>NC_061513.1:142806293-143008384 GCF_022539505.1 Lolium rigidum | reverse complement strand
GTCGGGTTAGGCCCATAGGCGACGAAAAATACCCCTTAGCGGACGATTTTGAGACGTTGTCTATCAGAACTTTTCTTGTAGTGGAAAGTGAATCACTTAGCCACAGTATTAATCAGTAAGACAGCACTGACATTGAATTGATCAAATGGATCAATTATAGCAAGCCAAGCTACACAGGGAAGTTAGCCAACAAGCAAGGAATGATCCAATGGATCATTGGCTTGCATAGATAGCACTGAAGCATATCACAGGCACCACTGGCACACACACAAGTGTCACTGATGCATCACAAATACACCTAGACAAGCAAGTATGATATCCCAGTAAGAATAAGCAAGCCACAATCAAGCATAGCATGGCATAGCAAGCTTTTGAGCAAGCACAGCAGAGCATGGCAAGTACAGAGCATGCTAGGAGCAGCAGAGAAGCAAGCACAGCATAAATAGCAAGCAAATCGACATGTCCCAGTACCAGTAAATGGTAATTAGGCCATGAGCTTGCAGTAGACGGAAGCACAGGAAGATTGCGCAGCAATAGCATGGTTATGTGTGATCACAGGACCACCAGAGAGCAACAGCGCATGAGGAGGAAGAAGAACAGTAACAAGGGGAGGCGCACAGATACGGAGAAGAGGAAGAGGAAGTGCAGCAACTTACTTGCGCCTGGAAGCAGAAGCTAGGGCATGGCGAGGCAGTGCTCGCGCGGCCCTAACAGCTGCAAGTCCAGGGTAGGCGCCGACGTTACGCCGGCGAACTCAAACACGAACCCACATCACCGTAGCAAGCACTTGAGGCGACGGCACGAGTACTGCGAGCAGCACCCGCGCCAGGACAACCCCAGGAGCGCACCCATCGTCGGCGAGGACGAGGGCTCGCCGGAGTTCATCGAGGCGATTCTTCCCGAGATCCAGATCGGAGGCGATTCGCCAGGAGAGGAAGAGAAGGGGAAAACTACGCGGACAGATCGATAGATCTGCACGCGGCGGTTCTAGTTCGGTAGGTGGCTACGACGGAGGAGCACGGCGATGGCCGGAGCGAGGCGGCGGCCATGGCGGCGACGCCATCGCCAGAGCGTCGCGAGAGGTTAGGGTTAGAGACGAAGAGCGAGAGAGGGCCGAGTGAGTGAGAGAGGGGTGGGCCGTTCGGCGCCACCGAGCCGCTATGGGGCAAGCCTTAGTGGGTTGTCCCATGGGATTAGGTTATTGGGCTGGGCCCAATGAGGTCCAGGGAGGGTATTTTAGTCTTTTAACATTTAATAAAAAGCCAAAACTTTACCAAATTTTAATAAATCAAATACAACTCTAAAAATCCATTAAAAATTGGATTAATGAATGAAAAATAAACCTTAACAAGAATAAAATATGAAATGGAATTTATGAATCAAATTCAAAATTATGAATTTTCAGAATTTAAATAATAACTTGGAATTTTAAACTATTATTTCCTTGTATTTAAAAATTCAAGGAAAAATCTCAAATAAGTTCAAATACTTATTTTCAAACATTTCAAAATGAAATTCTAATATTCCAAGTCATTTCTATTGAAAAGGGTATTTTTCCAAGAAAAATACTATATTCCTTTTTATTCCAAAAAACTATAGAAGTAACTCTATAATTTCAAATTATTTTTGGAATGACTAAGGAAATCATCAAGTAAAATAGTTTTACTTTGAATTGTTGTACTTTGTATGAATTACAATGATTAATTCTTTTAAATCAATTGTAAATTACTGTCGAAGACATAAATCTTAAACGCAACCCTAAATTGATATAACTCAGCGGGGTAGAGGGATCCAACATAAAATAATACATCCATGATTGCATTATTTGGATTTTATAACATTTTCTTTACCGGACAATGATGCTTCTTACAGAACCCGAGGTCCGGGTTCCATCAACTGCATTGAACCGCACTATCTCGCGAGTCCACGAGCAAGTTCACCCTTGCTCATACCAACTTGAGTATTTTCTATTACTTTAAAGCAAAGCTATATACTTATCACTCCTGCATCGCAAATGAAATGTTACTTTCCAACTATGAATATGACTATGTGGCTGGCAATGGAACCATGGTATGTGTTGATATGGTGGAGGTTCCATTGCAATGGGTTATATCACCCTAGGATTAATTACCAATGCCGTCCGAGTGATTCTAGCGCCGTACAAACCGCGTTGACCATGAGATCTATAATGGCTGCGGGGAAGCCAGCCGTATCTTTTCCCTTACGCACGCCAACGGATTGGTAGAGCCGGTGGGGTGTTGGAGGCACTGCCGCAATAGGTTGGGATATCCTTTTAAATCCCCATCCATTAGTGATGATAAGCTCTACCATCTATGAAGGATTGTCCGGAGTACACCGTGAGTAAAGCCGTATTATCGGGGGAAGTCTACTGGGGGTGTACGGTTGGACAAAAGGGTGGGTTTGCAGTCGCGGAGAAGGCGGTGTGGGCTTGGATTTTCATACCTGGCCTCACACCAAAGGAAGTGTGAACGGGGGCAAGTCCTCGCGGATGGCAAAAGGGGTGGAATCTCTTATGGGAAAAGTAACGCACCTCTGCAGAGTGTATCAAATTGTGGCTGTCACTCCTTGTTCCGGGAAGGGAACTGCGAACGTGGCAGGAAAGGACTCCACGAAGTTCTAGTCAACTTGTGAAGACTGACGGGCATAGTTTTCATAATAAAAGCAACCTTTTGAAGAAATGATTGCAAAACATGCATTGACCGGCGATTTCCTGATCAATGGTCGTAGCTAGTGCATCAAACACCTTTTTACTCTTTTAGAACTTGCTTGAGTACCCCTGTACTCACTTTCTTTCGACACCCTTGCTAGACCGTGATCCGGAAGTGGAGGCCATCAACGATGGAGCACCGAGAAGGAAGCTACGAGCTGGTCTACGAAGAACCCGATCTTACCGGCGGAGTGGAAGGCGTAGACTATGGGATAGTCTACGGACCAGATGACACGGAGGTGGAGGAGTAGTGACATACCCTAGCATCATAGAGCCGAACAACGTAGAACTTACCTAAATAAGTTGTTGAGCTCTCTTTTATATATGGTTATAAGTTGTAATCGTACTTAAGTAGTATCTTAGGGTGTTCTCATAGGACCTGTGAGAATACCAACTTGTTAAGACAATGTTTGTAATAAAGTATGGAGTGTTATGACCTGCAATGTTTCTGTTGTACCACTCTGAGGGATATGGCAATTTGTGAAGAAGTCCCTTCACAAAGATCATATCAACGACTTGTATACTACAACATGCAGTGGTATGCTGGGTCACCGCACATCCTCCAAGTGTACTTCAACTTTCTGACGAGATTCATTGACAATTTGTTGTGGTGACATAGGTTGTAAATTGATTTTCTTTCCCTTGAACTCCAAGTGATATGTATTGGCACGGTCATTGTGTTGCACAGAACGGTCATAGAGCCAAGGCCGACCCAATAGTATGTGACACACCGTCATAGGAACCACGTCAAAATCAATGGAATCCTGATACGGTCCAATCGCAAATTCAACACGCACCATGTGGTTTACCTTCATCTCACCATTGTCACTCAACCACTGAATATAGTATGGATGCGGGTGCGATAGATACTTCAACTTCAGCTTGGTACACAACTCCTTGCTTGCTAAATTGCGGCAACTCCCGCCATCGATAATGACCTTGCAAGCCTTGTCAGGACCAACTAAAGCTTTTGTTTGGAACAAATTGCAGCGCTGAGTAGATGCACTAGGCAACACAATAAGAGCATGCTGAGACACAACTATAGTGCGAGCTTCAGACGGATAAGCATCTACACCATCACTGTCATAATCATCATCTTCTGGAGCATTTGGATCAACATCATCTCCAGTCTCATACTCATTGTCCTCATTAATAATCATGACCTTGCGGTTAGGACAATCCCTCCTAAAGTGATCCTTGACACCACATGTATGGCAATTCATATCGCGGTTGCACGCAGTAGACATGCTAGAACCACTTGTACTTGCAGCAGATTCAGACTTCTTTGTGTTGGACACATTGAAGACCGGTGATACGTCCCAAACGTATCTATAATTTCTTATGTTCCATGCTACTTTTATGATGATACTCACATATTTTATACACATTATATGTCATTATTATGCATTTTCCGGAACTAACCTATTGACGAGATGCCGAAGTGCCGATTCTTTGTTTTCTGCTGTTTTTGGTTTCAGAAATCCTAGTAAGGAAATATTCTCGGAATCGAACGAAATCAACGCCCAGCATCTTAGAATTCCACGGAGCTTCCAGAACACCCGAGAGCCACCAGAGGAGGGCCACCAGACGCCAGGGCGGCGCGGCCCAAGGGGGGGCGCCCCCCTACTGTGTGGCTGCCCCGTCAGCCCTCCGACTCCGCCTCTTCGCCTATTTAAGCCTCCTCGACCAAAAACCTCGATACGGATAAGCCACGATACGAGAAAAGTTCCAGAGTCGCCGCCTTCGCGAAGCCAAGATTCGGGGGACAGAAGTCTCTGTTCCGGCACGCCGCCGGGACGGGGAATTGCCCCCGGAAGGCATCTCCATCGACACCACCGCCATCTCCATCAACGCTCGCTCGTCTCCCATGAGGAGGGAGTAGTTCTCCATCGAGGCTAAGGGCTGTACCGGTAGCTATGTGGTTAATCTCTCTCATATGTACTTCAATACAATGATCTCATGAGCTGCCTTACATGATTGAGATTCATATGAGCTTTGTATCACTATTCATCTATGTGTTACTCTGGTAATGTTATTAAAGTAGTCTATTTCTCCTCCATGGTGTAATGGTGACAGTGTGTGCATCATGTAGTACTTGGCGTAGTTTATGATTGTGATCTCTTGTAGATTATGAAGTTAACTATTACTATGATGGTATTGATGCAATCTATTCCCCCTTTCATAGTCTGTCGGTGACGGTGTGCATGCTATGTTAGTTCTCGGTGTAATTGCGTTGGTCTATCATGCACTCTAAGGTTATTTAAATATGAATATCGAATGTTGTGGAGCTTGTTAACTCCGGCATTGAGGTGCTCTTGTAGCCCTACACAGTTAGTGGTGTTCATCATCCAACAAGAGAGTGTAGAGTGGTTTTATTATGTGATCAATGTTGAGAGTGTCCACTAGTGAAAGTATGATCCCTAGGCCTTGTTTCCAAATATCGAATCTCCGTTTATTTATCGTTGCGTTGCATGTTTACTCGCTGCCATATTTTATTCAGATTGTTATTACCACTCATATACATCCATACTACTTGTATTTCACTATCTCTTCGCCGAACTAGTGCACCTATACATCCGACAAGTGTATTAGGTGTGTTGGGGACACAAGAGACTTCTTGTATCGTGATTGCGGGGTTGCTTGAGAGGGATATCTTTGACCTCTTCCTCCCTGAGTTCGATAAACCTTGGGTGATCCACTTAAGGGAAACTTGCTGCTGTTCTACAAACCTCTGCTCTTGGAGGCCCAACACTGTCTACAAGAATAGAAGCACCCGTAGACATCAACCGGTTTGCTAGGCGGAGTAGAATAAGGTGTGGAGCGCGTAGATGGAGTCGGCTCCATTGATGGGTGCGCCCGAGGCGTGAAGCGCCCAGCTCCCGTTGTACGGCCTTTAACCTTAGCTTCGTCAGCCAACTGTGATTCAGCTTCTCTTGCATGATGTAGAAACTCATTCATAGTGGTGTAACTGTAATGACGAACAATGCCTTTGATATCATACTTCAAACCATTGAGAAAACGAGTCATTGTCATCTTAAGGGATTCTTTGACACGGCCACGCTGCATTAGCATCTCCATCTCCATGTAATATTCATCAACAGTCTTCACACCTTGTCTCAATAGGATCAACTTATCAAATATATTGCGCAAATAATTAGTGGTCACAAAACGATCATTCATTGCCGCCTTCATTGCACGCCATGTGATAATAGGCGGTTCACCATCTTCTTCGCGAGTGTTGTTGGCGTGGTAGTAATTAACACACGTCCGTTGGGAACCCCAAGAGGAAGGTGTGATGCGTACAGCAGCGAGTTTTCCCTCAGTATGAAACCAAGGTTATCGAACCAGTAGGAGTCAAGGAAAACGTGAAGGTTGTTGGTGACGGAGTGTAGTGCGGCGCAACACCAGGGATTCCGGTGCCAACGTGGAACCTGCACAACACAATCAAAGTACTTTGCCCCAACGTAACAGTGAGGTTGTCAATCTCACCGGCTTGTTGTAAACAAAGGATTAGATGTATAGTGTGGATGATGATGGTTGTTTGCGAAGAACGATAACGAACAATTGCGGTAGATTGTATTTCGGATGTAAAGAATTGGACCGGGGTCCACAGTTCACTAGTGGTGTCTCTCCCATAAGATAAATAGCATGTTGGGTGAACAAATTACGGTTGGGCAATTGACAAATAAAGAAGGCATAACAATGCACATACATATGTCATGATGAGTACTATGAGATTTAATCGGGGCATTACGACAAAGTACATAGACCGCTATCCGACATGCATCTATGCCTAAAAAGTCCACCTTCGGGTTATCATCCGAACCCCTTCCAGTATTTAGTTGCAAACAACGAGACAATTGCATTAAGTATGGTGCGTAATGTAATCAACACAAATATCCTTAGACAAAGCATCGATGTTTTATCCCTAGTGGCAACAAGACATCCACAACCTTAGAACTTTCTCGTCACCGTCCCGGATTCAATGGAGGCATGAACCCACTATCGAGCATAAATACTCCCTCTTGGAGTCACAAGTATCAACTTGGCCGAGCCTCTACTAACAACGGAGAGCATGCAAGAACATAAACAACATATATGATAGATTGATAATCAACTTGACATAGTATTCAATATTCATCGGATCCCAACAAACACAACATGAAGGATTACAAATAGATGATCTTGATCATGATAGGCAGCTCACAAGATCTAACATGATAGCACAATGAGGAGAAGACAACCATCTAGCTACTGCTATGGACCCATAGTTCAGGGGTGAACTACTCATACATCGATCCGGAGGCGATCATGGCGATGAAGAGCCCTCCAGGAGATGATTCCCCTCTCCGGCAGGGTGCCGGAGGCGATCTCCTGAATCCCCCGAGATGGGATTGGCGGCGGCGGCGTCTCTGTAAGGTTTTCCGTATCGTGGCTCTCGGTACTGGGGTATTCGCGATGAAGGCTTTAAGTAGGCGGAAGGGCAGGTCAGGGGGCGTCACGAGGGACCCACACACTAGGGCCGCGCGGCCAGGGCCTGGGCCGCGCTGCCCTATTGTGTCGCCACCTCGTGGCCCCACTTCGTATCTTCCTCGGTCTTCTGGAAGCTTCGTGGAAAAATAAGACCATGGGCATTGATTTCGTCCAATTCCGAGAATATTTCCTTTGTAGGATTTCTGAAACCAAAAACAGCAGTAAAACAACGAATCGGCTCTTCGGCATCTCGTCAATAGGTTAGTGCCTGAAAATGCATAATAATGACATATAATGTGTATAAAACATGTGAGTATCATCATAAAAGTAGCATGGAACATAAGAAATTATAGATACGTTTGGGACGTATCAAGCATCCCCAAGCTTAGTTCCTACTCACCCTCGAGTAGGTAAACGATAACAAAGATAATTTCTGAAGTGACATGCTATCATAATCTTGATCAATACTATTGTAAAGCATATGAGATGAATGCAGCGATTCGAAGCAATGGTGAAGACAATGAGTAAACAAATGAATCATATAGCAAAGACGTTTCATGAATAATACTTTCAAGACAAGCATCAATAAGACTTGCATAAGAGTTACTCATAAAGCAATAAATTCTTAGTAAAGGCATTGAAGCAACACAAAGGAAGATATAAGTTTCAGCAGTTGCTTTCAACTTCAACATATTTATCTCATGGATAATTGTCAACACAAAGTAATATAACAAGTGCAATAGGTAAACATGTAAGAATCAATGCACACAGTTTACACAAGTGTTTGCTTCTAAGATAGAAGGAATGGGTAAACTGACTCAACAATAAAGTAGAAGATTGACCCTTCGCAGAGGGAAGCATGGATTACTATATTTGTGCTAGAGCTTTTCATTTTGAAAACAAGAAACAATTGTGTCAACGGTAGTAATAAATCATATGTGTTATGTATAAGATATCCTATAAGTTGCAAGCCTCATGCATAGTATACCAATAGTGCTCGCACCTTGTCCTAATTAGCTTGGATTAACATGGATTATCATTGCATAGCATATGTTTCAACCAAGTGTCACAAAGGGGTACCTCTATACCGCCTGTACAAAGGTCTAAGGAGAAAGCTCGCATTGGATTTCTCGCTTTTGACTATTCTCAACTTAGACATCCACACCGGGACAACATAGACAACAGATAATGGACTCCTCTTTAATGCATAAGCATTCAACAACAGATAATATTCTCATAAGAGATTGAGGATTAGTGGTCTAAACTGAAACTTCCACCATGGATCATGGCTTTATTTAGCGGCCCAATGTTCTTCTCTAACAATATGCATACTCAAACCATTTGATCATGAAAATCGCCCTTACTTCAGACAAGACGAACATGCATAGCAACTCACATGATATTCAACAAAGGTGTAAAAGTTGATGGCGTCCCCATAAACATGGTTACCGCTCAACAAGCAACTTATTAAGAAATAAGATACATAGCTACATATTCTTCACCACAATAGTTTTTTAAGGCTATTTTTCCCATGAGCTATATATTGCAAAGACAAAGGAATATAATTTTAAAGGTAGCACTCAAGTAATGTACTTTGGAATGGCAGAGAAATACCATGTAGTAGGTAGGTATGGTGGTCACAAATGGCATAGTATTTGGCTCGAGGATTTGGATGCACGAGAAGAATTCCTCTCAATACAAGGCTAGGCTAGCAAGGTTGTTTGAAGCAAACTCAAGTATGAAACGGTGCAGCAAAACTCACATATGAACATATTGTAAGCATTATAAGACTTTACATCGTCTCCTTGTTGCTCAAACACCTTAACCAGAAAATATCTAGACTCTAGATACCAATCATGCAAACCAAATTTTAACAAGCTCTATGTAGTTCTTCATTAATGGGTGCAAAGCACATGATGCAAGAGCTTAAACATGATCTATATGAGCACAACAATTGCCAAGTATCAAATTATTCAAGACATTATACCATTTACCACATGCGGCATTTTCTTTTTCCAACCATATAGCAATGAACAAAGTAGTTCAACCTTCGCAATGAACATTAAGAATAAAGCTAAGAACATATGTGTTCATACGAAACAGCGGAGCGTGTCTCTCTCCCAAACAAAGAATGCTAGGATCCGATTTATTCAAACAAACACAAAAACAAAAACAAACAGACGCTCCAAGTAAAGCACATAAGATGTGACGGAATAAAAATATAGTTTCACTAGAGGTGACCCGATAAGTTGTCGATGAAGAAGGGATGCCTTGGGCATCCCCAAGCTTAGATGCTTGAGTCTTCTTAAAATATGCGGGGATGAACCACGGGGGCATCCCCAAGCTTAGACCTTTCACTCTTCTTGATCATATTGTATCATCCTCCTCTCTTGACCCTTGAAAACTTCCTCCACACCAAACTCAAAACAAATTCATTAGAGGGTTAGTGCATAATTGAAAATTCATATATTCAGAGGTGAAATAATCATTCTTAACACTTCTGGACATTGCACAAAGCTACTGAAAGTGAATCTGTCAAAACAGAACAGTCCGTAAAGACGAATTTTTTAGAGGCACCAGACTTGCTCAGATGAAAATTCCCAAATTTAATGAAAGTTGAGTACATATCTGAGGATCACGCACGTAAATTGGCATATTTTTCTAAATTTTCTACAGCAGGGGCGGCTCAATTTCGTGACAGCAAGAAATCTGTTCCTGCGCAGTAATCCAAATCTAGTATTGACTTTACTATCAAAGACTTTACTTGGCACAACAATGCAATAAAATAAAGATAAGGAGAGGTTGCTACAGTAGTAACAACTTCCAAGACTCAAATATAAAATAAAAGTGCAGAAGTAAAATAATGGGTTGTCTCCCATAAGCGCTTTTCTTTAACGCCTTTCAGCTAGGCGCAGAAAGTGTGAATCAAGTATTATCAAGAGATGAAGCATCAACGGAGGGGTTTGGATTTTTCTCAACTATGCATTGTATCTTATCTATGTAAGTTTCAGAGGCTCCTTTTTCATTACTCTTAGGCTTGCTATTCTCATCAAACAAATTTTCAGGAACAAGCCAACCATAGTTATTTTCTAGAGCTTCATGCATTCCTAGGAGCTTACAAGGTATTGATGTCTTAATCTCCCCTTCACAATTAACTTTATTAGTGTACTTTAATCTATCTTTTTCCATTTTTTCAAGGGTACTAGCAAAGTTGGTATAAGAGTCAAGCATCTTATATTTAATAAAGACATTTCTAGCCTCTCTTGCTACACCACCAAATTCTTTAAGAAGGGTTTCTAAGACAAAATCTTTCTTTTCCCCTTCCTCCATATCACAAAGTGTAAGAAACATATGTTGAATCATAGGATTGAGATTAACAAATTTCGTTTCCAACATGTGTACTAAAGAAGCAACAGCAATTTCATAAGTAGGAGCGAGTTCTACCAAGTGTCTATCTTCAAAATCTTCAGCTGTACTAACGTGAGTGAAAAAATCTTCTATATTATCTCTTCCAATTATAGACCCTTGTCCTACCGGTATGTCTTTTAGAGTGTACTTAGGAGGAAACATGATGAAATAAACAAAAGGTAAATAAAGTAAATGCAAGTAACTAATTTTTTTGTGTTTTTAATATAGAGAACAAGACAGTAAATAAAAACTAGCAACTAATTTTTTTGTGTTTTTGATATAAGAGCAAACAAAGCAGTAAATAAAATAAAGTAAAGCAAGACAAAAACAAAGTAAAGAGATTGGATGTGGGAGACTCCCCTTGCAGCGTGTCTTGATCTCCCCGGCAACGGCGCCAGAAAAATCCTTGTTGTTGGCGTGGTAGTAATTAACACACGTCCGTTGGGAACCCCAAGAGGAAGATGTGATGCGTACAGCAGCGAGTTTTCCCTCAGTATGAAACCAAGGTTATCGAACCAGTAGGAGTCAAGGAACACGTGAAGGTTGTTGGTGACGGAGTGTAGTGCGGCGCAACACCGGGGATTCCGGCGCCAACGTGGAACTCGCACAACACAATCAAAGTACTTTGCCCCAACGTAACAGTTGAGGTTGTCAATCTCACCGACTTGTCTGTAAACAAAGGATTAGATGTATAGTGTGGATGATGATGGTTGTTTGCGAAGAACAAGTAACGAACAATTGCGGTAGATTGTATTTCAGATGTAAAGAATTGGACCGGGGTCCACAGTTCACTAGTGGTGTCTCTCCCATAAGATAAATAGCATGTTGGGTGAACAAATTACAGTTGGGCAATTGACAAATAAAGAAGGCATAACAATGCACATACATATGTCATGATGAGTAATATGAGATTTAATCAGGGCATTACGACAAAGTACATAGACCGCTATCCAGCATGCATCTATGCCTAAAACGTCCACCTTCAGGTTATCATCCGAACCCCTTCCAGTATTAAGTTGCAAACAACAGACAATTGCATTAAGTATGGTGCGTAATGTAATCAACACAAATATCCTTAGACAAAGCATCGATGTTTTATCCCTAGTGGCAACAAGCACATCCACAACCTTAGAACTTTCCGTCACCTGTCCCGCATTCAATGGAGGCATGAACCCACTATCGAGCATAAATACTCCCTCTTGGAGTCACAAGTATCAACTTGGCCGAGCCTCTACTAGCAACGGAGAGCATGCAAGAACATAAACAACATATATGATAGATTGATAATCAACTTGACATAGTATTCAATATTCATCGGATCCCAACAAACACAACATGTAGGGTTACAAATAGATGATCTTGATCATGATAGGCAGCTCACAAGATCTAACCTGATAGCACAATGAGGAGAAGACAACCATCTAGCTACTGCTATGGACCCATAGTCCAGGGTTGAACTACTCACACATCGATCCGGAGGCGATCATGGCGATGAAGAGCCCTCCGGGAGATGATTCCCCTCTCCGGCAGGGTGCCGGAGGCGATCTCCTGAATCCCCGAGATGGGATTGGCGGCGGCCGATACGTCTCAAACGTATCTATAATTTCTTATGTTCCATGCTACTTTTATGATGATACTCACATGTTTTATACACATTATATGTCATTATTATGCATTTTCCGGCACTAACCTATTGACGAGATGCCGAAGAGCTAGTTGTCTGTTTTACGTTGTTTTTGGTTTCGAAATCCTAGTAAGGAAATATTCTCGGAATTGGACGAAATCAACGCCCGGGGTCTTATTTTTCCACGAAGCTTCCGGAAGACCGAGGGAGATACGAAGTGGGGCCACGAGGCGACGCCACACTAGGGCGGCGCGGCCCGGGCCCCGGCCGCGCGGCCCTAGCGTGTGGGTCCCTCGTGACGCCCCGACTCCGCCCTTCCGCCTACTTAAAGCCTTCGTCGCGAATACCCCGATACCGAGAGCCACGATACGGAAAACCTTCCAGAGACGCCGCCGCCGCCAATCCCATCTCGGGGGATTCAGGAGATCGCCTCCGGCACCCTGCCGGAGAGGGGAATCATCTCCCGGAGGTATCTTCATCGCCATGATCGCCTCCGGATCGATGTGTGAGTAGTTCACCCCTGGACTATGGGTCCATAGCAGTAGCTAGATGGTTGTCTTCTCCTCATTGTGCTATCATGTTAGATCTTGTGAGCTGCCTATCATGATCAAGATCATCTATTTGTAATCCTACATGTTGTGTTTGTTGGGATCCGATGAATATTGAATACTATGTCAAGTTGATTATCAATCTATCATATATGTTGTTTATGTTCTTGCATGCTCTCCGTTGCTAGTAGAGGCTCTGGCCAAGTTGATACTTGTGACTCCAAGAGGGAGTATTTATGCTCGATAGTGGGTTCATGCCTCCATTGAATCCGGGACGATGACGAGAAAGTTCTAAGGTTGTGGGTGTGTTGTTGCCACTAGGGATAAAACATCAATGCTTTGTCTAAGGATATTTGTGTTGATTACATTACGCACCATACTTAATGCAATTGTATGTTGGTTGCAACTTAATACTGGAAGGGGTTCGGATGATAACCTGAAGGTGGACTTTTTAGGCATAGATGCATGCTGGATAGCGGTCTATGTACTTTGTCGTAATGCCCTGATTAAATCTCATAGTACTCATCATGATATATGTATGTGCATTGTTATGCGTTCTTTATTTGTCAATTGCCCAACTGTAATTTGTTCACCCAACATCTGTTTATCTTATGGGAGAGACACCACTAGTGAACTCTGGACCCCGGTCCAATTCTTTACATCTGAAATACAATCTACTGCAATACTTGCTCGTTACTGTTCTTCGCAAACAACCATCATCTTCCACACTATACATCTAATCCTTTGTTTACAGCAAGCCGGTGAGATTGACAACCTCACTGTTACGTTGGGGCAAAGTACTTTGATTGTGTTATGCAGGTTCCACGTTGGCGCCGGAATCCCTGGTGTTGCGCCGCACTACACTCCGCCACCAACAACCTTCACGCGTTCCTTGACTCCTACTGGTTCGATAACCTTGGTTTCTTACTGAGGGAAAACTTACTGTTGTGCGCATCACACCTTCCTCTTGGGGTTCCCAACGGACGTGTCGACTACGCGCCATCAGCGGCGGCGTCTCTGTAAGGTTTTCCGTATCGTGGCTCTCGGTACTGGGGTATTCGCGACGAAGGCTTTAAGTAGGCGGAAGGGCAGGTCAGGGGGCGTCACGAGGGACCCACACACTAGGGCCGCGCGGCCAGGGCCTGGGCCGCGCCGCCCTATTGTGTCGCCACCTCGTGGCCCCACTTCGTATCTCCCTCGGTCTGCTGGAAGCTTCATGGAAAAATAAGACCCTGGGCGTTGATTTCGTCCAATTCCGAGAATATTTCCTTTGTAGGAGTTCTGAAACCAAAAACAGCGAGAAAACGACAGCTGGCTCTTCGGCATCTCGTCAATAGGTTAGTGCCGGAAAATGCATAATAATGACATATAATGTGTATAAAACATGTGAGTATCATCATAAAAGTAGCATGGAACATAAGAAATTATAGATACGTTTGGGACGTATCAGCGAGCACGAACAAATCGATCCCACCAACGCAATGCATAACCATCAAATTCAGAAGAAGCAAGCTTGATCTTCCTATCTTAAGTGTAATTATGTAAGCGCCACAACTTCTCAATCTTCAACTCCCAAGTGAGGTATTCTTCAACATCAGCACCTCCTTCAAACTTGGGTATGGAGAACTTAGGCTTACCCAATTCATATTCTTCCTCAAACCCACGACTTGGACGTCGGAGTTCAGCAAACCCACGAGGACGGTTACCACGTGGTGCACCACGAGCATTATGTGCGTCATCTTGAAGCTCAGGATCTTCGTCATCTTCTTGTTGTTGTTGGGTCAAATTCTCAACAGCTAGTCGCAAATCTAGAAGACTGCGCTGTATATCTGATACGTCTCTGACGTATCGATAATTTATTATGTTCCATGCCACATTATTGATGATATCTACATGTTTTATGCATACTTTATGTCATATTTATGCATTTTCCGGCACTAACCTATTAACGAGATGCCGAAGAGCCAGTTGCTGTTTTCTGCTGTTTTTGGTTTCAGAAATCCTAGTAAGGAAATATTCTCGGAATTGGACGAAATCAACGCCCAGGGTCCTATTTTGCCACGAAGCTTCTAGAAGACCGAGGGAGAGTCGAAGTGGGGCCACGAGGTGGCGACACACCAGGGCGGCGCGGCCCAAGCCCTGGCCGCGCCGGCCTGCTGTGTGGGCCCCTCGTGACGCCCCTTTACCTGCCCTTCCGCCTACATATAGTCTTCGTCGCGAAAACCCCAGTACCGAGAGCCACGATACGGAAAACCTTCCAGAGACGCCGCCGCCGCCAATCCCATCTTGGGGATTCAGGAGATCGCCTCCGGCACCCTACCGGAGAGGGGAATCATCTCCCGGAGGACTCTTCACCGCCATGGTCGCCTCCGGAGTGATGAGTGAGTAGTTCACCCCTGGACTATGGGTCCATACCAGTAGCTAGATGGTCGTCTTCTCCTCATGTGCTTCATTGTCGGATCTTGTGAGCTGCCTAACATGATCAAGATCATCTATCTGTAATTCTATATGTTGTGTTTGTCGGGATCCGATGGATAGAGAATACTATGTTATGTTGATTATCAATCTATTACCTATGTGTTGTTTATGATCTTGCATGCTCTCCATTATTAGTAGAGGCTACGGCCAAGTTTTTACTCTTAACTCCAAGAGGGAGTATTTATGCTCGATAGTGGGTTCATGCCTCCATTAAATGCGGGACAGTGACGGAAAGTTCTAAGGTTGTGGATGTCTCGTTGCCACTAGGGATAAAACATTGATGCTATGTCCGAGGATGTAGTTATTGATTACATTACGCACCATACTTAATGCAATTGTTTGTTGTTTGCAACTTAATACTGGAAGGGGTTCGGATGATAACCTCGAAGGTGGACTTTTTAGGCATAGATGCATGCTTGGATAGCGGTCTATGTACTTTGTCGTAATGCCCAATTAAATCTCACAATACTCATCATATCATGTATGTGCATGGTCATGCCCTCTCTATTTGTCAATTGCCCGACCGTAATTTGTTCACCCAACATGCTATTTATCTTATGGGAGAGACACCTCTAGTGAACTGTGGACCCCGGTCCATTCTTTACATCTGAAATACAAATCTGCTGCTATTGTTCTTTACTTGTTCTTTGCAAACAATCATCATCCACACTATACATCTAATCCTTTGTTACAGACAAGCCAGGTGAGATTGACAACCTCACTCGTTTCGTTGGGGCAAAGTACTTTGGTTGTGTTGTGCAGGTTCCACGTTGGCGCCGGAATCCCTGGTGTTGCGCCGCACTACATCTCGCCGCCATCAACCTTCAACGTGCTTCTTGGCTCCTCCTTGGTTTCTTTCTGAGGGAAAACTTGCCGCTGTACGCATCACACCTTCCTCTTGGGGTTCCCAACGGACGCGTGATGTACGCGTATCAAGCTCTTTTTCTGGCGCCGTTGCTGGGGAGATCAAGACACGCTGCAAGGGGAGTCTCCACAATCCAATCTCTTTACTTTGTTTTTGTCTTGTTTTATTTTATTTACTACTTTGTTTGCTGCACTTATATCAAAACACAAAAAAATTAGTTGCTAGCTTTACTTTATTTACTGTCTTGCACTCTATATCAAAAACACAAAAAAAATAGTTACTTGCATTTACTTTATCTAGTTTGCTTTATTTACTACTGCTAAAATGGCCACTCCTGAAAATACTAAGTTGTGTGACTTCACAACCACAAATAATAATGATTTCTTATGCACACCTATTGCTCCACCTGCTACTATAGCAGAATACTTTGAAATTAAACCTGCTTTACTGAATCTTGTTATGCGAGAGCAATTTTCTGGTGTTAGTTCTGATGATGCTGCTGCTCATCTCAATAATTTTGTTGAATTGTGTGAAATGCAAAAGTATAAAGATGTAGATGGTGACATTATAAAATTAAAATTGTTTCCTTTCTCATTAAGAGGAAGAGCTAAAGATTGGTTGCTATCTCTCGCCTAAGAATAGTATTGATTCATGGACTAAATGCAAGGATGCTTTTATTGGTAGATATTATCCCCCTGCTAAAATTATATCTTTGAGAAGTAGCATAATGAATTTCAAGCAATTAGATAATGAACATGTTTCTCAAGCATGGGAAAGAATGAAATCTTTGGTTAAAAATTGCCCAACCCATGGATCGACTACTTGGATGATCATCCAAACCTTTTATGCAGGATCGAACTTTTCTTCGCGGAACCTATTGGATTCAGCTGCTGGAGGTACCTTTATGTCCATCACTCTTGGTGAAGCAACAAAGCTCCTTGATAATATGATGATTAATTACTCTGAATGGCACACGGAAAGAGCTCCACAAGGTAAGAAGCTAAATTCTGTCGAAGAAACCTCTTCCTTGAGTGATAAGATTGATGCTATTATGTCTATGCTTGTGAATGGTAGGACTAATGTTGATCCTAATAATGTTCCTTTAGCTTCATTGGTTGCTCAAAAAGAACATGTTGATGTGAATTTCATTAAAAATAACAATTACAATAATTCTAGGCCATATCCTGCTAATGGTAACTCTTATGGTAGATATGTTTCACCTAATGAGGAAAAGATGTTAGAAATTGAAAGATCCACCAAGGGCTTTATGCAATCACAATATGAGCAAAACAAATTGTTTACTAAAACTATGAATGAACAATCTACCTTGTTGAAGAATATAGGAAATCAACTTGAAAATCTGAATATGGAGATTTCTGGGTTGCAAAATAAACTTGCAAATGCTGAAAACCGAATCTCATACATGTCTCGCGTCACAATCTTCTTTAATTAATAAAATGGCTGCTAAACCTGAGGATATTGAAAATAAAATTGTTACTACAGCAAATGCCATCCAAGTTAGAATTAATGAGAATATAAGATTGATGGCCGAATTGCATGCTAGGTGGGAAAGAGAAGAAAATGAAAAACTAGCTAAAGAGAATAATGTAGCTAAAGTTTGGACTATTACCACCACTAGTAATGTTAATAATTCACATGTTGCTGCACCTCCTACTATCAATGGTAAAATAATTGGTGTTGGCAATGTTACTACTCCTAGTGCAAAGCCTGCAAAACTGCCGGAAACTGCTAAAACCGCTGAAACCGCTCGTGATAAAGCCGCTGAAATTTTTTCCAACATTGGGGATGATGATCCCATTGCTTTAGATTATAATGGTTTGGATTTTGATGATTGCCACATCTCTGAAGTTATAAAGTTCTTACAAAAACTTGCTAAGAGTCCCAATGCTAGTGCTATAAACTTGGCTTTCACAAAACATATTACAAATGCTCTCATAAAAGCTAGAGAGGAGAAACTAAAACTTGAAACTTCTATTCCTAGAAAGTTAGAGGATGGTTGGGAGCCCATCATTAAGATGAAGGTCAATGACTTTTATTGTAATGCTTTATGTGATCTTGGTGCAAGTATTTCCGTTATGCCTAAGAAAATTTATGATATGCTTGACTTGCCACCATTGAAAAATTGTTATTTGAATGTTAATCTTGCTGATCATTCTACAAAGAAACCTTTGGGGAGAGTTGATAATGTTCGCATTACCGTTAACAATAACCTTGTCCCCGTTGATTTTGTTGTCTTGGATATTGAATGCAATGCATCTTGTCCCATTATATTGGGAAGACCTTTTCTTCGAACTCGTTGGAGCTATCATTGATATGAAGGAAGGTAATATTAAATATCAATTTCCTCTCAAGAAAGGTATGGAACACTTCCCTAGAAAGAGAATGAAGTTACCTTTTGGTTCTATTATTAGAACAAGTTATGATGTTGATACTTCGTCTCTTGATAATACTTGATACACACTTTCTGCGCCTAGGCGAAAGGCGTTAAAGAAAACGCTTATGGGAGACAACCCATGTTTTTACTACAGTATTTTTATTTTATATTTGAGTCTTGGAAGTTGTTTACTACTGTAGCAACCTCTCCTTATCTTAGTTTTGTGCATTGTTGTGCCAAGTAAAGTCGTTGATAGTAAGGTTCATACTAGATTTGGATTACTGCGCACAAACAGATTTCTTTGCTGTCACGAATTTTGACCTGCCTCTCTGTAGGTAGCTCAGAAAAATATGCCAATTTACGTGCGTGATCCTCAGATATGTACGCAACTTTCATTCAATTTGGGCGTTTTCATTTGAGCAAGTCTCGTGCCTCAATAAAATCCGTCTTTACGGATCGTTCGTTTTGACAGATTCTGCCTTTTATTTCGCATTGCCTCTTTTGCTATGATGGATGAATTTCTTTGTTTCATTAATGTCCAAGTAGCTTTGTGCAATGTCCAGAAGTGTTAAGAATGATTATGTCACCTCTGAACATGTGAATTTTTATTGTGCACTAACCCTCTAATGAGTTGTTTTGAGTTTGGTGTGGAGGAAGTTTTCAAGGATCAAGAGAGGGAGATGATACAATATGATCAAGGAGAGTGAAAGCTCTAAGCTTGGGGATGCCCCGGTGGTTCACCCCTGCATATTTTAAGAAGACTCAAGCGTCTAAGCTTGGGGATGCCCAAGGCACCCCCTTCTTCATCGACAACATTTTAGAATCCTCCCCTGAAACTATATTTTTATTCCATCACATCTTATGTGCTTTGCTTGGAGCGTCGGTTTGTTTTTGTTTTTGTTTTTGTTTGAATAAAATAGATCCTAGCATTCATTGTGTGGGAGAGAGACACGCCCAGCTGTTGCATATGGACAAATATGTCCTTAGGCTTTACTCATAGTATTCATGGCGAAGGTTGAATCTTCTTCGTTAAATTGTTATATGGTTGGAATTAGGAAATGCTACATGTAGTAATTCTAAAATGTCTTGAATAATTTGATACTTGGCAATTGTTGTGCTCATGTTTAAGCTCTTGCATCATATACTTTGCACCCATTAATGAAGAAACACCTAGAGCTTGCTAAAATTTGGTTTGCATATTTGGTCTCTCTAAAGTCTAGATAATTTCTAGTATTGAGTTTGAACAACAAGGAAGACGGTGTAGAGTCTTATAATGTTTACAATATGTCTTTTATGTGAGTTTTGCTGCACCGGTTCATCCTTGTGTTGGTTTCAAATAACCTTGCTAGCCTAAGCCTTGTATCGAGAGGGAATACTTCTCATGCATCCAAAATCCTTGAGCCAACCACTATGCCATTTGTGTCCACCATACCTACCTACTACATGGTATTTCTCCGCCATTCCAAAGTAAATTGCTTGAGTGCTACCTTTAAAATTTCCATTCTTTACCTTTGCAATATATAGCTCATGGGACAAATAGCTTAAAAACTATTGTGGTATTGAATATGTACTTATGCACTTTATCTCTTATTAAGTTGCTTGTTGTGCGATAACCATGTTCCCGGGGACGCCCGATGCGTGTAGCCGACACGTCCGTTGGGAACCCCAAGAGGAAGGTGTGATGCGCACGGCGGCAAGTTTCCCTCGCAAGAAACCAAGGTTTAATCGAACCGAGTAGGAGTCAAGAAGCACGTTGAAGGTTGATGGCGGCGGATGTAGTGCGGCGCAACACCGAGATTCCGGCGCCAACGTGGAACCCGCACAACACAACCAAAGTACTTTGCCCCAACGAAACAGGTGAGGTTGTCAATCTCACCGGCTTGTCTGTAACAAAGGATTAACCGTATTGTGTGGAAGATGATTGTTTGCAAGAAAACAAGTAAAACAAGTATTGCAAGCAGATTTGTATTTCGAGTATAAAAGAATGGACCGGGTCCACAGTTCACTAGAGGTGTCTCTCCCATAAGATAAAAGCATATTGGGTGAACAAATTACAATCGGGCAATTGACAAATAGAGAGAGCATAACAATGCACATACATGTCATGATAAGTATAGTGAGATTTAATTGGGCATTACGACAAAGTACATAGACCGCCATCCAGCTGCATCTATGCGTAAAAAGTCCACCTTCAGGTTATCATCCGAACCCCTTCCAGTATTAAGTTGCAAAACAACAGACAATTGCATTAAGTATGGTGCGTAATGTAATCAATAACTACATCCTCGGACATAGCATCAATGTTTTATCCCTAGTGGCAACAGCACATCCATAACCTTAGGGGTTTCGTCACTCCCCAGATTCACGGAGACATGAACCCACTATCGAGCATAAATACTCCCTCTTGGAGTTACTAGCATCAACTTGGGCAGAGCCTCTACTAATAACGGAGAGCATGCAAGATCATAAACAACACATAGGTAATAACTTGATAATTAACATAACATGGTATTCTCTATCCATCGGATCCCGACAAACACAACATATAGCATTACAGATAGATGATCTTGATCATGTTAGGCAGCTCACAAGATCCAACAATGAAGCACAATGAGGAGAAGACAACCATCTAGCTACTCCTATGGACCCATAGTCCAGGGGTGAACTACTCACTCATCACTCCGGAGGCGACCATGGCGGTGAAGAGTCCTCCGGGAGATGAATCCCCTCTCCGGCAGGGTGCCGGAGGAGATCTCCGGAATCCCCCGAGATGGGATTGGCGGCGGCGGCGTCTCTGGAAGGTTTTCCGTATCGTGGCTCTCGGTACTCGGGGCTTTCGCGACGGAGGCTTTAAGTAGGCGGAAGGGCAACGCGGGGGCCACACGAGGGCCCCACACCCTAGGTCGGCGCGGCCGGGGCCCGGGCCGCGCCGCCCTAGTGTGGCGGCGCCTCGTGGCCCCACTTCGACTCCTCTTCGGTCTTCCGGAAGCTTCGTGGCAAAATAGGACCCCGGGCGTTGATTTCGTCCAATTCCGAGAATATTTCGTTACTAGGATTTCTGAAACCAAAAACAGCGAAAACAACAGAATCGGCTCTTCGGCATCTTGTTAATAGGTTAGTTCCAGAAAATGCACGAATATGACATAAAGTGTGCATAAAACATGTAGATATCATCAATAATGTGGCATGGAACATAAGAAATTATCGATACGTCGGAGACGTATCAACGCCATCAACTACTCTTTGTTGAATATCATGTGAGTTGCTATGCATGTCCGTCTTGTCTGAAGTAAGGGAGATTTACCACTCATTTAATGGTTAGAGCATGCATATTGTTAGAGAAGAACATTGGGCCGCTAACTAAAGCCATGAATCATGGTGGAAGTTTCAGTTTTGGACATATATCCTCAATCTCATATGAGAACATTAATTGTTGCTACATGCTTATGCATTAAAGAGGAGTCCATTATCTCGTTGTCTATGTTGTCCCGGTATGGATGTCTAAGTTGAGAATAATCAAAAGCGAGAAATCCAAATGCGAGCTTTCTCCTTAGACCTTTGTACAGAGCGGCATAGAGGTACCCCTTTGTGACACTTGGTTAAAACATGTGTATTGCGATAATCCCGGTAATCCGAGCTAATTAGGACAAGGTGCGTGCACTATTAGTATACTATGCATGAGGCTTGCAACTTGTAAGATATAATTTACATGATACATATGCTTTATTACTACCGTTGACAAAATTGTTTCTTGTTTTCAAAACCAAATCTCTAGCACAAATATAGCAATCAATGCTTCCTCTCGCGAAGGGCCTTTCTTTTACTTTTATGTTGTGTCAGTTCACCTATTTCTCTCCACCTCAAGAAGCAAACACTTGTGTGAACCGTGCATTGATTCCTACATACTTGCATATTGCACTTGTTATATTACTTTACATTGACAATATCCATGAGATATACATGTTATAAGTTGAAAGCAACCGCTGAAACTTAATCTTCCTTTGTGTTGCTTCAATACCTTTACTTTGATTTATTGCTTTATGAGTTAACTCTTATGCAAGACTTATTGATGCTTGTCTTGAAAGTACTATCCATGAAAAGTCTTTGCTATATGATTCATTTGTTTACTCATGTCATTACCATTGTTTTGATCGCTGCATTCATTACATATGCTTACAATAGTATGATCAAGGTTATGATGGCATGTCACTCCGTAAATTATCTTTGTTATCGTTTACTCACTCGGGACGAGCAGGAACTAAGCTTGGGGATGCCGATACGTCTCCGACGTATCGATAATTTCTTATGTTCCATGCCACATTATTGATGATATCTACATGTTTTATGCATACTTTATGTCATATTAATGCATTTTCCGGCACTAACCTATTAACGAGATGCCGAAGAGCCGCTTGTCGTTTTCTCGCTGTTTTTGGTTTCGAAATCCTAGTAAGGAAATATTCTCGGAATTGGACAAAATCAACGCCCAGGGGCCTATTTTGCCACGAAGCTTCCAGAAGACCGAAGAGGAGACGAAGTGGGGCCACGAGCTGGCGACACAATAGGGCAGCACGGCCCAGCCCTTGGCCGCGCCGACCTAGTGTGTGGGGCCCTCGTGTGG
Source organism: Lolium rigidum (assembly GCF_022539505.1). NCBI lineage: Eukaryota > Viridiplantae > Streptophyta > Magnoliopsida > Poales > Poaceae > Lolium > Lolium rigidum. The sequence goes on along the minus strand of NC_061513.1, from coordinate 142,985,244 downwards.
CCCCCTGACTTGCCCTTCCGCCTACATATAGTCTTCATCGCGAAACCCCCAGTACCGAGAGCCACGATACGGAAAACCTTCCGCAGACGCCGCCGCCGCCAATCCCATCTCGGGGGATTCGGGAGATCGCCTCCGGCACCCTCGCCGGAGAGGGGAATCATCTCCCGGAGGACTCTTCACCGCCATGGTCGCCTCCGGAGTGATGAGTAAGTAGTTCACCCCTGGACTATGGGTCCATAGCAGTAGCTAGATGGTCGTCTTCTCCTCATGTGCTTCATTGTCGGATCTTGTGAGCTGCCTAACATGATCAAGATCATCTATCTCGTAATTCTATATGTTGTGTTTGTCGGGATCCGATGGATAGAGAATACTATGTTATGTTGATTATCAATCTATTACCTATGTGTTGTTTATGATCTTGCATGCTCTCCGTTATTAGTAGAGGCTCGGCCAAGTTTTTACTCTTAACTCCAAGAGGGAGTATTTATGCTCGATAGTGGGTTCATGCCTCCATTAAATCTAGGACAGTGACGAGAAAGTTCTAAGGTTGTGGATGTGTCTGTTGCCACTAGGGATAAAACATTGATGCTATGTCCGAGGATGTAGTTATTGATTACATTACGCACCATACTTAATGCAATTGTCTCGTTGTTTGCAACTTAATACCGGAAGGGGTTCGGATGATAACCTCGAAGGTGGACTTTTTAGGCATAGATGCATGTTGGATAGCGGTCTATGTACTTTGTCGTAATGCCCAATTAAATCTCACAATACTCATCATATCATGTATGTGCATGGTCATGCCCTCTCTATTTGTCAATTGCCCGACTGTAATTTGTTCACCCAACATGCTATTTATCTTATGGGAGAGACACCTCTAGTGAACTGTGGACCCCGGTCCATTCTTTACATCCGAAATACAAATCTGCTCGCTATTGTTCTTTCATCGTTCTTTGCAAACAATCATCATCCACACTATACATCTAATCCTTTGTTACAGCAAGCCTGTGAGATTGACAACCTCACTGTTTCGTTGGGGCAAAGTACTTTGGTTGTGTTGTGCAGGTTCCACGTTGGCGCCGGAATCCCTGGTGTTGCGCCGCACTACATCTCGCCGCCATCAACCTTCAACGTGCTTCTTGGCTCCTCCTGGTTCGATAAACCTTGGTTTCTTTCTGAGGGAAAACTTGCCGCTGTACGCATCACACCTTCCTCTTGGGGTTCCCAACGGACGCGTGCTGTACGCGTATCAATATCCTCATTTGATCTTTCATTGTAGTGACGGTCTCGCATGTAGTATCCAGCTTCTGGGAGATCCCTTGGACCGTTCCCCTAAGCTCATCATCCTGAGTGCAGAATTCACGTCGCATCTCATTACGAAGAGCCTCATACTCCCTCCATGTCATCAAATCCGCAGAGTTCTTGTTCTCCTGGTTAACAATTTTCTCATCACTAGCAGACATGGTTAGTAGGTTAGTGCACTAAAACAAATATATATGGTGGTACTCTCACAACTCACTCAAAACTGATAAGACAAGGAAATCTTACCGCTCCAAAGTGAATTAGTATTGATTACCACTTGTAGTGACAACTAGTGCACGGATGTAGTGAAGCGAATATCAAGGGTATAAGTACAAATCACACGGTAAAGCAGGATATATGTGGGGCTGTAGGTGGCTACCTATTTGCACCAATAACAAGCTCTAGCGCTGACCGTAGACAACCAATGATACTCACACAAGGCGATAAATGTGGCAATGCAACTATATGTAGGAAAGGTCGCAATGCACTAGAGAGACGCTAGCAAAGCTCAACGAGACAGGCACAAGATTGCTCAACTACAGGTGCAGTAAAGTAAACTTAGGCCTTCACTTGATTCTTCTAGCACTTCACTTTTCTTTTTGGATTTTTCGTTTTGTATAACACGCAGCTATGTAGCTCTTTTTGCTTCTTTTCAATTTTCTGTTTTTATTTTGTTTTATGACTCAACTCCTTGATAACACGGCCAACGGATAATGCAAAGCACCAAAACCCTAAGAGCAGCCTGTCGAGCGGTAAAACTAGTCTCTTCTGGGGAAGTTCCTAGTCACATATATCTAAAGGTTGTGGCTATGGTTTGGACAACACACTGTATGCTATGTGGACTCAGAGCAACAAAAACTGACTCTAGATGAAAGCGGAAACACAAACCCTAACAATACTAGATGGAAGAAAAAGGTACGCAAAAACAACTACGAAAAGCAACTAAAACTTGAAATTAGTGCAATCTCAAGCTATGGCAAACCCTAACCCTATCTTTTTATTGCTTTTTCTGGATAGGAAAACACTCACAACTCACTATGGGGTGGATTGTGGATGGCTTACCGAGGAAACGCTGAAATCTGATACCAAGATGATAAGGGGTGGCCCGATCTTCTCAATAAGCAACGGTGGTGATAATGATCACGGGATGAACACAGCGGAGAATCACAGATGATGAAGTGGATGATAACTTGTATGACGCAACGAGATCTCTCGATTGGTCCCTGTCGCCAATGCAACTCTCAACCCTGCAAGATATTCGCAACTCCACACACTTGCGCACGTAGCCGCCGACCACGAAGCGGTAAGTTGCAACCTTCTAATTCCCAATGGAACAGCAGATTACACAAGACTTTCAGATCTACATCAATATCAAGCAATATGGTGTAGGGGATTCAATAGTTTTGCAGAGCAAACAACTAAGAACTAGGGTTTATCTTAAAATGTGGTCTAAAACAACTTTGGGGGCGTCGTGGGCACTTATATAGGCGTCTGGGACGACCTCAGGTCAAAAAAAGTACGAAAATAACCGACCTAGAATAGATCTGGTCGAGACAGACTCAGACACGGCCGGTCTGGGGGCCGGTCGACTGGGCCAGGGACCGGGCTGGCCGGTTCAAACCGGGCCAGGGACCAGGTGCTGACCGGGCGTGGGACGTGTCGCGCAGTAACCCGCCCGGTTGGCATCAGCTAGTCGTTCGGTTGGCGCCGGGCCGGATCCGGCGTGCCGCCCGGTCAGACCGGGCCAGGGACCAGGCACGCCGGCGTGGCGGCCGGTCTGATTGGGTGCTGGACCGGCCTGGACTTTGGCTTCTCCTCTCGCGCATGCCTCCCGCTCCTCCCTCGCGCGTCCATGGGGTATCTTCATGTCCAACTTCACGTCCATCTTCCCGTTCAGCTGCTCATCTCCTCCTCGTGCGATGCTTGTCTCCTCTTCATACCTGATGATACATAAGTAACAGGTCTTAGGCAGTATAAAGTTCTCATCAATCAAAGTATCGTTTAGGAACAAGTTCACCTGTTGTTTAAGTAGCTTCGCACGAGCCCTTGTAATAGGTCCAATCCGAACTTCATTGGACTTGAGCTTCACAACAGATTCATCTTCATTTGGTAATGACGGAGGTAGTAGTGTGGTAGGGATGTCCTCATCACATCCTCTATGATATCATCGGATTCATCTTCAATATATGTTTCATATTTGATGGTGTAATCTTCAACGTGGATTCATCTCAAATACGTCATCTTGGATTCATCTTCGATGCTTTATCTCTCATAGCGTAATCTTCAATGGCTCTACCTGCTACTCACGTGGCCCAAGTTCCATGAAGAGAGAGCTGCGTACATGTCGATTCCAAGCTAAACCAGCAAATCACCAATCAACCAATTCATGTGCCGAGTACTACTGCTCCAGACGATCAAATACAAGTGCAATGAAGAAAGAGCATGTGATGCATGGATTTAGCGTTCGGGTCCCTAATCGCATGAATGATTACCAATCAGCAAGTGCTACTATTCCACGTGATGCAAACCAGTAAAAAGAGGTCAAAGTATATTGCACCAACAACTCAAAAAAAATACTTTGCCTTCGCTATGGTCACTTTTGTCTTCGCCATGTCCACCAATGAATCTAGCCTTTTTCACGTTAGTGGGATCATAAATTGTCTTCATAAATATAGACCAACATGGATTGATACCATCTGCTAGATATTATCTAAAAGGACAAAATAATGACTAGCAGGGGGTTGAATAGGAGCTACCAAGTTTTACTTTTTCATTTTTTATGTTGGTTGCGGAAGTGTAAATGTGAGTGCGGAATATTAAAGGTGATCTGACGAGGGTGCTCCCCGGCAATGTCCACCATTAGGGGCTTAGGATTGACGGAATCCTGCAAGCTGACACGAGACATCGGATACTAATACGTCTCAAACGTATCTATAATTTTTGATGCTCCATGCTTGTTGTACACCAATTTATATATGTTTTGCTCATGTTTCGTTTCACTTTTATACATTTTTCGGCACTAACCTATTAAAAAGATGCCACAGTGCCAGTTCTCTGTTTTCTGCTGTTTTGTATTTCAGAAAAGTTGTACATAAAATATTCTCGGAATTGGACGAGTCAAAAGCTGAAATTTCTATTTTACCGAAACGAAGATGGAGTCCAGACGAGAGACGAAGGGGACAGGAGCCGGCCAGACCAACCCTAGGCGCGGCCTGACCTTGGCCCGCGCCTAGGGGTGGTGTGGGCCCACCTGGCGCCCACCAACCTCGCCCTTCCGCCTATAAATTTCCTCCGACGCGAAAACCCTGAAACATCCAGCCTCCGTCCACGGTTCTGTCGCCGCCGTCATCGTCTAGACAAGTTTCGGGGGTCAGAAGTTCCTTTTCCGGCACCCTGCCGGGACGGGGATTGACCCCCGGAGCCATCTCCATCGACTCCATCGACTCCACCGCCTCCACTTCGACTCCATGATGGTTCGTGAGTAGTTCCCCCCTGGACTACGGGTTCTCGGATGTAGTTAGTTCGTACTCTCTCACACATGTACTTCAATACAATGATCTCATGAGCTGCCTTGCATGATTGAGATCCATATGATGTAATTGGTGTTGTGTTCATTGGGATCCGATAAATTGTGGAATTGTGATCAGATTGTTCATCATATTATCATACTACTGTTATTTAAGATCTTGCATCCTCTCCGATACTTGTAGTTACCTTGATCAAGTAGTTGCATGTATCTCCAAGAGGGAGTATGTATGCTCGATAGTGGATTCATGCCTCTAGTTTTGTGGAAGAGTGACAATAACTTCTAAGATTGTAGATGTGTTGTTGCTACTAGGGAGAAAACAACAATGTTTTGTATAAGAATAATTCTATTGTTTACTTTACACATATTGCTTAATGCGATAATCTGTTGCTTCCAACTTAATACTGGAAGGGGTTCGGATGATAACCGAAAGGTGGATTATTAGTCATAGATGCAGTTAGATTACGGTCTATGTTTTATGTTGTAATGCCCAATTAAATACTACAGTAACCTTTATCTTATCATAGCATGCATAGTCATGCCCTCACAATTATCAATTGCCCAACTGTAATTTGTTCACCCAACACATGTTATTTGGAGAGTTACCACTAGTGTAGATAGCTGGGAATCCCGGTCTTTCTGTCGTCACCATTGCTCTAAAGTCAAATAAGCACTGGAATATTTTTCTGGTGCCATCTTCTCTGTGTTACTGCTACTGCTGCTGTGTTACTATTGTCATTGCTCTCATATTACTGCTGCTTTCACATCACCCCTGTTACTAGTGCTTTTCCAGGTGCAGCTGAATTGACAGCTCCGATGTTAAGGCTTATAAGTATTCTTTACCTTCCCTTGTGTCGAATCAATAAATTTGGGTTTACTTCCCTCGAAGACTGTTGCGATCCCCTATACTTGTGGGTCATCAAGACTATTTTCTGACGCCGTTGCCGGGAGGCATAGCTCTACTCATAAGTTCACCTGGGGAGTACACTTTACCCGTCTCTCTATTTTTATTTCATTTTATTTTGTCTTGTCTAGTTTATTTGTGTTTAGTTGTGTTTTGTTTAGTTACTTTTGCCTAGTTTATTTTTTTCTTGTTTTATTTTTCTTATATACTCGAAAATCCATAAAAATTTGAAAAACCGAAAATCTGAAAAACTGTTGTTATGGAAGAACCTGCTAGACCCTCTATGGAACATTTTACAAAGTATAGAGAATCGTATAAGGGTAAAGTCATGAGAGGCGCGTTAAAAAGGTTAGATCATATTGCTAAAATTTTGCTTAAACGCTATGATATAAATTGTTGCTCTGAACAGGATACTAAACATCTTAAATTCCAATGTGGCTTTAGTAAAGAAGTTTTAATTATGAACTTTCATTGGAATAACTATATTCATCTTGGATTTGAAGAAGTAGAACAATTTTTTTGTTTATGGGAGCTTCTAAAATAGAATACTTCATGTCTAAAAATTATGAAATATGTGTTGCTTGTAAAGATCTTAAAGATTTGGTATCTTCTATCCTTGATTATTGCATAGAAAATTTCAGCAATAATTGTTATATCATTGATTATAAAGAGAGACTCAGTTATGCACAAGAATGTATCCATGATTTGCAGGAACCTGTGGAAGAAGAAATTGCTGAATCTGAAAGCTCGTTAGATGAAAAAGAGGAGGAGAGTGATGAACAAATGAGGAAGAATGGATTAGCTACTGATGCCTACCTTCTAATGAGAGTAACTCTCTATCCCTTATACTATTTGGTTGTCCCCCATGCTTACCAAAGGAGGATGAATGTTATGTTCATGTGAATTCTCTTGAAATAACATGGAGCAACAAGTTGTTCTACAGCTGGTAGGTAAGGCGCCCGAGGGAGGCGAACATGTCGGCTGCAGCTTTTGGTTAATCGCTCACTGTAACATCCTTCATCTTGTTCGCCATACTGATAAGGATGGCTCGCGACACGGTCAATTGCCTCGTAATGAAGATCCCTTCTCCTCCTCTGGCGCTCCTGCCTGCTCCCAATGCTACTAAGATTTCTTTGGATGCTCACGCCGTTGTTGTTGAACTAATATTGCGAATCCACCGTGGCTAGCGGCGGAACGACGATTGTTGGTGGAGTTGAAGTCCTTTCCAAGCCAGGAGCGCCTGAGCCCGGAAGTCGAAGGAAACCTTCGGAGTCGATGATGAAGTGGACGCCGCCGAACGTTGTGTCCATGCCGCCGCGTAACTCCGAAGGAGTCAGACGCAACACGTTGTTGCGTGGAGTGAACTCGAAGGATCCGCAGCGAATCGGGTCCCTTGAGCCTGAAGGTGTTGGTGACTGATACGTCTCAAACATATCTATAATTTTTGATGCTCCATGCTTGTTTTACACCAATTCATATATGTTTTGCTTACACTTCGTTACACTTTTACATGATTTCCGGCACTAACCTATTAACAAGATGCCACAGTGTCAGTTCCCTATTTTCTTCTGTTTTTGTATTTCAGAAAAGTTGTACAAGAAATATTCTCGGAATTGGACGAAACAAAATCCGAAGTCAATATTTTACCAAAACAAAGACAAAGTCCAGAGGGGGGTCGAAGAGGTGCCACAGGGCGGGCCAGACCCACCCTTGGTGCGGTTTGGCCTTGGCCCACGCCGAGGGGGGTGTGGGACCCCAGGCACCCCACCGACCTAAATCCTCCACCTATTTATACATCTTCTCGGGAAAACTCTGGATACCCGAGCCTCCATCCACGAAAAGTTCCGTCGCGGCCGCCATCGCAGAACCCATCTCGGGGGGTCCTGAAGCTCTTCCCAAAGACCCTGTCGGAGGGGGAAATCATCGATGGAGGCATCTACATCGCCATGCCCGCCTTCGAAGTGATGCGTGAGTAGTTCATACATGGACTATGGGTCCATAACAGTAGCTAGATGGTTGTCTTCTCCACTTTGTGCTTCATGTATAGATCTTGTGAGCTGCCCTATGTGATCAAGATCATCTATATGTAATCCTATATGTTGTGTTTGCTGGGATCCAATGAATATTGTATACTATGTTGAGACTGATTATAAATTCATGTCATTATTTGTGATCTTGCATGCTCTCCGTTGCTAGTAGAAACTCTGGTCAAGTGGACACTTGTGACTCGAAGAGGGGGTATTTATGCTCGATAGTAGGTTCATGCCTCTATTTTTCTAGGAGAGTGATTTTATAACTTATAAGATTGTAGATGTGATGTTGCCACTAGGGAGAAAGCAACAATGTTTTATCTGAGGGTAATTCTTTTGTTTACTTTACACATATTGCTTAATGCGATAGTTTGTTGCTTGCAACTTTATACTGGAAGGGGTTCGGACGATAACCGGAAGGTGGATTATTAGGCATAGACGCAGTTGGATTACAGTCTATATATTATGTTGTCATGCCCAATAAAATCTCATAGTAATCATCTTGTCATGTATGGTCGATATTCTGTCAATTTCCCAGCTGTAATTTGCTCACCCAACATGCTACTTATCTTTATGGAGACATCTCTAGTGAACTGTGGACCACGGTCCTGTTTCCTCTACTGATAAATTCTACTGGAATTCCTATTCTGTTTACTTTCTGCAAACATCTCTTTCTACTCGATACGTCTAATCCCTTGTGTTCAACAAACCAGTGAGATTGACAACCTCACTGTAAGTTGGGGCCAAAGTACTTGGTTGTGTTGTGCGTAGGTTCCACGTTGTTGCTGACACGGGTAGTGCGCCCTGCCACTAGTCAGCTAGCAACACCTTCAGAAGTCACGCCTTTCTCCTACTAGTCGATTAAACCTTGGTTTCTTACTGAGGGAAAACTTGCTACTGTGCTCATCATACCTTCCTCTTGGGGTTCCCCAACAGTGTGAAGTCGGCGTTGCAATAAGGACCATTAAGCTCTTTTTCAGGCGTCGTTGCAGGGGAGATAGAGGATTATTGCGAGGGGAGTCTTTCATCTCCAATCTCTTTACTTTGTTATAGTTTGCTTAGTTTACTTACTTTGTCTTGTTTGCTTTATTATATCAAAAACACAAAAAATAGTTTTTATTATTGATGTTATTTCTGTTGCTAGTTTATTCCATGCTCACTTTTCATGTTGATGTTTCTTGTTTTTATTTTCACTAGTTAGGCTTAATGGAAAACAACAACAAAGATAGAAAGCTTTATAGTATTTATCTTGAGTTAGGACATGAAGTGTTGGAAGACAAAATTAAAAAACCTATGGAATTTTATTTGCATGCTAATAGCAATGTTTTTAGTACGAATTCTTTGAACACCATTATTGGTAATGCTATGGGAAAGTCAAAGTTTGGGGAAGCTAGTTTTCATGAAAATGATCTTTCTACTTCCCCCGCTTTAGAGGAGAAAATTTGTTATGATGATTAGAATGATGAATATGATATTTTCAGTCCACCTACTATTGATGAGAAAATTAATTATGATTACAATATATCTCCTATATCTGATGATTATGGTGATGAGAATAATAATGATAGCTATTTTGTTGAATTTTCTCCCACTACAATTAATAAGAATGACTATGCTTATGTGGAGAGTAAGAATTATTTTATTCATGTGGCGCATGATAAGAATGTCTTATGTGATAGTTAAATTTTTGAGTTTATTCATGATGCTACTGAAAGTTATTATGAGAGAGGAAAATATGGTTGTAGAAGTTTTCATGGTATTAAAACACCTCTCTATATGTTGAAAGTTTTGAAGTTACTCTTGTTTTATCTTCTTATGCTTGTCACTTTGTTCTTTGTGAATTTATTTGTGTACAAGATTCCTATGCATAGGAAGTGGGTTAGACTTTGATGTCTACGGGTGCTTCTATTCTTGTAGACAGTGTTGGGCCTCCAAGAGCAGAGGTTTGTAGAACAGCAGCAAGTTTCCCTTAAGTGGATCACCCAAGGTTTATCGAACTCAGGGAGGAAGAGGTCAAAGGTATCCCTCTCAAGCAACCCTGCAATCACGATACAAGAAGTCTCTTGTGTCCCCAACACACCTAATACACTTGTCAGATGTATAGGTGCACTAGTTCGGCGAAGAGATAGTGAAATACAAGTAATATGGATAGATATGAGTGGTAATAACAATCTGAATAAAATATGGCAGCAAGCAAACATGCAACAGAACAGTAAATAAATGGAGATTCGATGTTTGGAAGCAAGGCCTAGGGATCATACTTTCACTAGTGGACACTCTCAACATTGATCACATAATAAAACCACTCTACACTCTTTTGTTGGATGATGAACACCAATAATTGCGTATGGCTACAAGAGCACCTCAATGCCGGAGTTAACAAGCTCCACAACATTCAATGTTCATATTTAAATAACCTTAGAGTGCATGATAGATCATTGCAATTACACCAAGTACTAACATAGCATGCACACTGTCACCATCACACTATGAAGGAGGAATAAATCACATCAATACTATCATAGCAATAATTAACTTCATAATCTACAAGCGATTACAATCATAACCTACGCCAAGTACTACATGATGCACACACTGTCACCTTTACACCATGGAGGAGGAATAGAGTACTTTAATAACATCACTAGAGTAACACATAGATGAATAGTGATACAAAACTCATATGAATCTCAATCATGTAAGGTAGCTCATGAGATCATTGTATTGAAGTACATAGGAGAGAGATTAACCACATAGCTACCGGTACAGCCCTTAGCATCGATGGAGAACTACTCCCTCCTCATGGGAGACAGCAGCGGTGATGAAGATGGCGGTGGTGTCGATGGAGATGCCTTCCGGGGCACTTCCCCGTCCCGGCGGCGTGCCGGAACAGAGACTCCTGTCCCCCAGATCTTAACTTCGCGATGGCGGCGGCTCTGGAAGGTTTCTCGTACCGTGGCTTTTCCGTATCGAAGATTTAGGTCAGGGAGGCTTAAATAGGCGAAGAGGCGGAGTCGGAAGGGCTACGGGGCAGCCACACAATAGGGGGGGCGCCCCCCTTGGGCCGCGCCGGCCTAGCGTCTGGTGGCCCTGTGGCCCTCCTCTGGTCCCTCTCGGGTGTTCTGGAAGCTTCGTGGAATTCTATGATGCTGGGCGTTGATTTCGTCCGATTCCGAGAATATTTCCTTACTAGGATTTCTGAAACCAAAAACAGCAGAAAACAGACAACCGGCCCTTCGGCATCTCGTCAATAGGTTAGTTCCGGAAAACGCATAAATATGACATATAATGTGTATAAAACATGTGAGTATCATCATAAAAGTAGCATGGAACATAAAAAATTATAGATACGTTTGAGACGTATCAGACTTATATGTGTTTCATATTTTCTTCTTGATGCTCTCTTTTACTTCAATTCATAATTCTTATGTGAGAATCTTCTCAAATTACTGAGCCTAGCTGAAAGGCGTTAAAGAAAAGCACTCTTGGGAGATAACCCATGTTTATCCCTGGACGGTCATGTGTCGATCTTGTGAGCTGCCCTACATGATCAAGATCATTTTTATGTAATCCTATATGTTTGGTTTGCTGGATCCGATGAATATTGTGTACTATGTTGAGATTGATTATATATTCATGTCATATGTTATTTGTGATCTTGCATGCTCTCCGTTACTAGTAGAAACTCTAGCCAAGTGGACACTTGTGACTCCAAGAGGGGGTATTTATGCTCGATAGTAGGTTCATGTCTCTAGTTTTCTAGGAGAGTGACTTTATAACTTCTAAGATTGTAGATGAGATGTTGCTACTGGGGAGAAAACAATAATGTTTTATCCGAGGGTAATTCTATTGTTTACTTTACACACATCGCTTAATGCGATAGTCTGTTGTTTGCAACTTTATACTGGAAGGGGTGCGGACGCTAACCTGAAGCTGGATTATTAGTCATAGACGCAATTGGATTATGGTCTATGTATTATGTTGTAATGCCCATATCAAATCTCATAGTAATCATCTTGTCATGTATTGAATCGATGTTCTGTCAATTTCCCATCTATAATTTGTTCACCCAACTTGCTATTTATTTATGGAGAGACACCTCTAGTGACTTGTGGACACCGATCCTATTTCATTTACTGATAAATTCAACTCAATCCTGTTCCGTTTACTTTCTGCAAACATCTCCTTCCATTCGATACGTCTAATCCTTTGTGTTCAGCAAACCGGTGAGATTGACAACCTCACTGTAAGTTGGGGCAAAGTTCTTTGGTTGTGTTGTGTGCAGGTTCCACGTTGTTGCTGACGCCGGTAGTGCGCTATGCCACTAGTCAGCTAGCAACACCTTCAGAAGTCACGCCTTTCTCCTACTGGTCGATTAAACCTTGATTTCTTACCGAGGGAAAACTTGCCACTGTGCTCATCATACCTTCCTCTTGGGGTTCCCCAACAGTGTGAAGTCGGCGTTACGATAAGCACCATCATTGACGATGGTGTTGGTGACGTCAGCGAAAACGCATCCGACGTGATTGGAGTAGCCGATGATGTGCCTTGTACCGTCAGGTTTCCTACAGACGGTGCCAATTGACAAGGGTGCTCCCGGCAATGCTCACCATGACTCCATGAAGGGCTTAGGGTTGACGGAATCCCGCAAGCTGACATGAGACATCGGATACCAACAAATGGGAAGAGAGATTTACCTAGGGTCGGGGCCCTCGATGAGGTAAAACCCTTACTTCCTGCTTGTCTGATCTTGATTATCGAATATATCGGGTTACAATGGGGTAGCCGATAGGCTATGCTGGTTGTCTCGTCGAGAGGCAAGGGTTCTAGGTTTCTAGCTTTGTCTTGTGATGGATCTACGTGTTCAAGTTGTGTCTCGGTAGACCCTCTCCTGGCCTTTATATAGTAGGCCAGGTCCCGAGAGTTATGTCCGGACTTGACTAGATTACAAAGAGGTATATTCTAATCTTTCCTTGTATAGTATCTTCTTGCCTTGTTCGTCAAGAATCCTTCTTCGGGTAGGCCTCGTTTACTGGAACCGACGTATAGGCCCACCTTGGTTGTTGGGCAACTTCATGGGCCCCTAGTTGGGCCGGAGGAGGTAGTCTAATGCTGGTTACCCGAAGGGTAATGCCCACATCATGATCCTATATGAAATGCAAACAAAAACAAGGAAACAACAAATGCAAGACAAGTAGAAAGAAAGCGGTATGGCCGGGGAAATGTGCGCAGACGAAGGAGACGAGGTTTGTTTCCCGTAGTTCCCTCCACAAAAGGAGGTACGTCTATGTTGAGGAGGTGTGGCACCACGAAGGTACCAACCGCCACAAAGGCGTCACCATATTCCTCGTAGGCACAACACAAAGGCATTCCTACTTCTCCACTAAGCAATGCCGGTCTAGGTGGCTAGACTTCACACAAGGTTGGGGCAAACTCCACAGAGGACAAAGGCTCCCAACAACATCACGAACTAGTCACAACAAGATCTAGGGAGAGATGATCTTCCATCAACAAGGACCCCCACAAAGGAGAGATAGGGTTTCCAAAATCCACTAAGGATGAGTAGGGGAATCACGAAACTACTTGGGTAGATAGGTAGATATAGCCCTCCTCCTTCGATTCCCCAAGTTTTGGGGGATTTGGTTGGCTAGGGAGGGAGATCCACTCAATTTGAGCTCAAGAACAATGAAGGAGAAAGAAAGTCTTCGTGCTGGTCAGTTCTCATTTGAGGAAGAAGAAGGCTCCTCTATTTATAGCTCGTACGCTTGGATTAGCCGTTGCTGTGTCGGGGGGGGGGGGGGGGGGATAATCCGGCTGACATGGGCATACCCTTCGGATACCCATTATAAGTATACCTGGCTCGGCCCAATATGGAGAAGACCAAATATGGAGAAGGCCCAACAAGGCAACCCGAAGAAGTAGTCGACTAGGACTCTTGTAAAACCCTAGGCTGGTTGCATATATAAAGCTAGCCAGGGCACCCGAAATAAGGGGGACAATAGATAGACAACATAGCTCCGCCTATGGCGGCATCCTGTAAACACATCTATGATCATATAGTGGATTGTTAGCAGCACGTAGGGATCCTCCACCGAGGGGACCCGAAGCTGGATACGTCGTGTGCCTAATCTCGCTCCCGGAATCTCCATCGTCGCTCTCTCCCGAAACCCAAGTCTACAATACGTAGGCATTGGCGAGGTGATCCCTCGTCAATTGGCGCCGTCTGTGGGAATTTGCGACGGCTGGATTTTGTCATCCGGGCGAGATCCGTTGAGTTCATCAGCGTCGACAAAGCGTAACCCGATCAATCTCGTCCAAGGCAGCAACAGCAATGCTCCGTCGCCGCCGGGTTTGGACCGTGCGGCCATTAACTAATGGGTTTATTCTATTCAATCCGATCTCATCTCTTATTGCGTGATCAACTCAATTGTTTTATTTGTATGGACTAACTCCTCGCATGTCGTGTAGGACGCCTCTTGAAGTACTAATTGCATGCATAGATCACCAGAACCGAGGAAGTCTTGCCCGCGTTAAGCTGCATGGATTTTTCGGACATGAAGCCACACTATACGGTGACCGGCTGATCGCATCACCGGCCGGCTAATCTCTCTAATTAACTTGGTTATTTTGTTTTTGACTGATTTGTTTCCCTAATAATGCTTGTCTATATGAGATTGAGGCTCGACTGCACAGATAATATACGAGCTGATCGGCGGCGAACGACCAGAACTCCATCCTCAACGGGGGAACAAAACGCTGAGTGTCTTCCCGATAAAGCTCCACCAGAAAAACAGTACACACGATTGCATATGGTCTTCTACGTGCATACTGCCTGGAAGATTAAACCGTGATAGGTGATTCAATTTACTTGGGTCTTACTCATATAATCCGGCGAGTTGACGTTCTCGTCCTGCCTCCGTGACCAGGTGATATCGGTCTAGTTATTTTATTTACTACTATTTGATTCTGTAAAAGATATATTTTTTGCTGGTTTTTTCTACTCCATGAGTACAGGTCAACAAAGCCACCTTCTTTTGGAAAACTTGGCATCGGCCTTGTGCCTACCTCGACACCAGCATCGATTCTTGCAGATCCGCCAGCGCGTACCCATCAGTGCGTGTTTGCCTATCGCGGACTTAATATACTCGGGTGCTCACCTATCACGGATCCACCGGATCGACTGCGTCTTCTTCATCTACTATGACGGCTACATCGACTACTTCTGACCAGACACCTCGCGACTATAGACTGCGTCTGAGGCACGACTTGCATCTACATCGGCTCCGTCGCACCCGATAAAAAGCTAAGTTTTTTTTCCTTTCAAGACTCAATTATTATTTACTTTCGCCATACCCGGACACTCGGGGATGCGCCATTACATCGGTACCGTAAATACACTCGATTACTCGTGGATTTATTTTCTTCGGCTCTGGATATATCTTCTCCGGCTCAGTGAATTGGATTTATCTTCTTCGGCCTTGGATTTGTCTTCTTCGGCTTAGTGTTTTCTTCGGCTTAGTAGATTTATATCTCCGTTCATCTATATGGTTATCATTGATTTATTCTTATATAATACTACCCGGTGCACTTCCGGGTGAGTGGATTCATCTTATGAGGTTATCATTGGTTTTCTTCTAAATACAATACTACCCGATGTATTTCCGGGTCAGTCATCTATGATCATTATTGAATTTACTTTCTTCAGATCGGTGAATATATTTTATTCGGATGTATCTATATGAATACTATTGGTTTACTCTTATACAACATTACCCGAGGAGTTTTGGGTCAGTGGATTTATCATCGAAGATTATTACTGGATTTATTTTCTTCGGCGGATTCATCTTCTATGGTTATTACTGGATTACTCGGCCCAGTGGCTTCATATTGTATTATTGTCAATGGCTTCATCCTAAATGGCTTCACCTTATATGACGTCGCGACTCCGTTAACTTCTTCCGACATCACGACTAACAATCGGGGGCTCGACAACAACTTCGCCCCGAGTAACAACTGTGATACGGCGTCTAAGCAACAATCATGACATCACCCCAACAGTGCTCGGGGGCTCGGCTATTTCTTCATCAATAATTTGGTGGTATCCACTTTCGTTAATTCGGTGGTTTCTACTTCGGCTCGACTTTTTCGCTGCACTCGAAGACCTCATCGCGCATCGATTCCGTCGTGCCCAAATAAGCTAAGTGTTCCTTTATTTCACATAAAGTTGATTATCATTTAATTTCACCGCACCCAACACTTGGGGGCTGCGCGGCATATATTCACTTTACATATCATCGAATCTGAGCATCTGACACCGCATGCAAAAAAGAGAGTCGAGGAAAAGATAGAAAAAGTTTGTTTATTTGTGCAGGAGAAAGCAAATTATACAAGTTCTTGAGCCTATGTCCAGATGCGCGCACCCGACCATAGCCTCGGGGGCTACTCCCATCGGGAGCGCTGACCGCGCACCCGACAAAATCTTCTTCAGGGAGGGAACCCGACGAAATCAAAAGTGCACCCGACAAAATCTTCTTCAGGGAGGAACCCGACGAAATCAAAAGTGCACCCGACAAAATCTTCTTCAGGGAGGAACCCGACGAAATCAAAAGTGCACCCGACGAATTTTTTTTCAAAAGAGAACCCGACGAAATCAAAAGAGCACCCGACGAAATCTTCTTCAGGGAGGAACCCGACGAAATCAAAATAGCACCCGACGAAATCTTCTTCAGGGAGGAACCCGATAAAATCGTGAGAGAACCCGACGAAATTTTCTTCAAAAGAGAACATGACGAAATTTTACTCAAGGAGGACCCGAAGAATTATCCTCAAGGAGGACCCGAAGAATTATCTTCAAGGAGGTGCCAAAAAATTATCTTCAAGGAGGTCCCGAAAAATTATCTTCAAGGAGGTGCCGAAGAATTATCTTCAAGGAGGTGCCGAAGAATTATCTTCAAGGAGGTCCCGAAGAATTATCTTCAAGGAGGTGCCGAAGAATTATCTTCAAGGAGGTGTCGAAGAATTGTCTTCAAAGAGGTCCCGAAGAATTATCTTCAAGGAGGTCCCGAAAAATTATCTTCAAGGAGGTCCCGAAGAATTATCCTCAAGGAGGTCTCGAAGAATTATCTTCAAAGAGGACCCGAAGAATTGTCCTCAAAGAGGACCCGAAGAAATTTTTCTGAAGGAGGAACTCGACGAAATTTTCATCATGGAGGAACCAAAAAAAAAAGAGAGAGAGAGATGGACAAATCTTCGGGTCCATTGATTCGTCATATTCTTCCGAGCAAGAGCATCGGTGATGAACCCGACAATATAGAAGAATCCAATATATTCGGCTGTCTCATCATGCCCGGAAAAATATAGAAGAACTCGCAAAATGGGTCATTGCATTAGCCAAACAAGGCACTTGACAAAATATTCTCAGAGCGCCAAAGTCGCGAATAATCTCTGAATGCCGCAAAACTCTGCGAAGGTAAGACCCCGGGTCCGTCCTGAGCGGCGTGGCACCGTCTCTCGACGTCGGTTTGCTACTTTTTTCCGTATCAACGGATACGAAGAAAAATCCTAACGGACGCGTTAGGTACCCGATAAAACATGACCGGGACTCGACAGAATGGTAAGACCTTAAGCGGCACCTGTCGAGTTAACACCAGTATCCCGGGATCATGTCCATGGACGTGATCTTGAAGTAGGTTTTTGCGGATTGCCACTAGAGCAGTTAACTAGTACCTGATCCGTCAGATGAACTAGCCCCAATTACCATTATCCTTGTACAATATAGATATGGATGTCAAATAAAAATAGCAACGGACTGGAATCGATAAAAAGAGGGGCTGCGCCCAGAAATATAGTCAAGTTCGTTATTGAGTAGTACAACTTGAGTCTATGCCCAGGTGCAAGCACCTGCCCATAGGCTCGGGGGCTACTCTTATCGAGAGTATTGTTCACCCTCCCGATAAGATACAAGAAAGAGGAAACATTGTGGAGTCAATTACAAGCAAGTTGAGCCTACACCCAAGTGCAAACACTTGGCTGTAGCCTCGGGGGCTACTCCCATCGGGAGCGCTGGTCGCGCACCCGATAGAAAATAACTTCGATAGCAACTACGACAATCAAGGTTTGTAGGCTCAACTCGATTCTACGACTCGAGTGGAGCTTACTCCCATCGGGAGTGCTGGATTTCATTAAGTCCTCTAACAGGAGTCGATAAAAAGAGGGGCTGCGCCCGGAAGTACAGTCAAATTCTTCATCGAGTAGTACAACTTGAGTCTATGCCCAAGTGCAAGCGCTTGCCCATAGACTCGGGGGCTACTCCCATCGGGAGCGCATAATTTCAAGAATCGTTGACATCATCTACGCTACACATGATCTACGACATGGACCTCGCCTTGTATTTCTTCGATTTCGGAGATGGTTATGCTTGGAGTTTCTACGCAAGTCTTCGACTTCCCTATAAACTCGGGGGCTACTGACATGGGCATACCCTTCGGGTACCCATTATTAGTATACCCGGCTCGGCCCAATATGGAGAAGACCAAATATGGAGAAGGCCCAACAAGGCAACCCGAAGAAGTAGTCGACTAGGACTCTTGTAAAACCCTAGGCTGGTTGCATATATAAAGCTAGCCAGGGCACCCGAAATAAGGGGGACAATAGATAGACAACATAACTCCGCCTACGGCGGCACCCTGTAAACACATCTATGATCATATAGTGGATTGTTAGCAGCACGTAGGGATCCTCCACCGAGGGGACCCGAAGCTGGGTACGTCGTGTGCCTAATCTCGCTCCCGGAATCTCCATCGTCGCTCTCTCCCGAAACCCAAGTCTACAATACGTAGGCATTGGCGAGGTGATCCCTCGTCACCGGCTTAAGTTGGCCCGGATGTTCCGGCCCCACGGATAATCCTGGTTTAGTTCTTCAGCGCCTAGGCCAGAAGTTCCGACCCTGTCCTCGGAATATTCCTTGTGGGTGGGACAGACGGACGAGAGTGGCGGCAACGTCCTGTTGCCAACAAGGAGGCTAGGCGCTGCTGGTTTCGATGGCTGGTGGTTTCTGGACAATCGAGGTGGAAGGCGACCACGGGGGAGGCAACGACGACGATCGCGATACAGAACGGTGGGAGGCGGACTGGGCGGGGGTAGGAGGTGGGGGAAACACGCGTGTTTGGCTGCCAGAAGGGCTTTGCGGGCGTTTTCCTACGTGGACGAGAGTGTCGACGCCACCGATTCGCGTCCCGCACAAAGGAGCCGACTCGAGGTTGCCGACGATTCTATTGGGTTCGAAACGGTGCCAGCGCTTTATTAGATGCGCCGGTGTGAGCTTAGTTTTTCCGCCGATCCCAAATAGCTATTGGAAGCGCCATTAGATTTGCCGGTGAAGATGCTCTTGTAGTACTCTAGAAAAAGTAAGGGCATCTCCAGCGGCGCGATGCAAACGGACGCCGTGCGACCGTTTGCGTCCGCGCGGACTGGAAATGCGTCTGCACCCAGCTCCAGCGGGGCGACGCATCGTGTCCGGGGCGTCTGCAACGACGCAAACGCAACGCAAATATGCGGCACGTCTGCATCTCCGCGGACGCCGCGCGGTCACGCCGAGCGTCCGCTCGCTTCCCCCACGGGCCCGCCTGGCAGCGACCCTGTATCAAGGGCATCGCTTCCGCGGCAAGTGCTTCCGCGTCTGCGCCGCAGCCTTCGCCTTCAATGTCGCGGCTGCCTGTTCTGCACGCGCACTGGCAGGCGGCGGCTAGGCTTCTGCGCCGCCTTCAATGGCATCGTATCCCGCGCGTGGCCGGCCTTAAAAGTTAACCGACACAGTTCTTGCCCTCGCCTACACCCCCACTCCCACCTCCACTACCGCGCGCCGCCGCAACACCATGGGGAAGAAGAAGAACGACTTCGAGGCGTCCGGCAGCGGCTCCAAGAAGGAGGAGCGGCCGGGCAGGGTGCCGCTTCCCGTCAGCGTGGGGAGGCTGATGCACGCCAACTGGACGCCGTGCGACGCCTGGAGGGACGTGCACATGCCTGGCGGCTCAGCTACCGCCAGGCGCCCATCCCTCCGGTGCCTCCGCGCGAGCCAGACCTCCGCACCGATCCGGCGTACGCCATCGACTCCGATAGTTGGCGCACGTATCTCGTGTCCGAGACGGATCGGAGGAGGAGGACGGGCTTCATGGCCGACAAGGACTTTCCCTTCGACCGTCCACTGCCGCCTCATCCTCGAAGACAACAGGCGCCGACGCGTGTGCACTAGGCGCCGACGCCTGCGCAGTACGATGATGACTTCGACGAATACGACGACGACGACTACATCGAGGCACTGGCATACCACAACGAGGAGGTCAAGGACGACAGCGACGACTACGTCGCGGTCATCTTCCAGGATTGGCAGCTGGCCATGGCGGAGGGCCGCGAGTTTGAGTTCCCGGACAACATGACGGACGACGCGATGGCGAAGCTCGTCCTCCTCATCTCCGAGAACGACCGACCTGTGCAGCCGCCGCTGCCCCGGTACGCCACCGACTTCATGCCGCCGGGCCTGTCGGAGGATGTAGCTCTACGACTGGTGCTACAGGACTCGGTCGCGCCACAACCGCCACCGTACAACCACTGGGCTCCTCCTCCGCCGCCACAGCCCTGGGCGCCTCCACCGTCGCCACAGCCACAGCCCTGGGCGCCTCCACAGCCGCCACAGGCACAGCCCTGGGCGCCTCCACCGCCGCCACAGCCACAACCCTGGGCGCCTCCACCTCCTCCACAGCCACAGCCCTGGGCGGCTCCACCTCCAGCACCGCCGGCGCGCCCGGCGTATGTTCCGCCGGTTCCCAACTGGCCGTGGACGGTACCGGAGCTCATCGTGCTCGACAGCGACGAGGAGAGGTAGTAGGCACAGGCGTTTAGGGTTTATTTTCATGTGTTAAACTATGTAAATTATGTTTTCATGTTATAAAAAAATGAATCTCGCAAAAAATACGCCGTGTCGCTGGAGCCACCCCCGACGCAAATGGACGCACGGTCGATTTCGACCATTTCAATCGACGCAAACGGACGCGCGCTGATATTTTCGGACGCTGAATTCCTGAAGTATTGTTGTTTTTCCAAGATGCATCAGAGAAAATCTTGTGTCCACGTAGTTGAAGAACTGTTTTGATTGTGGTACCCTGCAAAGGAGAAGTAATAGTAAAATCCTGGATATAAGAATCTTGTTGGAGGTGGTGGTTCCTAGGCCCGTTGCATCTTCAAGTGAGTTGCACTTTGGTACTTTGTGCTACCATCCTGTTCTCTATCTTTGTCTTCCCTCAACTCATCAGACATCTCTAGATTTTGCATAATAGATTGTGCCATATGATGGATCTGAGTTGGGTAAATTTGTTTTCTATTAAATAAGTTTTCATTTCTGGCTTTCTATAAGCACCACATGAAAGTTAAGACATTTGAAAGATTTGCATGTGGATGATTAATGTTTAACAATATAAGGATGACATCAGTAAGGGAATTAGTATTGAGAATCAAATGATCTATTCTGAAGATACCTAAAGATAGGGGAAGAAACGGATTAAAGTGGACATGGTCGCAATAGAAGTTATTTTAAAAACTAGGTTTTCTACGACAGTGTCAGGTGGTAGCACATGTTGTTTTCTGAGATCGATATTCGGTCCCACCTGTCACAGACATGTTTGTGGCACGTCAGGCACCCCTACCGTCACCGGGAGACATGAGGCCCTACCACCGGCCATCACGTGCGTGCGCGACCGGGTGCCGCAGAGTCGGCTCGCGCGCAGGCGCAGAAGATCCCGCGCAGTTCTTTGTATTCCCCCGCGCGCTTGGTCCAATGATCCTCCGTTCGTACAGGGGGAGGAGCAATCCTATGAACACAGCACACGCAGCAGCGACCCCCACGAACCACACCAACTACTACTACTGGAGTACTACTAGTCAAAAGCCACACCCGAGATCAAACCCCAAGAAATCCAAGCACCCCCACTCGCTCGCTAATTATTCCATCGCGATCCGCAGATATTCATTCCTACGCAAACAAACACAAACACAGCAGAAAAGAAAAGAAATTAAAAGGGGGCCTGAACCCTGACGAAAAGAAAGATAGAGAGAGAGAAGAGCAGTAGCAATACTACTACTAGGATGGAAGCGATCCAAATCGGAACCCAATCCCAAAGGCGTCGCATGAATAATCATCCACCAGCAGTAGCCCTCCGTGTTGCCTTGTTCCTGTTGTTTCCTCCCCAATCTCCTCCTCCTCCTCATTCCCCACATCCCTATCTCCACTCCACCGCCGCTGCTGCCCCCGCCCCTCTGCTGTTCGTAGCGAGTGTTTAATCCATCATCATTGCGTATTAATTATCCCGCTCCCTCGCTCGCTCGCGGCGGAGAAGATCCGGCCGCACATCGATTCGCCTTTTTCTCCTCGCCTCGCCTTGGCTATATACATACGCATACACTGGAGGAAAAGTGCGGCGGCATTTGTTGCTGTTTGTTTTGGTGCGGGGAAACCCTACGAGAGGGGAAAGGGCTGTGCGAGGAAGTTCGGATCTAGGTTTGCCGGTTTCAGGCCGCCGCCGTCATGGAAGCCGCCACCGCCGGTGACGGGGACGGGGCGCCGCCGGAGGAGAGGACGCCCCCGGCTCCTTCTCCGCCTCCGGCGCCGGCTGCCGTGCCAGCCGCCCCGGCTCCGGCCTCGGCCTCAGCCTCCGGGGGCGGCGGCGGCCCCTCTGGCTCCGGGGAGAAGACGGCCAAGCGCATGATGAAGACCCCCTACCAGCTGGACGTCCTCGAGCAGACGTACCAAGGTGCGCCGCCACTTCCCATGCCCCGAAATGTTTTCCATGTTTCCCCCCTTCTCAACTAACCGACCACGGAGCTCACCGCGAGGATTTCATTCCGGTTTCGGTCTCTCTGGCTGCAGCGGAGCAGTACCCGACGGAGGCCATGCGCGCCGAGCTGTCGGTCAAGATAGGCCTGTCGGACAGGCAGCTGCAGATGTGGTTCTGCCACCGCCGGCTCAAGGACCGCAAGCCGCCCGCCAAGAAGCAGCGCCGCGACGACGACGTCCCCGCGGCCGCGCCCCTGCCGGTATCGCCCGTGCTAGCGCCGCTGCACGCAATGCCGCTGGCGAGCAGCGACCACATGATGGGCGGCGGCGGCAGCCCGTACGACGAGCCGCTGCACCCCGCTCACACGCGCAGGGGGCCCGGGCGGTCCTCCGCCGTGCCCAGGATTTCTGGGCCTGACATCGGGAGGAGGTACTACGAGCCGCTGCCTGTCATGCTCGCGCCACCCGTGCCGGCGATGCAGTACAGGCAAGATGAGCTCAGGATTATCACTTCTGTGGAGTCGCAGCTCGGGGAGCCCATGAGGGAGGATGGACCGGTCCTCGGAAGCGATTTTGATCCGCTTCCTCCAGGCGCCTTTGGCGCACCCATTGGTACTTACTTTCTCATAAACCTCTCAATCAAGTTTTAAGAATGCCCTAAGCTGACTTGTAGCTCAACATAGTGGAAACTTGAAGGCCTCCGCGTGATTTTGCACCAAAGTATTTTGCCGTATATACTACTGATGAACCCCACAATCTGACGCACTACTGTTTTCTCTAATACTATGGTGAAGAGTTCGAATTTAGATGTTCTGCGTTGCGTCTTGTTAGTGTGTTAGTGCACGGTTCACTGCCCTATTTTCACACTTTGTGCACTACTTTGATTTACAGCTTCAGATGCTCCATCTTTGGGTATGGATGAACTTCATAAAAAATAAAAGATAAACTAGAAAAATAAAAAAAGGATAAAACCAACGAAAACAACCAGCGGAAGGGAGCCAGGCTCATCCCGTGTTCGCCACGTGCTGGACGCCTGCTTGTCCCACTTATGTCCTGTGTCGCGAGTGTGAGAGCTCTTCTGGTAGCTAGACCCATTATCTCTTGTTCATGTAAATAGGAAGTTGAGGGTCGCGCCTTGAGTGACTTTGAGAAGCAAAGTCACCAATCGCCCTCTATTTAAGATCCAACGGACTAGTTTGGCTCAGATTTTGAACTCAAAATTTCAAACTCTTCAGAAAAAATTGAAAAAAATCCAGTAAATCATAAATGTTTCGTTTCATATTCTGAGGAAGTGTCAATCCATTCAAGTGAGCGGTAAGAAATCACTGAAGCTGCGCTCGAAGTGAAGAACAACGCTATGGGATTGGGATGAGTCATTAGCTAATATAATCAAAATCTACTTAGAGCATATGTTGGAGAAGGATGACTGATCAAAGAAAAGCTAGAATGGTAAGTAAGTAATCACTAAAGCAAATTGAGAAGATTTTGAGCGCGGTTTCCTCTGGGCTGGGCGCGCTGCTGCCAACTGTGGCAATTGGTGACACATCTGCCGTCAGGATGTAAACCCATGGAGGTTTGGGAGTCCAGGATCTCAAGCGTGCAAGTCTACCCCTAAGACTGCGATGGCTGTGGCTCTCACGCACAGATGACAGCCGAGCTTGGACTCAGCCTGCAATTCTCTGCCAAGGAACGCACACTCTTCTTCGCGTCAATGACCAAGCCATCAGAGAGATCGCGCCACTACTATTCAACTGCATACCCAAGAGACTTCGCAAGATCAGGACCGTGTCTGACGGGCTACAGGGGAACAGCTGGGCAAGAGACATTCAGGGAGTGCATGTTATTCATGAGATTGGCTAGTACTTACAACTTTGGCACATGATCCAGGGAAGTGGACTGCTTCAGGCAACTAATCTGGCACCTATTCTGCGAGCTCGTGCTACATAGCCACCTTCCACGGATCGACGACTTGTTACTCCTGGAAGCTGATCTGGAAAACATGGGCTCCACCAAAGGTCAGATTCTTCCATAGGCTGGCCAACCAAGACAGGTGTTGTTCTGCTGAGTGCCTAGCTCGCCACAACCTTCCATATCATCCACGATGCCTCCTCCGCGACCAGGAACCAGAGACTACGCGACACCTGATGCTGGACTGCCCCTTTGCCCGGGAAACATGGCATGAAGTGTTCTTTGTAATTCTCTCGTCCTGTGCAAAAGGTTTGAAAGGCATTTTCTTGTTTACCGTGTCCTTTTCGTGGAACGGAAAATTACGATGTGAGCAGTTGGCCAGTCGCAATAGCATGATTAGTCCTTCTCCCAGTTAGTCGTTTCAACAAATTGAAGAGCGGCGGTCATGACTTTCTACCAGTTTCAGGCATTCGTTTTTGGGTTGAAATATTAAGTTTTCAACGAGCGGTGTTGGTGGTTAGTTCGAGGTCCAAGGTTTTAGTTCAACCTGGGCACACCCTCGAACTATCAGGATCATCCCTGGCAAGGATTAAGGAGCCTATCAGCTGCTGTCCACTAAAGGCACCACCACACCAAGCGACAGAAGCGACTCGAATAGGTCTCTTTCTCCGGAGTCAGCTTTCCTCGATCCCCCAAATCTACTCTTTCTGAAACCCGTGCCCCAACTCCCAGAGGCAACTCAGGTTTATTGTATCAATGTTTACGCATTATAACTACTTTGAAAACAATATTTGCTCAATGTGATGTTTGTATTTGTCCGAAAACCTATTTAGTTACCTTCTGGCGCACCCAGGCATCGACAGCTTCCTGGGTCCGCACAGGCCATCCACTTGGGATGTGCATTGATTTGTTTGCTCTTGATATGTAACCTGCCTCCTAAGAGGATGTAAACCAAACTGTATCCTTTCAATGAAATGAAACACAAAAAGGTCCTTTGCGTTTTCTCGAATAAGTAGGAAAAGCATCCCTTGGAACTTTATTTATAGGGCCATGTATTAACTATTAAGCTACTAATATTTCTCCTAGTGAGGGGTGCTTAGATAAGAGTAAGAAAAACGTTTACTCTTCAAACTTGTTGTTAGGCAAAAGTTCACTTTTCAACCCTGAACTATAAACCATTTGAAATTTTGAAAAGCAACCTGATCTATTCAAACCATCTTTTTTCACTCTTGGGTAGTTTGACAAGCAGTTCTGTCTGATGTGGATGTGTCCACCACATCACTTTCATGTTGTTGCTATGTCATTAAGTTCCATTTATGATATGTTTCTACTGTTTTTGGCTCTTCTTGTGGGAGAGGGGTGTGGGGTGGGGGTGGGGGTGGGGGTGGGGGGGGAGAGTACTTACTGCTGGAGCTGGAACTGCTCCCGCTGCTGATTCAGTGAGCTGCTGGAGCAGGAGGTGAGGACCGTCGCCGCCACCCGGGAGGACAGAAGGGGGAGGGATTGAGTCAGACAGGGCTATCGGGGATGGATTGATACTGGTGCTGTTTGGACATACACAGCCATGAGGAGGTGAGGAAGGAGGAGCAGGAGTCTGGCGCCGTGAGGTAAGGAGCCGTTATCGCCGCTTGGGAGGACGGGAGAGAGAGAGGGATGGAGTCAGACATGGGCATCAGGGAGGTAGTGATGCTACGGCTGGCTGCACATACGCCTCTTACTGGGCTGGGCCGTATCGGCAGTGTACCAGGAAATTATCAGTCACATATCGGGGTCACATTAATTTGTTTTAATCGTTTAATCAGGGATACTCACCTGACACGTATCAGGGCCATATCAGTTATGAATCTGTATCGGATAAGATTCACTTGCTTGAGCAAGTTTTTATGTTTTGTACTGTGCAGGAATGAGCTACCGGCATGTAGGCTGTTTTGCGCCTACCGCCTGAAGTCTCTGTAAATTCAATCCATGCAAATATCGTCCAGTCGCCAAAACGTTGTTTTGCATGGTAGCACCTAGAGTGGGCATTTCGTTAGACTCCCCCCCCCCCCCTTTAGCAGTATATACGTGTAAAAGGATAGATAAACATTTAAGCAATCACTTAAGAACATATACCTAAGGCCTGTACTGTTGAGCTTCTCTATTTGCTGAATAGAAGTTCTTACTATGGGATATATTGGTATCATGTACATTGTGCCACTTATTTATAATTTCATATCCTTCTAATTGCTGACATACTTATTCTCATGCAGTTCCGGAGCAACAAAAACAGCCTGTCCGCTCTTATGATGCAAAGATATTTTCTAGGAATGATCCAAATCTCTTGAAGGTAAATATTTGGGAAACTTGCGGAAGTATGTTTTTGTGCTTTATATGTGTGTATTGGATTTTTGTCAGTGCACAAATTGTTTTGTATCTTGTGTTCGCGTATGTTCTAGAGTACGTTGCTTCAGCATTAATGTTATCATATATGGTTGTTGTGAGTTGGCATTGTAGTCCATTTTTACATGGTTGGTTCAAAGAACCTTTCAGTATAGGCAATTACAAATACCATGGTAACTATCCTAACCTATTAGCTCCAAACCAAGATGTACTGTCCCACTGAAATGAGTCTATGTATTGTACTTACACCTCATGTGGAGATTTCATGATCTGGTCTAGGCCATGTATTTGGATCTGACAAATGGTAATAGAGTGGTGCCAACAGATACTGACATGGCAACATTACTGTGTATTGCTAGATGGCTTGTTCATGCAATTCATCATTGCAAAAAGTAGCAAGACTGCATTTATATGCATCATTGGCCATGCTCAACTTCTTAACTGGTTTGACCCCATCGATATCTGTGTCACCATCGGCACCCTTTCCATGGAACTTCCCCTTTATGCAGTTTTCAACTTTTCATGCTTATTTATAACAGTAGTCTCAACGAGTCTCTATGCTGCTATATTGTTTGTTCTTATCATCTTGTGCCACGATCTGTATTTTGAGGATTGAAAGTGAGAACCTGTTGGTGCAGCATATAAATTCTAAGGCTTGAACCCCCCCCCCCCCCACACACACACACGCACATCCAATTTCTTCCTCGTACCTACCTTTAATTGATTGTTGATCCTCTTCTCCATCCCCCCCTAGGTATCGTCATTCCTGCCCAGCATGGAGCACCCTTTTGTTCCGAATTCATTTCCTGGGAAGAGAAAAACAACTGTTGCTAATCCACCTCAAGTTCACCCTCATGGTGGATCGCGGGCAGTTCATGAGTATCAATTTCTTCCTGAGCAGCCAAGTGACACATACGACAGAGCAAGTAGATCTCATTACTACGACACTCCAGTTGAAGCTTCAAATTCGAGGGTATCATCTCTCAATCCAGGATCGCATCTTCTCCATGGATCTGAGGAGATGGCACCTGGTTATACTTTTGAAGGCCAAGGTCTTTTGTCTCAATCTGGCAGGCCTCAGGTGTTTCCTGCAGTACCAACAGATTATGAGGCGAATCAGTCTAATAGCAACCTTAATTCTGTACCAATCGATGGTCAGTTTGGTATTTCTGAAGTTGCTGGCTTCGAAGATCCACTTGTATCATCGGAAACTAGGGCTTATCATGACGAAGATGCTTCTCGAGTGGATAGAAAGCGAAAAGTATGTTTTTCTCTGACCTCATATATGCATCTTGTTCTTCAACCAACAACCATATTAAATTTATCTGACATGTGCCTCAGCATAATGAGGAAGCAAAAATTGCAAAGGAAGTTGAAGCTCATGAAAGACGAATTAGGAAGGAGCTTGAGAAGCAAGATATTTTGAGGAGAAAGGTATCTGCTCGTTTTAATTGCTGGATATCAGCAGATATAAATACTTTGACTGGACAGTCATGTATGGTTTCATGTCTTTGCAGAGAGAAGAACAAATGCGCAAGGAAATGGAGAGAAATGACCGTGAAAGGAAAAAGGAAGAGGAGAGATTTCTGCGTGAAAGGCAAAGAGAGGAAGAGAGGTTACAAAGGGAGCAAAGGCGGGAACATGAGCGCATGGAGAAGTTTCTACAGAAGCAATCTAGACGAGTGAGTCTTGTAGTTATTTTGAAGTGGACTGACTGTATCTCAATATAGTGCTGTAGTATATGTACCACTACCTCTATGTAGCATTCAGATCTGTCTATATATGTTCAGGCAGAGAAACAAAGACAAAAGGAGGAACTCAGAAAAGAGAAAGAGGTGGCGAGGCAAAAGGCTGCCGATGAAAGGGCCACAGCACGAAGAATTGCCCGGGAGTATATGGAGCTTGTGGAAGATGAGCGCTTGGAGCTAATGGAGTTGGCTGCACAAAGCAAAGGGTTACACTCAATGCTCTGTCTCGATAGCGACACATTGCAGCAGCTTGATTCATTTCGAGGTATGCTTATTAAGTTTAGCTCTATACTTCTCAGCATTGCACTCTACCAGCAGTAACAGTTCACGTCAATGGTTTTGTAGGAAATAAATCTATATTGTTATACATCCCTAATAGATTATGAATAGCACATTAGGCTGAAACCAGAAACATTTTACTTTTCCTCTAAAAAATGGTAACACCAGTATTTAACTATATTTATATATTACTCCGTATGTAACAATTGTAAACCATGGAACTTCTGAGTGAGGTCATCACTAGAAAATACTCCCTCCGTCTAAAAATAGGTGTCCTAACTTTATCTAAATACGGGTGTATCTCTAACTAAAATGCATCTAGATACATCCGTATCTAGACAAAAGTGAGGCACCTATTTTTAGACGGAGGGAGTACTATATACTTGCCAATTTAGGGTTAGTGAAAGCACATTCTGACATTCACAATAGAGGACTGTGCAACAAATCTGTTAAGGCCTTGTCTAGATTTCTACTTAAAGTAAAATCAAATTTGTAAAATGTACCTGTTTTTTTTTGGCAAACTTAGGGCTGAATTTTTAAAACATTTTTTATCACAATAAGGTATTAATTATGTACTATTGTAAGTGGAATCCAACAAAATCAAATCTACTCTCCCGAATCTTACATGAATTCCACCTCGAAAATTTATGGGTAAACAAACGCTGAGTTAGATGGTGTCTACTGTCTGGTGCTTGGAGGATTGAGTAAGTCATATATTTAGTTAGTACTTGTTTGGTCATAAAAAATACCCTTTTATTTTTTAGGTATGGCAGCATGGAGGAAATAGATATTCAACATTGTGGCCTAGCCTAGTATACTTTTGTTTAATGCATTTTTGTTCCAACATGTGAAGTCTAACTGCATAATGCATTTTTTGTTACCCTACCTTCTTCCAGGCATGTTGAGCCAATTCCCCCCTGAAACGGTGAGACTTAAGGTGCCATTTTCGATAAAGCCTTGGACAGGATCTGAGGATTGTGTTGGGAAGCTTTTGATGGTAATGGTGTTACTGATATGTTCCTGTTTCATTCTTACAGCTTATTTGGGCTACTAGTGTTGCCAAAAGATTTGCAGTTAGCTCCGCTCCAATAAAGGCCTTCTATATATGCAGACACACAATCTGTTTTCAAATAAATGTTTTTTTATCAACAAAGAACACACGTCTTGTGTTGTTGGTTGTGTATGTTGCCTTGTGTTTGTCCAGTGCACGTGGGTAAATAAATACTCCTTCCAATACATTCAAGTCAAGTCCGTGGATATAAACTATGCACCATGTCCACTTCACTTTTAAAGTACTTATACCGTATTCTAGTCATCCATTTTCACAGAGGTATTAGAGCAGAAGCATTTGACTATCTTGTTGTTTTATTGAAAATATATTTGGTCTGGTCTTGTTATAGATATTTTCTTTAGGTCTTGTAGTGCCAACAGATAATTGAAACACTTACACTTTATTACTGGAACCTGTAGCAAGTTTACATTAACCTGTTATGTGCTTAGCTGAGTATACCTTTTACAGATAGCATTCCATCTGATAGAACTGTTGGTACTTTCGAAGCATATGCACATGTTATTTCAAATTTTGAGTTACATAGTTCAGTGGTGTGTATTTGGCAATATTAGTAGTGACACTGTTGCTATGTTATTTGCAGGTGTGGAAATTCTTGATAACTTTTGCTGATGTTCTTGGGCTTTCTTCAGTTACACTTGATGAGTTTGTTCAGTCTCTTCATGATTATGTAAGTTGGTTTCTTTGGAGAGGGTAATTATGTCCTTGACTGTTATGATAAAAAGGAAAAGACATACTCCCTCCCATCCATAGTAAGTGTCGGGGCTTTAGTTCAATTTAGTCCAAATTTGAACTAAAGCCCCGACGCTTACTATGGAGCGGAGGGAGTAGAATATATTTATAAATTGTTTACTTACTACTATTGACAAGATTAGGTACTCCCTCCGGTTCATATTAATTGACTCAACTTTGTCTAGATACACGGATGTATGTAGACTAGATACATTTGTATCTAGACAAAGTTGAGTTAATTAATTTGGATCGGAGGGAGTACAAAAGTAAATAAATGTCTGGTGGGGAACACGTGTACACTCCTGACATAATAAATATGAGAAAGCACAAGCTCTTCTAATTGTTGGATTAGTGTGTGCAATTTTTTATGTATTATTTATTGTGTCAAACCCAATGTTCCTGATCTAATGCTGCATATGGCTGTATGGGTATATTTATAATTTATATGGATTAGACACAAGAAAGTTGTATGGGAATATTTGCTATAAAAAGATCACAGTAAATTTACCAGCATATTTTTGTTGAACGTTGATGATTAAAGTTGGACCTGATAGACCTTGCAAAACGAAACATGTAAACTTATCTGGACCTCTGATGTTTTTCATGCATTTGGTTTGTTATTAACTACAAAAGTGAAACATCTAGCTTTGTGTTTGTTTGGTAGATCACAATAGGGTTCTACTCTACTATTCCATGAAGTTCATATGCCATATAGTTTCACTCTGTTTAAATCCACCATATATTCGATGTCATCTCTCCTGACTCTACTATATTATTTTTGATGTTTTTTTGTCGCTGTTGGGTGAAGATAGTAATAGCCTAATAGGTGTGTATGACGCCATGTGTTATCTTACTGGGTTTGTTTTTGTAGGATTCAAGGTTGTTGGGGGAGTTCCATGTTGCTCTGCTGAAATCCATCATAAAGGATATTGAGGATGTTTCCCGAACTCCGTCGGTTGCACTGGGGGTGAATCCAGGAGGTGGACATCCACAAATTGTGGAAGGGGTGTGTGTGCAAATATCTTGAAAGCTTTGATTGTATAAGCTTATTTGTTGTTTGCATGCTATTTATATACTTGAACTTCTTCACAGGCATATTCTTGGGGGTTCAATATTCGTAACTGGCAGCGCCACCTTAATCTTCTTACTTGGCCTGAAATATTGCGGCAGTTTGCTTTATCTGCTGGTTTTGGACCTCAGTTGAAGAAAAGGAATGCTGAAGATGTTTTTTATCGTGATGAAAATGAGGTTTGTGCTTCGGTGCTTCCTATACCACTATAAGATCATTCCAGTTGTAAAGCGGTCTTGTGTGTAATCACAAATTGAAACTATGGTTTGCCTTTTTCTGGCAGTTACCTAATCTACATATCTTTCTTTGAATTTTGGTACAAATGAAATCTTTAAAGTGTCTGCTTATGAATGGGCATATTTCATCTGTTGGTAACCATGTTTTACTTATGAGCTATTAAGCCTGTTGGTAAATAGTTATGTGCCTCTGTTGCAAGGTGAGGAAGGCATATCATGACAAAACTCAAAATTGTAGCTGTGAAATAATCACATGTGTTTCTGTTGTAATTTCTCATGGATTAGCTTTTGAAAGAAGGATCTTTTTAATTGATAATTTTGAAACAAAACTTTTGGAAGAATTCTCACAAGGTTGGTATGCAAATTTGTATATAGGGCCGGGACAGTGAGAATGTCATATCCACTCTCCGAAATGGTTCAGCAGCTGTGCGTGCTGCTGCTCTGATGAAAGAAAGAGGCTACACCCATCGCCGATCTCGGCACCGCCTCACTCCTGGGACAGTAAAATTTGCTGCTTTCCATGTGCTTTCTCTGGAAGATAGCAGCGGTCTCACAATATTGGATGTTGCAGAAAAAATCCAGGTATGCAGCATAAAGATATGCTAGCTTTGTTGTTGCCTTCTACGACTATCATTAATTTAATAGATTGACCCTTTCTCTCTTCAGAAATCTGGACTGAGAGATCTTACCACAAGCAAGACACCTGAGGCATCTATAGCTGCTGCCTTGTCAAGGGATACAAAACTTTTCGAGCGAACTGCTCCTTCAACATATTGTGTCAAATCCCCTTACAGAAAAGATCCAGCTGATTCCGAGGCTGTATTGTCAGCAGCACGTGAAAAAATTAGGGCTTTTCAGAATGTGCTTTCTGACTCCGAAGCTGAAAAAGAGGTGGATGATGTTGATAGGGACGACGACTCTGAATGTGATGATGATCCTGACGGTGATGATGTGAATATTGATGTAGTAGATGAGAAGGATCCCCTTCTTGCTGTTAAAGCACAAGATGTAGTAGCAACAGCAACTGAAGTTGGTGACATAAAGGGGAAGATAGATAGTTTGGATACTGCATTAACCCAACCAATTAGTTTGATTGCACCGGGAAAAGGTGCTGGCATGCTTTCTTTAGGCAACTCCAGTGCAGCAGGTACTTCAAGTGTCTCACCTCTCAGAGCTTCCTCAGATCATCACGAGGTAGTCACTGGTGATGCTGAAGATACAGAGATTGATGAAAGCAACCAAGGTGAGTCTTGGGTACAGGGACTATCAGAAGGTGACTATTGCGATCTTAGTGTCGAAGAACGGCTGAATGCATTGGTCGCACTTGTTGGTGTTGCCACCGAAGGAAACTCTATTCGAGCTGTTCTTGAGGTAAATGTCGTAGAAATATCATTTCAGTTCTTATGTCCTGTTCAGACAGCATTTAATTATAAGATTCTTGCAGGAGCGTTTGGAAGCAGCAAATGCCATAAAAAAACAAATGTGGGCAGATGCACAACTTGATAAGAGGCGATCCAAGGAAGACTTTGCTGGAAAAATGCAGTATAATTCTTACACAACTTCGAAGGCTGATGTTCCAGAACATAATGCTACAGAGACTACTCCGACTCCAGTCCGTAATCTTGATATAGACAATGATGGAAATGTGGGGGCTATAAATAACAGTGAGATGGTTAATCAACATAGTCAGAGTAATGCTGGGAATCTTCCTTATGAGCGAAATGGTGTAGGGCAAGACATCAGTGCAACACCAGATGTTTTATCTGCTCAGCAGTATGCATATGCTGATAAAACACGCTCTCAGCTGAAGTCATACATTGGTCATAGAGCAGAGCAGCTATATGTTTACAGATCGCTGCCCCTGGGGCAGGATCGGAGACGAAACCGGTATTGGCAGTTCTCCACTTCTGCATCACCAAATGACCCTGGTTCAGGAAGAATCTTTTTCGAATCAAAAGATGGACATTGGAGGGTTATAGACTCAGAGGAGGTATTTATTTTGTTTGCACATATTAGATCTAACCTATTTATTATACACAATACTCAAAACTGCAACTTAATTATCAGAACATGAGAGAAATATGTTAACTAATATTGTGCTATCTTTCTCTTTGTGGTATAATTTATCACTACGAGCATACTTTTTCTTGGTAAAAAAATCTGGTCGTTATACAAACTATGACAAGTTATCGGATAACATTTCTGGGGGAGTATGTAAGCAAATATTGTTTCATCTTTTTTTCCCTGCATGACAATTTTGCAAATGCGATGCACTAGCCCACTTTTGAAGACTGATTTTATGTCTGGTACTGGGATGCATTGTACTCATTTCGTGAGCACCTGCTTGATTCACAGCAAAAACTTAGAACTGTCAGAATTCTACTGACAGCTAGCAAAAATTGCCAATTTTAGTGTTTGTTTTGTTCTTATTTTTATCCTATCTTTATACTGTGATGTAGCAACGTAGCTTCTCCCAGTTGTAAAATCAAGTGGGCTATGTGAAAAGTGCACACTAACTTTCAGATCACATGAATTTTGTTAAGCCACTTATGTCGTGTTTGGAATGCTGGAAGATTTTTACTGGAAACAGTTAATCCCCCCCCCCCCCCACATGAATCACATAACTATCTCGTTCCAAATAGGTTCACAGATTTTGCACCTAACTAGTTTGAAGTTTGAAGTTGAGTCTGAGTATTAAAACCCCTTTTTTGATGGACTATGTGAAGTACATCTCGTCTTAGATGCATGCAGTCTGTGACTATTTTTTGAATATAACCTAATTTTTATTTCTGTCACCATGTAGAAATCTGAAATCTGTTCCACCACATTCTATAGCAGAATATAGTTAATAATTTACAACAATCACTCTGTCTCTAATCTCTAAATAATTTTGTCTATTAACAATGCAGGTTTTTGATTCTTTAGTAGCTTCCCTTGATACACGTGGCAGCAGGGAGGCGCAGTTGCATTCGATGCTGCAAAGGGTTGAATCAACATTTAAGGAAGGCATTAAGAGGAAAAGGAGCACAGCTATAGAACAATCAAATGGAAGGCACCTAAAGAATGGAGCTACTGATATGGTGCGTGCAAATTATCGTAGCGAGTTTGGAAGCCCAAGCAGTAGTCTTTCTAGTGTTTCTGCTGATAGTGCCACAGCATATTCTGATTCTTTCAAAATAGAACTTGGGCGCAATGATGTGGAGAAGATAGCTATCTCAAAAAGGGCTGATGGTTTTGTAAAATGGATGTGGAGGGAATGCTTCAATCGTCAACAGACATGTGCCATGAAGTATGGGAAGAAAAGATGCTCTGCATTGATGTGTTCTTGTGATTATTGCTATCAGATTTACTTAACAGAAGAAAGGCACTGCTCTTCTTGCCACAAGACCTTCAAATCCATTCACAATTTTTCTGAGCACACATCACAATGTGAAGAAAGGCGGAGAACTGACCCTAACTGGAAGATGCAAATTGCGGACTATTCTGTTCCAATTGGAATGAGATTGCTCAAGTTGCAGTTAGTTACTATTGAGGTCAAGTTTCCGTTTGTTGATTGCCTCTCAATTTAGCTTGCTTTGCTATTAGCTGTTTGACAATATATTGGTATTTTGTTTTGCAGGCTTCGGTACCATCAGAAGCACTTCAACCATTTTGGAGTGATGGATATCGGAAATCTTGGGCTGTGAAACTGCACTCCACCACATCTGTTGAGGAAATATTTCAGGTTCTTATTTGTTTCTCCATTACTCTGGCAACATGATGAAACACTTCTGTGGATGGTTAGGGCCTTATTAGAAAACCATCTCAAACAACCATGAAAATATTGGTACTATTCGGTGTCAGTGGATGGTTAGGGCCTTATTAGAAAACAATCTCAAACAACCATGAAAATATAGGTACTATTCGGTGTCAGTGAATTTGGTAACTATTGAATTATTGAAATACTGTCTAGTTGTAATTAATTAGGCGTTGATTTGTATAACTGGTTGTAACCACGATTTACCAGGACCATGATAGCTTGAGCCATGTGATTTTGACTACTTCACCAGAAATATTCATCTTATTACTAGCTCCAGCCTTAGCAGACGTGAATTGAAGTACCAAGGGCAATGCTGATGTGACAGGCATAAATAATTACATTGAAGAATTAAGATTGTTTCGATGGCTCATGGCTTCTTATATGTACTCGTTTCTGTTACCCTCTTCTGGAAATTGGCATAGCTAAGCAACTGGTGTTTCCAGAGTATTATTACATGATTCAAGTTTTGACACTTGCAAATTTATCTATACATCTTATTATTACATGCTGGCTTCCTACTTATTTTATTTCTCTACCTTTGCACATACTGTCTGTGCTAATGTTTTCCACTCCTTTGCAGATGTTGACTCTGCTGGAAGGTGCAATAAGACGAGATTACCTGTCTTCTGATTTTGAAACATCAAATGAATTGCTTAACTCAAAGACACAAGATACGCCATCCCAGAGTCCTTTCGGTCTATCTGGAATTTCTGTACTTCCATGGGTTCCTGACACTATTGCAGCCGTCACATTAAGAATGTTAGACCTTGATTACGCGGTTTCATACATTAAAAATGAAAAGAAGGAGAGAGATGGTGGAGATTCCGTGGTAAGTTAAAGTGCAAGAAATATTTCCTTTTGTTGTTTGAAATTTTAAGTAGTTATATTAAATATTTTAGTATGTTTGCAAAAATATTCACATGCAAGATTTGATAGTTTGTCTTTTGGTTGCACCCTACCTTGCTGTACTATACATATGCAATTAAGCCATGAATTGTTGTCAAATGTTCAAGCTGATGATTTGTTTGGACAATGTGCACGTTGTTTTTCATGTATAACGCTACCATTTTAGTTCTGTAATTATCTTTTCCGTCCTGCAGAAGCTTCCATCAAGATATAGTGTTGTTAAGAAGACACAGGATATAGAGCCATTGGAAGCAACTGGTTTTGACCTTTATGATGCAAGGTGCCCCCCCAGTAGTGGCCGCAGGGGTCGTGGAAGAGGAAGTAGAGGAGGTAGCAGAGGAGGAAGAGGTCGAAGTCGAGGTGGAAGGATCCCAAGAGGTACTAGCAGCTCATCTAGGATTGAATTTACAGATGACAATGGTTCGTATGAGAAAGCCCCCAAAAAGAATGCACGTCGAGGACGTGGACGTGGTCGTGGCCGTGGGCGAGGACGTCGAACAGTTAGACCTCGGCAGCCATCATCTGAGGGCAGAGGTAGATCAATTCCAAAGGCTAATTTGTTGGGAAGCTTTCACATGCTTAGCAATGTGAAGCCTTCAACTGTCGAGGAGTCTCCACGAAGCTCAGGTGCGGAAGAGTGGGGCTTGGAGAACAGAAGACCGTATATCGACAGGGGTGAGAACAGCTCTGGATCCCAATCAGACCAATCAGAAGACAACGAGGAAAATGGGCAACCCATGGACGAGGAATACGACGACCAGCCCCCAGCAGGCTACTCCAGAGCCTATTCTGGTGGGTCCAGACCCCATGGCATGATGGATGATGAGACTGAGGAGGACGATGAAGAGGCTGAAGGGGATGCAGAGAGTGATGATGATGACGTCGACGAAGATGAGCTGAACCATGCAGCTGCTGATGTTGATGATGAGATGGATGAGGATGATGATATAGGCGATGATGGAGACGATGGTGGTGACGGTGTTGAGGCGAATGCAGATGAAGATGCAACATCATACTCATCTGAGTACAGTGAATAAGAGCCCCAGGAAGATGGGAGTATTATCCCCAAATCTCCAGTGGACATTTAGGCAAGTAATAGTGAATTGACAATAAGCCTTTGCCCCTTTTGGGCAAACTGCTAGAGGTGGAAGAGAGAACCTGTTGGTCGGTAGGCTGGTTTGGATGTAGTAGTACAGCATGCTTGTATTTGGTTGTCTGGCTGTCTGCCTGGACAATCAGTCAACCAGTGTATAAAAAAGCTTGTGACTTGTTAGTTTCAATTCGCTGGAGCAATTCCCTCATGTGTACAATGTGCCCAAGGCAAATTACAGCTGACTTGCATGTGCTACTAGAAGTGTCTGTTACATTACATGATATTCTATAGCGCGTTGGGTGCTGGATCTGGAGTTTGTTTTCCGTTCTGTCAGCGAAAACTGACCTCTTGGCCACGCCGCTGGCCAAAGCGTGGTCTCAATCTCGAGGTCTCCACTCCGGTCAGCCTGGCTGTGGCTGTACTTTACTTTGGATAGATCAGATGAGAGCAGTTTTAGTCACAATTGTTGTAACAGTCAACAACTCAACATGGGGAGAAGCCTGCTTCATATAGAAATGTTTTATGTTTCCATTGATCCCGTTGATGCCTACTTTTGCTCTCCCCTGGAGGGGTGGGTAGCTCAACATCTCTATCATTGACACGGTTGCGCAATAACTTAATGGTACTGGGATGGCCATGCCTTAATCTGCTGCCAATAAGTGTCGAGAGTCTCAGAGCATCTCCAGTCGCGTCCCTCAAAAAACGTCCGGCACAAATGATTTGGGGCATGTTTAGGACCGCGCCGGACAAAAAGAGATCAAAAATCTGTACTGAAAGAGACTCTTTCCAAATGCGTCCCTCAAACAACGATCCGGATGCATGCATTTTAATAGAAGGGACCACCCCATGTGGAAAAAGTAGGTGAGAGAAAGTATGGGAAAGAGAATGGCATGTGAGGACTAGAAGGCTGCATGCATGCATATGAGCT
Source organism: Lolium rigidum (assembly GCF_022539505.1). NCBI lineage: Eukaryota > Viridiplantae > Streptophyta > Magnoliopsida > Poales > Poaceae > Lolium > Lolium rigidum. The sequence continues at coordinate 142,946,512 of NC_061513.1, read as the reverse complement.
CTCATTTTGTGTCCGGCGTCCGGTAGAGACTCTATACATGAGTCTCTACTGAGCACTGACACAAATGAGGCGCTATTTAGCTTTAGGGGACGCGACTGGGACGCGATTTTCTTCATTTCTTGTCCGCCGTCCCCCAAACGCCGTTTGGGGGACGCGACTGGAGATGCTCTCAGGCTCGATCGATGATTGAGCAGGGGCAGCAGGATTGTGGCAGCTTCAGTTAACAAAGTAGTAGTATTGGTGAGGTCCATTCATGATCACGATGCCGACGCTTGGCTTCTCTCGTGTCACCTGTCGCGTTTAACACGCTCCAGCGAAAAAGACACCGTCCACAGTTGACAGTCCCAGCTCAATCAGGTCAGGGCATGCTCCACACACAAACGGGACACGAAAATTAAAGGAAAGCGCTGGATACAAACATAGATGTGACCTTTTTCGGGTCGTTCGTGGGACCGCAGGCCGTCGCTCTCCTAGTACCAGCACCACGAAAAGAAAGTGCCAATTTTTTTTTTAAATGGAGGCAAAAACTATACCTCAATTTATTACTTCCTCTGATTTAAATTATTTGACTCAATTTTATCTAGACATGTTTTAGCTCTTGATACATGCATATCTAGATAAAGTTGGGTCACTAATTTGGATTAAAGAAAGTACTAAAAAGGAGTTTTACATGTAGAGTAGGGAAGTAGATCTACAACCCAACCACCCAAGTTCAAGTTTCCATAGAGGCAGATTTGAGTTTTTATTATTAAAAAATACTGTAGGGTTTTCCTACCGTATTCCTTTGACAAAAAACACGTGGAGTACATGTCATACAGATAGACAAGTTCATTACAAGAATCACTCTCGCGGCATCAATTCCTTTAAAAAAAAAACATGTGGAGTACATGTCATACAGACGGACAAATTCATTACAAGAATCACTCTCGCGACATTAAATTGCCCATACTTTTGGTATCCTCTAGTACCCACAAACGCATCTCTCTCTTAGTCTTATCGAAGACTACTTGCGATGGCGCACTTTTGCTGAAAAATCCTAAAATTTTGCTCATTCCAAACCTTCCAAGAGACGAGCAAGGTGATGGAAGCCATAGCCTTGTGGTTAGGCATGCGCCCGCCATCATGTCCTACCAATTGGAGATGTCAAGGTTCATCAATTGCGTAGGCTGAAGCTCGTTGAGTTCCATCCATTCTTTGATAAAGCCCAAAAGGCGGGAGGTGACGCGACAATGAACAAAGAGATTTTCGATAGTTTCCGTGCATTGCCTGCAAAAGAGGGCAAATCCAACAATTAGACCATCCTCTTGGTTATACGGTCGGCCGTCCAAATCCTATTTTGGTTGGCAAGCTTGATACGTTGCAAACGTATCTATAATTTTTGATGCTCCATGCTTGTTTTACACCAATTTCTATAAGTTTTGTTTACACTTCGTGACACTTTTATGTATTTTCTGGAACTAACCTATTGACAAGATGCCACAGTGTCAGTCCCTGTTTTCTGTTTTTGCATTTCAGAAAAGTTGTACAGGAAATATTCTCGAAATTGGACGAAACGAAAGCCAAAGTTCCTATTTTACTGTAACGAAGACGGAGTCCAGAGGAGAGACGGAGCCGAGCCAGGAGGTGGCCACACCACCCCTAGGTGCGGCCTAGCCCCTGGCCGCGCCTAGGCATGGTGTGGGCCCCTCAGGTGCCCACCGACCTCACCCTTCCGCCTATAAATACATCTGATCGGGAAAAACCTAAATACCCAAGCCTCCATCCACGAAAAGTTCCGTCGTGGCTGCCATCGTTGACCCTAGCTCGGGAGGGTTCTGAAACTCTTCCCGACACCCTGCCGGAGAGGGAGATCATCACTGGAGGCCTCTAGATCGCCATGCCCGCCTCCGAAGTGATGCGTGAGTAGTTCATCTCTGGACTACGGGTCCATAGCAATAGCTAGATGGTTGTCTTCTCCAATGTATGTTTCATGTTTAGATATTGTGAGCTGCCTATCATGATCAAGATCATCTTTATGTAATGCTACATGTTGTGTTTGTTGGGATATGATGAATATTGAATACTATGGTTGAGATTGATTATATACTTGTCATATGTTATTTGTGATCTTGCATGCTCTCCGTTGCTAATAGATGCTCTAGCCAAGTGCGTGCTTGTGACTCCAAGAGGGGGTATTTATGCTCGATAGTGGGTTCATGCCTCTAGTAATCTAGGAGAGTGACAGTAACTTCTAAGGTTGTAGATATGTCGTTGCTACTAAGAAAACAACAATGCTTTGTCTAAGGACAATTCTATTGTTTACTTTACACACTTTGCTTAATGCAATAATCTATTGCTTGCAACTTAATACTGAAAGGGGTGCAGACGCTAACCGGAAGGTGGATTATTAGTCATAGCCGCAGTTGAATTACGGTCTATGTATCATATTGTAATGCCCAAATGAATCTCATAGTAATCATCTTGTCATGTATGGTCTTTATTCTGTCAATTGCCCAGCTGTAATTTGTTCACCCAGCATGTTATTTATCTTTATGGAGAGATACCTCTAGTGAACTGTGGACCTCGGCCATTTCTTTTACACGGATAAAATATCTACTGCAAACACATGTTCTGTTTACTTACTACAAGCATTATTCTTTTTATTTCACTGCAAACAAACATTTCTTTCCATACTATACGGTTAATCCTTTGTTTTCAGCAAAATCGGTGAGATTGACAACCTCACTGTAAGTTGGGGAAAAATATTTTGGTTGTGTTGTGTGCAGGTTCCACATTGTTGCTGACGCCGGTAGTGCGCCCTGCCAAAAGTCAGCTAGCAACACCTTCAGAAGTGATTTCTTTCTCCTACTGGTCGATTAAACCTTGGTTTCTTACAGAGGAAAAACCTGCTACTGTGCTCATCATACCTTCCTCTTGGGGTTCCCCAATGGTGTGCTCTGCACTCATCAAAACCATGCAAAGAACTTCACCTGCGGGGGTGCTCAAGCTTTCCAAATCATTTTGTCCATGGGTGAGGAAGTTGAGCCCAAAAATTGCAACTCATATGCCGACTTTGCCGAGTAATGACCACTAGGAGTAAGTCTCTAAACAATGTCATCATCCACCTCGGAACAAGATGGATGTTGGAAATGAGTGCCCAAAGAACCACAAACTGGGAGAAATGCTCTGTGGTGAAATAATGGTCCAAGACGATTTTCCTCACCCAAGCCTCATCAAGAAGCGCTTGAGAAACCTTTCAAGTCATTCTCTTTGAAGCCACAAAGATGAGCGGAGCAATCTCAATTGGTTTTCTCCCATCAAGCCACATGGCATGCCACGGGGAAAACACCGATGAAGGCAGCTGCGTCGAGCGACGCCAAGGAGCGCCTAGCTACATCTGCTCGCCATCAGCCATGTACATTAACAAACTAACCTTCCTTGTACCTTTTTCTGTCGGAGAGGAGAGGATGACCGACGTTGGAGAGTGATGATGCTGCCGTGGAAGTTGGCAATCACATTGGGGAACCCCAAGAGAAAGGTGTGATGAGCACATCAGCAAGTTTTCCCTCAGTGAGAAACCAAGATTCAATCGACAGTAGGAGAAATGCGTGACTTCTGAAGGTGTTGCTAGCTGACTATTGGCAGGGCGCACTATCGGCGTCAGCAACAACGTGGAACCTGCACACAACGCAACCAAAGTACTTTGCCCCAACTTAAAGTGAGGTTGTCGATCTCACCGGTTTTGCTGAACACAAATGATTAGACGTACCGAGTGGAAAGAGATGTTTGCAGTAATTAAAGAGAACAATGCTTGCAGAAAGTAAACATAACAGGATTGCAGTAGAAAAATTTATCAGTGTAAAGGAAAGGACCGGGCTCCACAGTTCACTAGAGGTGTCTCTCCATAAAGATAAATAACATGTTGGGTGAATAAATTACAGCTGGGCAATTGACAGAATAAAGATCATATATGACAAGATGATGACTATGAGATTTGTTTGGGCATTACAATATAATACATAGACCGTAATCCAACTGCATCTATGACTAATAATCCACCTTCCGGTTATCGTCCGAACCCCTTCCAGTATTAAGTTTCAAGCAACAGATTATCGCATTAAGCAATGTGTGTAAAGTAAACAATAGAATTACCCTCAGATAAAACATTGTTGTTTTCTCCCTAGTAGCAACAACACATCTACAATCTTAGAATTTATTGTCACTCTTCCAGAAAACTAGAGGCATGAACCTACTATCGAGCATAAATACCCTCTCTTGGAGTCACAAGCATCTACTTGTCCAGTGTATCTACTAGCAACGGAGAGCATGCAAGATCACAAATAACATATGATAAGAATGTATAATCGATCTCAACATAGTATGCAATATTCATCGGATCTCAGCAAACACAACATGTAGCATTACATAAGGATGATCTTGATCATGTTAGGCAGCTCAAAAGATCTAAACATGAGGCACAAATTGGAGAAGACAACCATCTAGCTACTGCTATGGACCCATAGTCCAGGGATGAACTACTCACGCATCACTCCGGAGGAAGGCATGGTGATGTAGATGCCTCCGGCGATGATTTGACCCTCCGACAGGGTGCCGGGAGGAGCTTCAGAACTCTCCCGAGCTAGGGTCTACAATGACGGCCGCGACGGAACTTTTCGTGGATGGAGGCTCAAGTGTTTAGGTTTTTCCTGAGATTGTGAATAAATAGGCAGAAGGGCGAGGTCGGTGGAACCCCGGGGGGGGGCCCACACCACCCCTTGGCGCGGGCCCAGGCTTGGCCGCGGGCCCAGGCTTGGCCGCGCCAAGGCATGGCGTGTCCGCCCTGTGGCTCCTCTTCGACCCCCCCCCCCCCTCTGGACTCTGTCTTTGTTACGGAAAAATATTAACTTCGGCTTTTGTTTCGTCCAATTCTGAGAATATTTCATGTACAAATTTTCTGAAATACAAAACAGCAGAAAACAAGGAACTCGCACTGTGGCTTCTTGTTAATAGGTTAGTGTCGTAAAATGTATTAAAGTGCAACGAAGTATGAGCAAAACATATATAATTTCGTGTAAAACAAGCATGGGCATAAAAAATTATAGATACATTTGAGACATATCAAGCATCCTCAAGCTTAACTCCTGCTCGTCCTCGAGTAGGTAAGTGATAACAAAATAATTTTTGAGGTGACATGAAGCCAACACAATCTTGATCAAGTTATTGTAAAACATTGTGAGCTGGGATCAAAGTACTCTAAAATAGGCATGATCAACATAATTCTAACAATAGCCCGGACTTAGCAACTATGTTATAACATGAAAAGTAACTCAAACAAATGATCATGAATAATTGTGCATTGAAAGCAACTGTTTTTTTATGAGCATAGAGAAAACATAGCAAAGTGGTACTCAGCATGTCCTTTATGAAGTAGCAAAACATAAATGCTATGACACCTTTAAAGTTCAAAGGGTGACTAGATACAAGTAATTTAAAACAAGCAATAGCATAATCATGAATCAATCAATAATATTTTTGGGACTATGCACATTATACTAAGAATGACAACTATGCGCTCTTAATTGGTGCATAAAGAAGAAGATGAAAACTCAACATAAAAGTAAAAGAAAGAATCTTTGCAGAGTAAGCAAGATTAACAAGTTTTATAAACCTTCCAAAAAGTATGGTACTCATTAACTTTGAGCTCTCATTGCCCCTATCATAAGCATCGTTAATGGTTAAAGTTAATGTGAGTGCAAATATGAGAATATGCTTGACAAATCACAAGTTGAAAATCTCATGCCCCTTGAATACGAGTACCTAAACCTCATGCTACTCAACTTAGGTCCCAAATAAGTTCTTGTCATGTAAGTATACATGTATCATCGAGAACCGCCAACGGGATACCTCCTGTCCCATGATATGAAAGTACTCTTGTAGGAGCAATCCCAAGCTAAAATGACAAAACAAACAGACAATAAGCATCTCAACAATCTTTTTATTTACTATAGGTATAGCTTTTTATTGAAAATGCTTCATAGAATGCTCACTATGGTTCGCTGTAAATTTCCATCTTGAATGATGCATGGCTTAGATTAGCGGCCCAGTTGTTTCTCTAACACATATACAAACTCCATGAACTTACAAGTTTCCATTTTATTTCGCACCGCTATGCATCCATAAAAAAAGAACATGACATCAACTAAATATGAATAAGTGCAATGTTTTGAAAGCGTTCCCCGTGAAAGCATGGTTGTGCTAACTCCCAACTCGCAATTTGCAAACATATAAACTTCATAAGATAGTTACAATTAATGATCAAGTTTATTAAGTGCAAGAAAGTAAATGTGCCATCAAGTTCGTGAGAGCTTTAGTGACTAATTTTCTCATGCCAACATTTAATTTGGAAGATAAATAAAAACATGATGAATATACTTGGAATAACAATGATGCTAGTAGGTAGATATGGTGGATACAATTTGCAAACTTTGGTTTTTGGTGGTTGGATGCACGAGTAGAGTTCATACTGAGTACAGGCGAAGGGTAGCAAAAGACTGGAAGCGACCAACTAAGAGAGCAATAATGGCCATAATCATGCATAACGATAAAACATTATTAATCAAATCATAACGTGATATTACAAGTCAAAAACTAAATGATCATAGAGGCTTTAGTTGACTGGTTGTAGTTATAACATGGTATAAGCATGTGCCAAGTCAACCCAATAAAGCATCAAAGGAGAATACCACAATATTATGCTTTGTATGATGGAAACAACACATGATTCTTTCAATAGCACATCATGCACTCTCAACTATTTGATACAAGTCATGCTACAACAATAAATACTAAGAATATGACAATAATAACATCCAACATGACATGCCAAAATCTATACCACAGTTTAGATAAGCTTTTTTTTGCATCACTATAAGCATGAAGCATTTTACTTGTCTCCAACACCAATCAACTTATTCGAAACAACTCTCAGAGATGAAAATCAATATGCACCAGAGAGCTAATCATACATAAATAAATAATACTAACAAGCTCTGAATAAAATTCGAGTGAAGAACAAGATCTAAACGCAGTACTAGAAAACTAGAACACTCGCAGAACAATAACAACGAAAACTAGAGTGTTCTATGCAATTAAAACGGAGCGTGTGAAAGTGCATGGAGCCCCCATGTGTGGTTTTGGTAATTAATGACAATCCCTATGGACTAATGTTTGCATTGAGTTATATTTATAGGAGTTGTCCATAGGCAATGCTTGAACCATATGTTGGCTTCAAGGTTGCAATAAGAAGAAATTGATGAAGGATATCAAGTGACAAGTATGTCTTGAAGATGAAGATGAAGTGAGCCCTCAAGTTACTTCAAGACATCAACATAATGAAGTGCAAGTTCAAGATGAGCCAACTCGAAGAGATCATAAGCTTGAAGCTTGCCATGAAGAAATGCTTGAACCATTTGTTGGCTTCAAGATTTTAATAAGAAGCAAATGAAGAAGATCAAGTGTCAAGTATGTCTTGAAGATGAAGATGAAGTGAGCTCTCAAGGTTAACTTCAAGAAATCAACGAAATGAAGTGCAAGTTCAAGATGAGCCAACTTGAAGAGATCATAAGCTTGAAGCTTGCCATGAAGAAATGTTGTGCAAGTTCAAGATAAGCCATCTCGAAGAGATCCTTTGCTTGACTCTTGCCATCAATATGGTGTTCATGGATATGTGAAGATGCGCCGAAGAAGAAGCTCTCCCATGGGGATTATGGGGGAGCAATCCACAAGACTTCGTCTAGCAAGCACAATCAAGAAAGGTGTTCCATCTTGTTGCGGTCAAGATCGTCATCATCGAGCTCAAGTGGAATGCGCAAGTATAAGGTTTGCTCTTGATAGGGTTTCTTTCTCACCGGTCTCATAGTGTAGTTGGAGACCGGTTTATAGTTTAGTTGCCGTACTATCAAGAGGGCTCTCGAGTGAGTAACTCGATCGTATCCTTCGGAGAGCTCAAACCTTTGCATCCTTGCATCATCTTTCTTGGTTGTTATTTGGATCTTATCCACGTGATGTTTTAGAGCTTGTTCTTATTCTCATGACAAGCTCTAGTTCATCAAGAATGGTTTTTGCACGGGCAACTGTTGCATTTTCAAGGTTAGAGGTTTTACCGGTATGTCTTTTTTAGATAGGTAAAACCTTTCTTCATTTATTTCTATCCTACCTTACTGGAATATGATGGTTCCCTGCATGATCTTGTAGAGCTTGTTACTAGCTTCGAAACGAGCCCAAGATCATCAAAATCGGAGTCCGGATGCAAAAGTTATTGAAGTTTTCGTGAAGCACTTTTTGGGCCGGAAGTTGGCCGAAGTTCCGGTGACCATATTCTACAGAAAACAAAACAAAACTAAACTAAAAACAAAAATAAAGACGCTCCAAGAACAATACATAGCGTATGAAGCAATAAAAATATAGTGCATAGAAAGATGACCTGTTGCTTTGTTGATGAAGAGGGGATGCCTTGGGCATCCCAAAGCTTTGACGCTTGTACTTCTTGGATATTTCTTGAGGTGACATGGGCATCCCCAAGCTTGAGCTTTTGTCCATTCTCCATATCATTACATCATTCTTCTCTCCCTACACTTGAAAACTTCCTTCATACAAAACTTCACACAATTCTTTATTAGCAGCATTAGTACAATTAAAAATAACAAATTCACTTGGGTTCAGTTCTAACATATATCAAACATCTATTAAATCATTAGCTACTATATCAACCTCTTCAAAAATCTCTTTGATCAAAATAACTCAAAAAGAAAGGGATTAAGAGGCAAATGCAAATCGTGGCAGAAACCAGTCAAAATAGAACAACATGTAATCTATTTTTTAGAAAATCTTTTGTTGCTCATATCAAAAAGTGGTCAACTAACGAAATTTATATAATAACCTGGGGCATATGCACAAAACTTTTCAGCTCAAAGTTCCGCTCTGACTGTGAATACGAATTTTTATGGTGACAACACATAATATGTTTTCAGGATAGCAACTTCCCCAAATCTTACTTTCTCTCTATTAGAGGCTATTATTGGCATAAAAATGATAAGGAGAGGTTTACAGAGGTAATGCCTTCCAAGACTCAACAAAAAGAAAAATTACAGAAATAAAAGATGGGTTATCTCCCAAAAGTGTTTTTTAAACGCCTTTCAGCTAGGTGCAGAAAAAGAGCTAGTATCAAGTATTGTCAAGTGAAGAAGCATCAACATCAATCACTTCCTATAAAACACAACTGGTCAAAATAGGCACTTTAGATATCCCTGGAGATGATTCAACATGTAAATCACTCATAGTTGTACTAAAAGTTTATCAATTTTAAACATATTATGGGGTTTTGGTTTAGGTGCCTTGGAAACATACATAATTTTTTTGCTCTTTTCGCACAAAAGTTTTCTCCTTCTTAAACCCAAGAGAGGAAAAGGTTGAACTTAAAGTCTCCATAGCCTCCTCTAGTTTACCAATCCTAAGGTTTATACTATTATGGGTATTGCTAGTCTCTAAAACAGTGATTCTTTTATTGATACTTTCTATTGATTCATTAATTTGGCTAGCCTTATCAAGACAAAATGGAAAACTTTTCTCTAGAGAGCTTAGTCTTTCTATAACATCTTCCAAAGTGATCTCAGTTTTAACAACATTAGTAGGTGGTATTCCTACCAAAATTTCAATTAAACTGCAGGCTTCTAAAGCAGGAGTCCCCAGAAAGTTACCCCCTGTGAGAGTATCCAAAACATATCTATTCCAGCTAGATAAACCAACATAAAAATTTCTAAGGAGGATCATGGTAGAATATTTTTAGTACATCTATGATGAACATTACTTATTCTATACAAAGCATCTTTCAAACTTTCTCCCCCTTGTTGCTTAAAAGAACGAACCTCAACTTAAGGAATACCCATTTTAACAAAATTAAAATAAAACAACATAAATAACAGCTATAATAGAAACTAATTTTTTGCGTTTTTGATATAAAGCAAACAAGACAAAATAAAGTAAACTAAGCAAAACAATAACAAAGTAAAGAGATTGGAGACGAGAGACTCCCCTTGCAGAAATCCTCTTTTTCCCGGCAACGGTGCTAGAAAATCTTGATAGTGCTGCCGTGGAAGTTGGCAATCACGTTGGGGAACCCCAAGAGAAAGGTGTGATGAGCACAATAGTAAATTTTCCCTCAGTAAGAAACCAAGATTTAATCGACTAGTAGGAGAAAGACGTGACTTCTAAAGGTGTTGCTAGCTAACTATTGGCAGGGCGCACTACCGGTGTCAGCAAAAACGTGGAACCTGCACACAACACAACCAAAGTACTTTGCCCCAACTTACAGTAAGGTTGTCAATCTCACATGTTTTCCTGAACACAAAAGATTAGACTTATCGAGTAGAGAGATGTTTGCAGTAATTAAAGAGAACAGTGCTTGCAGAAAGTAATCAGAACATGATTGCAGTATATGAATTTATCAGTGTAAAGGAAAGAACCAGGGTCCGCAGTTCACTAGAGGTGTCTCTCCATAAAGATAAATAACATGCTGGGTGAACAAATTACAGCTGGGCAATTGACAGAATAAAGACCATACATGACAAGATGATTACTATGAGATTCGTTTCGGCATTACAACATAATATATAGACCGTAATCCAACTGCGTCGATGAGTAATAATCCACCTTCCGGTTATCGTCTGAACCCCTTCCAATATTAAGTTTCAAGCAACAGATTATCGCATTAAGCAATACGTGTAAAGTAAACAATATAATTACCCTCGGATAAAACATTGTTGTTTTCTCCCTAGTAGCAACAGCACATGTACAATCTTAGAAGTTATTATCACTCTTCAGAAAACTAGAGGCATGAACCTACTATCGAGCATAAATACCCCCTCTTGGAGTCACAAGCATCTACTTGTCCAGAGTATCTACTAGCAACGAAGAGCATGCAAGATCACAAATAACATATGACAAGAATATATAATCGATCTCAACATAGTATGCAATATTAATCGGATCCCAACAAACACAACATGTAGCATTACATAAGGATGATCTTGATCATGTTAGGCAGCTCACAAGATCTAAACATGAGGCACAAATTGGAGAAGACAACCATCTAGCTGCTGCTATGGACCCATAGTCCAGGGATGAACTACTCACGCATGGCGATGTAGATGCCTCCGACGATGATTTCCCCCTCCGGCAGGGTGCCGGGAAGAGCTTCAGAACCCTCCCGAGCTAGGGTCTGCAATGGCGGCCGCGACTGAACTTTTTGTGGATGGAGGCTCATGTGTTCAGGTTTTTCCCGAGATTGTGAATAAATAGGCGGAAGGGCGAGGTCAGTGGAGCCCTGGGGGGATCACACCACCCCTTGGTGCGGGCCCAGGCTTGGCCACGCTAAGGCATGGCGTGGCCGCCCGACCTGTGGCTCCTCTTCTACCCCCTCTGGACTCTGTCTTTGTTACAGAAAAATATTGACTTTGGCTTTTGTTTCGTCCAATTCCGAGAATATTTCCTATACCACTTTTCTGAAATACAAAACAGCAGAAAACAGGGAACTGACACTGTGGCATCTTGTTAATAGGTTAGTGCCGGAAAATGTATAAAAGTGCAACGAAGTATGAGCAAAACATATATAATTTGGTGTAAAACAAGCATGGAGCATAAAACATAGATACGTTTGGGACGTATCAGAGGGGAATGCGGGTCAGGGGTTGTTCACGGAGTCCTTCCTATCCTAGAAAGACGCCTGCTTGAGCAAGGAGACAACCATCACATCCATCGAGAATAGAGAGTAGAGAGCTGCGACGAGAGCGGCAAGCTGTGGCCAGGGCGAGCGAGGAGCTACGAGGCCAAGCTATGAGTAGGCACAGACAAATTGGTGGCTGCGAGGGCGAGCAGCGAGTTCGTAGGTGCCTGTGGTGGCGTTGGCGGAAGCACTAGGGAAAACATTGATGAATGGAAGTTTACCTCCGTCATGTACTACCATACAACGACAAGGACCCAGACAAGGACGGCTGGGCGAGGATCTCCCGTTACTTATTCTGCTGCTCCCCGCTCTCTTCGTTGTACTATAGTGATCATGATCTGGAGGTGAAATTTACTGAACTAGTGCAAATTTGTTAAATTTTTCTAGGATAAAAGTGAACTAGCCTTTGGTCGTGGGATGTGTGACCATTTTAGCTAGTTGTTTGGTTGTGTGATGTGTTTGTGGGTTTTTTGTGAGTGTTATGTGTGAGTAAGTTGTATCAATGTACTACTGATTGAGAAATAAAAATGACTTTTGCAATCTGCTAATTTCTACGTGCTCAATCTTGCCTCAAATGACAGTGTGAAATATTGAAACTTTACAATATTCAACAACAAAATAATTCACTAAATTGGCAATATAGTTCATAGAATATTGACTACAATATAATTCAACAACTATTCACTCAACTGGCAATAATTTAGCCACTTAAAAAAGACACAAATTACTTATTCTTCAGTGTATCATGAAACAATCATGTTGCTTAAGCTAGATGTCATCGAACGAGAGTGCATTTTGACTCAGTGGCATCTCATGTGCACTCAAATCTTGATTGTAATATTGATTCAACATTGGTACATTACTTGATTTTGTTGTTGCCTTTCATCACCAAATAGCATAAAGTAGGCACAGCCAGGGGCTGTACTGTACCCTCTTCTTCATCTTCCCCTCACAACTACTACATCTTCAGGTTCTTGTGCAAATCCACTTGTACTAGCTTCTGCGTATCTTTTTGGGCAGCACTTCCATGCATCTTCATCTTTATGCATTTGCATTACTCCGTCCCATTCCAATTCCTCTTCCTATCCCTTCAGATGCACTTCCATGCATCTTCCTCTTTATGCATTTGCATTACTCCGTCCCATTTCAATTCCTCTTCCTCTCTACCTTCAGATGTTGTAATACGTAGTTCTTCTTGGTCTTGTTTGTGGGATGCTATATCTAACAACTAGCACAAATTTACTCTATGGTAGTGGCTCATGAAATCTAGTTAGTGGTACATTAGTTGCTTCCTGGATAATATATAACTTTACTTTATTTGTGTCATAATTGAGTTAACTAAAACTATTGCTTTCTTGTGGAAATAAAGTGAATATGCATACCTTTGGTCCATCATATAAACCATGTTTTCATGTCTATGGGGAAGGCCCAGTTAAGGGTCGGGGTTTTGAGGGAATAGATTCTGCATAGAAATCATCAACAAATTAATTAAAATATAGTCAAAATGAGAAAAGAACGTGTAGATAAAGCATAAACTTACCGAATATAGGTAGAATATAGTGTAGTAGTTGAAGTGAATTTAAATCTGATAAATTAAGTTGAAGAGTTGAAGGTTGTGATTGACTGGACAAAAAGGTTTGGAAATACCCCTTCATGGACAGTGTGCCATTGTGTCATTTGTTGATCTTAGTATGTATTCTTCTTTCTCCCTATGTTGATAAGTACGACACCACCTCTACACTCATTGCTTGCTAACTGTGTTTCCACTTCTTGCAATGATGGATTTGATTTGATGGATTCAAAAGAGAAGGAAAAGCTCTCCATAAAAAGTTGCGAGTGTACCATAGAAAAGACACGTGAGAGGATGGGGGAGTTGGAGGCCATGGAGGGCTTGCATTAGCTAGGTGATGCCATTGTCTACTCCAGTGTGATGGCATTGCCATCACCAACTGCTCCTCCAAGTGGTAGAAGTCCTCAGATGTCTGAGCTGCCACACAGGGTTGAAGGGGTGTATCTTGGTCCTATCAAGAAATGGAGGAAGGCCGTTATACAAGTGGAGTTTCTGCCCTCAATGGTGTCTAAAAGAATGTTCAATGAGGTTGTTGCATTTATCAACTTGTGTAGGATAAAAAAGGGTATCAAAGGCTGGATTATGAAGGTTAAGAAAGCGTCAAGAATTTTTTTAAACAACATTAATCATACCCTGTAAAATATAAGAAAACATTAATAAGAACATTTTTTCTATTATTTTCCCTTCCTCAAAAAACAAGGAAAAATATCACGAAAATAGTAGAATGCAAAATCTAGTTGAGGTACATTCTCCACTATTTTTTTCATGCCTAAAAAAATAAGGAAAAATACTATAATGCAAGATCTAGTTGAGGTACATTTTCCACTATTTATCTGCCTCAGAAAATAAGGAAAAATACTAGAAAAGTAGTATAGTGCAAGGAAAAATTATTATCTTCTGATTGTCACTCATTATAGTCCAAGGAGAGGTGTTGGTGATGCGTAAGTCATCTCTTAGGGTTACAAGAAACCACTCACATGACCTGGTACACTACACCTCAACCATGCACATTGCAATGGCAAAAAATGCAGCAATTGAGGTCTATTCGAAGTGCAGTCAACAATACTTTTTTGTACCTTGTCTTAAATGTGGCAACTATCAATATAAATTAGTGTCCGGTCTGTGTCCACTAAAAAAAACCCTCTTGCAATCATCATTTGGAAAATACAAAGTGGCCAAATGCTTCTTCACATTGTCACTACCAGCCTCTTAACCTAAATTTGTAGATAGAAATAATGTTGATCTAGGATTTGGACTCCCCGGCTCTTTCCCATAATCCCTTAGCTGAGTAAGTTGAGCTTACCCATTACCATGGATCTCCACCAAAGCTAACTTCCTTGCTCTACGTAGCTTCTGTCTGTCACGACACATGTTAAATTCTCTATGTACCTTTGCAACAAATGTTTGGAGGTCCATCTTCTAGTTGTATCTTAATTCATCAATGAACTTCTTGCTTAGAAATTTAGTTGTTAGTGCTCTCATTTCATAAACACTCACACACATGTGCTCACCTTTATAAGCTCTGATCACAAAGCCACAAACAACATGCAACCTTGTTCCGTCATTCTTGATTTTCTTTTTTGTCTGGTGTTGTATGCATTCAGTGCTTTCCTAATATCCTCAATATTTGTAAACATAATCCCAATCTAAATATGGGAGTGGCCATGTCAATTTATGGGTTAAATGCCTTGATCTTTTACTACAAATTTTGTATTTCTTCTTATCCCAGTCTAAGGTCTCTATCATCAAGTGCATCTTCATCTTCAATTTCAAGAATCACTCCTCTCTCATTGTTGTAATTCACATATGTATTGACATTGTTTAGAAAAAGATCATCATCTCCTTCATCTGCATCAAAGAGACACTGTCATAAAATTAAAAATCACTGTCACTATTTGCAATATCTATCCGTGATTAATGCCCGCAATTACAGGGGATAGCTAGAATCTTCGATGGGAAGTATTACCCAAAATTAAAGTTCGACTCAAGGGAAACACAAGAATACCAATAAGACTTCAGTAATTTAGACATCACTCTCAACCACATATGTGTATCAATGTTCTCAAAAAGGAAGTGGTGATTGTAGTAGTTGAATTAAAATGGCAAAACAAAATATTAAACAGTAACATTAGATTTCCAGTTTCACCGGAAGTAGTGAACTTGTAACTTTCAGTGGCTATAAGCGTAGGCATGAGGCGATAGTGGGGTATTGCATGAATAAGATTAACCATATAATGTAAACACAAATAACATGGTGCTTATCCCTAACTCTGTTGTGTGCAGTTGTGTGTCCCAAATATATTTATGTGTACTAACCAAGAGAATTTACATATCATCTAGTGTCCTACCTACCCATTTCACTGGGTCCAACTTGAAACTACGGGTAATTAAGGTCTATCCTTTCGAATAGCCCGGAACAATGCATTAACACTTCATGAACACACATGATCCTCAAATTATCACATATCCCCCTTGTTTTCCTTAGCTGTCACTTTAGGGTTCGTAGGTTCAACATAATAGCACGTAATACACTTTGCAGATAAATACCAAACTAATATATATGATGGGAAAGAAAATTTCATTACTGAAATCGTGTCACTCGGGCCCTAGTAACAAGCATTAAACATAGCCGAAGTGCAACAACACCCATACACACAAGAATATCCTCAAGATAAACGCCTCAAATCTCAGATATATATGCATGATTGCATGATCAATCTCATCCAATCCCCATCCACCTCACATGCCTATAGGGAACTACTCACTCATGATAACGGGGAGTGCGTACATGGTTGAACGAGATGACGTTGGTGATGATGGTGGTGAATGCGGCGTCGCAATCCCCTCTCCAGCGTGGAGAGCAGGACCAATCTCGTCTCCCAAATGAAGATTGTGTTGGTGGCAGTGCTCTGTTTTGTCAAAAGCTCTGTCCTCCTAGGAGAATAGGGTTTCATGGTATATAAGGAGGTACGCGAAAGAAGGCGGCGAGGCGACGTTCGAGGGCCGAACGAGCCCTAGTGGCGCGGGCCTCGCATGTGGCCATGCCACTGGTGCCTATTCGGATCTCGTGGTGATTTTGTAGCTCCCAAGGCCCTTGTTTTGATAGAAAACTTGCATGGTATTTTTCCTCAAATTAATTAGTATCCAGAAGGTCCCTAAAACAACAAAATACAAAAAAGAGGTTTTTTGCCTCTCAGAAATTAAATACTAAAACAAAGGACTTTATAGGAATATCCCATAAATAATCTAATAATGCATAAATAATGATAAAATGCACATACTAGTAAAACAAATTCTTGACCATAAAATGCACCAACAACAAGGCATGATGATACATCTAGCTGCCTATGAAGCCTGACCACTCGGTGCCGCAACTGAGCCTAAAGCTTGAACACCACATGAGCTGCCTATGAAGCCTGACCACTCGGTGCCGCAACTGAGCCTAAAGCTTGAACACCACATGATGCAGCCGATCTTGCCATATTTGCTGCATTCATAATCAGCTCTAAATATCGTGAGAAAAATTGTGTGATCTACAAATATGAGTCGTGTCTTGTCAATTTTCGTGGCATTGCTCATTTTAATCAATTCTGCATTAATAACAAGGGGTAGTAATCCATCAATAAGATAATTTCCTATATATAGCTAGTACACATGTATCTTGCCATCCCTCTCGTAGTCAAGGATTCTCAAAATCTCATCAAGTACTATGTACTGCATATTGGGACCTAAGGCACAAAAAGAATCCATTGTCACATACTTCTACAGAGAAAAGCTTTGAATCGTTAATCTACACTGGAAAATTAAAAAAATAGTATGCATTGACACAAAAATAAACCACACAAATTATAGGATTATAGACTAAATAGATAATGCATATCCAAAAAAAAAACTAGTGCGGCTTTCGAGACAATCTAATGAACCTATTTCCTATCAACACAATCATGACTCCTCCACGGAATCCACACGAGAATTGCAAGAATTACAACAGCAATAAACTATGTGTCAGTTGTGCACTTGTGCAAAATTCAGAAAATCTAGAGTTAAGCATTCTCTAATGGTGCATAATTAAGAAACTTTACTTCACTGTACCGCACAAATGAGTGAAAGTAAGCATTCTATCACATAATATTGACAAAAAAAACCTTGGTATTGTTAGATTGACCCCAAACATGACATTAGTTTTGCACAAAAGAGGACAGCTTCAAACCAAATCTTTCACCAAGTAAAAAAAAGGTGCCTCGATGATACCCGCGAAATAGTACTTCATTATGCGCAAAATAATGGTTCCGGTCATAACCTACCCAAGAACCCTGCCTAAACTAGTATTGAACAAATAGAAACACAGTCGGTGGGGAACGGGTTCTTGGACAGCGGCGCGTGCTATGGTCGGGCGGGCTCGTTCCACAACCGGTAGTGCATCTCTAGCGGTTTCGTGAGAGAAACGTTGTTGAAGACTTGAGATGAGATGGTGGGCAAAGAGGAGCGGCGCGAGAGCAAGGAGGAAGAAGAGGTAGTTCCAGCGGCGGGGGTAGGTGACGTCGCCTTAATTTCAGGAGATTAGTGTCATTTTTTTTTTGCGAAACATAGTACAGACGCATACGCTCACAAAAACGTACACACACTCACTCTACCCCTATGAGCACCTTCGAGAGACTGATTCATGAACTTGATCCAGCGGGTCTTGAGATTTACGAAATCACCACAGGCACCTCGATGTCGCCGGGAACGTCGCCTCTCATTGAAGAAAATTCCCCCTTTATGAGACACCAAAGTATCAAACCTGAGGTTTAAACGCTGGTGGTCTGTGGGTGCCACTGCCCTCCTAACCATCAAACCACAAGTTGATTCTCATTAGTGCTATTAATTCAGGACCGGAGTGACAATCTCCTGCACATCGAGAGGCTTTTCTGCAAAATTACCAATACCGCCTTTTAACGGTTCGTCTCCAAGGTGGCTAGCTTCGGACCAGCTCTTCACACGATTTATAAGTTGTAGGACGGCGGTTTCAGCTTGTCAAGCAAGATGTAGGATCAACAAATCTTCATTAACTTGTTGGACCATAGGCGTATTATTGACTCAAGAATGAAATGGGAAAAAAAGGTTGAGTGGTATTTAAATTTAAATTCGGCCTGACGCCTGACGGGGTATTCTGGAAGGAAAACCGTGCGGCATCCCGCGTCACGTCGACGACGCCAGCGACGGCCGCACGGCACCTCAAAAGCAAACCTAGCTAGGCCTTTCCTCGGATGATTTTTCCCTTTCCGTCTCCACACGGTGCGGCGCTCGATCGATCGGCCGGCCCCACGTCCCCATCCCCGCCTGCCGCCGGCCGAGCCGAGCCGTGTACGCCTGCCTCCTCCACCGATTAAAATAAAAATAAACCGGGCGGGGCCCGGCCGCCCGCGTTGGCTCCACCATCCCCAACCAACCAACCACGCAACGCGACACCTCCCCTCACCCGTGCCGCGGCGACCCCACCAGCCAGCCAGACACACCACTCGTCCACTCCTACTACCACCACCGTACCACGCGGTTTCCGCCTCGCTCGCCGGCGCCCGTCATTGGCCCTGACACGCCACCACCCCTACCCGTCATCGCCACTGCGCGCTACCCGCCGCGGCGGGGTAGCTGTCGCCGGGGCCAGCCGCAGCAGCTGACCGGGACGGCGACCGGCAGTATAGTATAGTACACTGCAGGAAAAGGAAAAGGCCCCCATTTCTCACCCATTTCCTGCCCTTTCCTCCCCGATAAGAAGCTTCCTCTTCGTCCCCTCCCCCGCCTCTCCTCCTCCGTCCGTCAACCCAGACGAAATCCACCACCGTCTGTGAGGCGCACGGACACCGCTGCTGGGCTAGCTAAGCAACCCGCCAACCGCACAAGAAAATCTCCGCTACGATCCAGAGGAGGGGTAACCTTCGGCGCCGGTCGCCTCTGTCGGAGCCCAGCCTCCAGCGGCGGGAGGAGACGGAGTCAGAGGTCTAGGTAGCTGAACAGGAGGAGGCGAAGACTCGGACAGAGGAAGCGCCCGATTCAGTAACCGCGGGCGCGAGACGAGGGGAGGAAGAGGGGTTCTTTTTCTCGAGTAGCCATGGACTCGGAGCACTGGATCTCGCGCCTCGCCGCCGCCAAGCGCTTCTACGCCGCGCAGCTCGGACACATCGACGGTGCGCACGTCCTCCATCTCTCTTTGCCGCGCGCCCCCTTCTCTTGCTGTTCATCTTCGCCGCCCTGCTCTGCTCTGTGGCGATGCACTTCTTGTTTTGCTTATTTGTTACTGATTTATGGTTTCTTGTTCGGTTGGATGGCAGACATGTCCGGGATGGGGATGGAGGAGGTGGAGATGGACATGGAGGACGACGGGGAGATGGACATGGAGATGGAGATGCAGCTCCAGGAGGCCAGCGCCAGATGGCCCGAGGTCGCATGCCCCTACTGCTACGAGGACTACGACCTCGGATCACTCTGCGTACACCTCGACGAAGACCACCCATACGAGCCACACCCAGCGGTAAGGCGGTCAACACCTCCCTTCCCTAGTTCCCTGCGATCCCTCATACTGCGATGTGATGCGCAAAACTTTTCCGCATCTTGTTCTTAGCTTCAAGGGTTGACCGACCCACCAGATGAACTTGAAAGTTTAGCTACCTACCTGTGGGGAAAAAACAAACCTCAGGATTTTAGCTTCATTCAGATGTCAAGATGCTCATTCGGATGCTTCAGCTTGTAGATTTAGCTTGGCTAAGCTTTAGGGCCAATTGCTAACACACCGGGCTTTCATGGTCTGGAACTTCTTGTTTATATTGTACTGCTTGAACTCGGAGGGTTTCCGTGGCGATTTCTGTTTGGTCGTAAATCATACTACCCAAAGCATACCTTACCCTTGGTGCAAACAGCTTACTAGTGTCCACTCCGAAAAGAACATTGACAATGATTACTTGAGCTATGCCCAGTTCACTTATTAGTGTTCCCATGAGATAAAAGAGCAATACGAGCTACCTGTGCCAGGGGCAAAAGGAATCTAGAATTTGCATGACTGAACATTTGAAAGTTCATGGAAGCACCTTTTACCCTTCTGGATGCGTTTCATTGTTTCGGCGAAAAAAAAGAAATGACATAATGGATTCAGATGCTATATTTGATCCCCATTGCGTGCATGTGAATGCACAAGCTACCAGAGTGATCACAAGGATAGTGTTACTTCCATCTCTCATGTTCCAGATATTAACTACTGATTATGAAGTCCGATATCAAATTCTGCTCATTATGTTGTTTCGTTGTACATTTAGAATGTTCAAACATATTGTTTCTATATCTTCTCCTAATTTATTTTTCCATTCTTATTTCAGCCCTGCCCCATCTGCTCTGAAAAGGTTACAAGAGATATGCTAAATCATATCACCATGCAACATGGTTACTTATTCAAGGTTTCTTCCTCTGTCTTTTCCTTGTGCGCAAACATGCTAGCATCTCATGGATAACCTGGCTACAAAAACGATTTCTTTCAAAGTAGCAAGGCTTCTGATGTCCTTTTTTGTTCTTACTTGGCATCTACAGAATGGCAGTCGGTTGCGCAGATACGTTATTCCTGAGAGCCGTGCAGTTTCTTTACTGAGTCGAGATCTACGTGATGCTCATTTGCAGGCGCTTCTAGGAGGCGGTCATAGCCATAGGTCAAGCAATCCCGCGACCACAACTACGAATATTTATGCTGATCCGCTGCTTTCATCGTTTGGGCTTGGGTTTGCAACATCAGACGCCGAGGAACCATCAAAATCACCAGTTCAGGTTCCAGATGGTACTTCCAAGCTCAAGGAGGCGCCTCCTCAACCCTGGGAATCAAGGTATATAATTATCCTGGTATCATGCCAATTGTCCTACTTGTTATATTCCTCTGTGGATTTTTACATCTGTTACCCTTGCAGAATTTACATAGTTTTTATGGCAAAAGATTTTATTCTCAGAATCAAAGCTGCATCCTATTGTGTTCCAAATATTCTAGTTATGATTCCAACAGACTACACGTCTATGCATCTGGAAATAATCTCCCTCCTGCTATTAGAAATTTCACTGCCTTTGTGAGCAAGTATCTTATTTTGAATTGCTTGATTAAGTTGTTTCTTAGCTAATAGTTTTAACATGATAATTTCACACAACCAAACATTTCTCTGCAATAACTTTATTCCTTATTCCCTAAAAATAAATTAAAATAAAATGTTAAATAACTTAGCTGAATCTAATAATTGTTTATTTTGTAAGCTATTTCTTAGCTGAGTCTAATAATTTGACATGATAACTTCACATAGCCAAACCTTTCTCTTCAATTACTATATTCATTTTACTCTAAAAGAAATTGTTAAATACACCCTCCATTCCATAATAGTTATCGCTGATTTAGTCTAATAATTTGACATGATAACTTCACATAGCCAAACCTTTCTCTTCAAATACTATATTCATTTTACCCTAAAAAGAAATTGTTAAAACCCTCCATTCCATAATAGTTGTCGCTGATTTGGTACAACTTTGTACTAAATCAACGACAACTAATATGGAACAGAGGGAGTGAGACATAGGGTAGTAACAATGATAACAAATTAACAGTATGTGGAACACATAATTTTTGCTTGTTGTTTACAGGTAGTGCATTTGGGCCACTTGAAATAAATGATTTCAGGTCCTATAATTGTGTATTTACACTTCTCAGTTATGTATTTGCTCAAGCAATGTGCCTCCAAAGAAACCTTTTGAATATATTTTATTTTCTTAGCAATTTTTAACTTTCCTATGAGGTCTGCAAACTTAAAGCATTATTTATGATTGCAGTATTGACTCGTCCCTCACCAGCGAGGAAAGGGAACAAAAGCGGAAACAAGCCACTAGCAGAGCGACCTTTGTGCAAGACCTGCTCTTCTCCACTTTATTTGGAGATGACTGACTGCTCAAATAGCCATATACATCCTTGTTAGATGGGTGCTTCCTCAGGCTGATTTGGAATAGAACCAGCACTCTGGCCAGAGTTGGTGGATCCAACTTCGGCGACAGGGAGATGCGCGTCTGGTGCACCGTTTCTTCGCATCAGTCATTTGGGCATGAAATACACCTTAATTTATGGTAGCTGTCCCATATAGACATTTTTACAGAATTCTCGGCCAGCAATACCTTTGCCTTGATTGTAACTTGTTGTACCATCCTCTTCATTATCAAGGAACATTGGTTTGTACCAACCTGGCACAGCTGTTACATGTTATACAATGCAATGGAAAATACAGAAGTTCCACTTGTGTGGAAGCAATAAGCAGAATCTGAGTCCTTGTAAGCCACTCCAGTACAGTCAAACACCGTTTGGGGCACAGTAATGCTGTGCTCTGGACCATTGATTAACTATTTGCCTTCCGATGATCCGTCTCTTCTTTTGAACTCCTTCCATGACCTGTGTCGGCTGTGTAATAATTGTTATGATGGTGCTATCTATGAGAACGGTAATGGAAATTCCACAGGTCCAGGCTGACTGACTTGTGAGAACTGTAATGGAAATTCCACGCGAACTGACCTTGTTCGTGTCACTGGACGCATTTACTTTGAATTCAACGCTGACTTAAACATAGTATTTGGTCGCCTAGAAAAGGGTCGCTCTCTTTGAGGTATCCTAAAAATGCAATGCGAAGAAACATGCTGAGAAAAATCTTATCTTCTCAATTTGATATGAATTGATGGTTTACCAACTACCAACCTCCCACAAAACCCCTGTGAAGGAAAAGTCTAATTTCATGTCACCAACCAATCCGAATTAGTTAAGTCAAGTGAGTCTCATCATCAAGGTGCAGTTCACACGAGAGGGCTGCAATTCAGGCCATAGTGTCACATAGGAACGAGAATGAAGAGGAAACCAATGGAACGGAGTGTTGCCACATTTATTTTCATATTCTTTTGGCGAGAGCGAAAACTGAGTACTGCCAGAAACGAATACGTTGTGGACATATATGAGGAGAGAATGTTCACTCGAGCTCAAAAAACTCGAATGATAATGAAAAACACAACCAAACCAACAAATTCAATTGCTAAGATGACTGCAAATTCAAGGTACACTATTGTGCATAAGTTTCGAACTCTTGAAACCATAATCAGGTATAGTATTTCGGTAGATCGGGATGATGAGGAGGATTGAAAGGGGTAGGGGAAGGATTAGGGTTTCTAGGCTGGAGTGGGATGCACAAACAAAAGATAAACAAAAAATGGCAAGGTTAGGGTTTCTAGGCTGGAGTGGGATGCACAAACAAAAGATAAACAAAAAATGGCAAGGTTCATAACATAAATTCCACCGTCTGTTTTCCATATTTGGCCTCCGTTTCTAATTTCTCAGAAAAGACGGAATGATTTTGCCTCGTTTTCTCTAGTGTCCCACAGACCGAGGAAAAGTAGAGAAATGATGCATCTCAGACTTACACATAACGTAGCCGAGAGCATGTCCATGTGCAAAGGCAGTCAACCAATAGAACAATAGCAGATGATACACGAGCTGGAGAATATGATCAAGATTCAGACAACAGCATGCATAAACCTGAAAGAAGCCCAGTATAGGCCGGTATGTGACACAGAAGTATAACGCGATTTGGATTCAGCTGCCCAAAGACTACAGCCAATGACATTTCCGATGACAAATGGTGTACAAAATCAGAGTCTCCTCACAACGAAGATGTATGTATGTGCAGGTAAAAGAGGGATAACGTTCCCAAGTTCACAACAAAAATGGCAGCACCAGGTGATATCTCGGCATGAAGAGGTGCATTCAGGATAAATTTTGTACAGCTCTGGTTTCACTACAAAACTAACAAAATCTTGAACAATGAATATGGACCCAATCACCATCTCATTAAGTTTGATCGCATCATCACCACGGAAATCGCATGCTTACATCATGTTACGAAGAATCAAGGTGGTCGCCTGTACAGAAACTAGCATCGTCTACTCTAAAACCAGAAGCCTCTCTGAACCTGCGGATTAATCTTAATGTTAGTATCTTTGAACAGCTTATGCCTAAAGTATTTGACAATGTGCTATCCACGTACCATGGATCAAGGAGAAGAGCTACTCCCCAAGAATAATGAAGCAGGTCAGCTTGAGAAATGGAAAATGGATTGAGCTGAAAGAAAGAAAAATAGGTGAAGTTAGCTAATCATGATTTGAGCTGAAAGAACAAAATGGATAAGACAGTTCTAGAGTAATCATGACTTTGTCTTTATAAGCAATTTTAGACATTAAGCTAGCATGTGCAGAGTCAGACATATTGCTCCAAAACATAGTTCTCAAGGCATTTTTGTCATTATCAAAGAGAAGGCATTAGAGACGTACACATACCTTAAACTCCTTGTTTTTTTGCGCCAGTAACCATTTGAGAAATATGAAGTCCCCTGCTGAATGCTTCATTGAATAGGATCCTTGTTTGCATTTCCTGGAGTCCAGGCAACCATGACAGCACAGCCACAGGTGTCATAACAATCACCCCAAACATTATATCATAAAGGCGTGCCACGGTAACTATTGTTTTCCAAACTGTCTCAGACCTCCTCAGGTATGGCTTGAACACCAGAGCAATGGATATGATTCCCCAGCCAGTTGGCAGAAAAGCCAAAAGACTCGTCAAGGCATCAATGAACTGGAACTTTGTGAACTCTATCAACAAGACAATACCAGTCACAGTGACACCAACAATAACAGCTTGGATAAACCGATATCGTATGTGCTTCTTTGCTGAATATCTGTCCCGGAAGTAAGCAACTGTGATAAGAGCCACAAAAGCCAGCAGTATGCATGTCCATGACAGAAGATAGACAAGGATGCTTCTACTCCCACCAGCAATGTGCAGCCGATAAACAATTGCATACTGAAAGAAGAAATACCGGAGGTCTATAATGATTTCCAAGATGCTTCCCCAAAGACCAGAGGTCCGAAGATGATCAGTTTCCTCTTCCCACCACTTTTCCCAGCTTTGATCTGACTTCACTGAGATTCCACCTTGGAACCAAATCCAGGTTAGGAAATCCTCAAAATCATTGAAATTCTTTAGCCAGTCCAAACCCGATGGATTGAAAATGAAGGGAGCAAGAATCCACGAGCCAACTAGAAACCAACTTGAAAGTGTCAGCAGGATGTACACTAATGTACTCCCCGAGCTGCTGGTATAAGATGCATACAAGACCAGTATCACACCCAACTCTATTGCTTTGAGAAAATGGCTACGGGCATATAGCCTGTAGTTCTCAGCGAATTTCTTGTGCTCCACAACAAATCCACGACCAGTAGCCCGATATTTAGCACCACCATGAAGGATCGTCCGCCCATAATAGTGTGTCTTGGTTCCCATAGAGAATGTGTAGAAAACAGATGCAAACTGCAATTGCATTTTTAAGAAATCCCACACAGCATTGAGGAAGCCATGCTCAAGTGAATTTTCAATAATCATCGGCAATGCTGTGAACAAGCCCAGCTGTATGACAAACTGCTGATTCAGGACAGCTCCCAGTGCTGCATTATTAGTAGAGCTAGTGTTCTTGCTGATGTACTCCTCGAGCCCACTAAGGGCAAGATAAAATCGTCCCCATACAAATGCATAGACAGTTAGCACAACCATCATTGTGTTCAAATAAAATCCAATGGTTGTGTAAAAGAAAGAGAGCATCCGAAAGAAGTCCAATCTGTGACCCAGTCTGTAAACATCACGGCTCAGAGTTTGCTCACCATTGCCACTAGCAACCTTGGCTTCAAACATGGAAACCTGATTGAGCCCCACATCTCTTCCTTTACCAACCTGGATATATTCATGGTGTGTAACATTGCCCCCACGGAGGGTACAATTGAATCCAGCAAAGATATCCTCACTGATGTTGATTACTCTTGATGCTTTACTAATACCCCCTCGGCCCAAGAACCAAAGACGATCAAACACATCTGGGTGGCCATAATGCATTCTAACCTTGAGTGGATTAGCTAGAACCCGCTGCCCCAGAGTGACAAAACTTGTTTCCTGGGCAGACATAAACCAAGCTAGAGAAGACACAGAGCCAGTGAACACGTGTTCTCTAACCCCAAGGATTTTGGGCTTGCGAATTCCATATTTGCGATTGAATTCTTCTAGAAGATTTCTCATCTTAAGAGCCTCTTCAAAGTAATTATCTTGGTTCATATCGATGGTTTGAACCGCATCACCCCTTGTGAAGATGAGTGCATGATTCTGGTTCTCTGGCTTGCCTTCACCAAGCTTCAATGGTCCAGGCAACTTAACCCGATAAATTTCAACCTCTTGCTGCAACTGCTGATCGTATTTCACAAGGACAGAGAAGTACTCTGTTTCGCCACCACTCGAGTGCTTTTCGTCAACATAGGCAACACGAAGTGCCTCATAATTCTTCATTAGCTCCAATATCTCGTAAGCATGAGGGTCATTTTTGGCTTTCTGCTGACCATAAATTTGGCATGCAACCACATAAGTGTATTTCATAAGGACAGTTCCATACTCACTACCTTTAAACAAGGAGCTCACACCACTGGTTGCTCTGCTCAGTGTGCGTGACGAGGATGCCCTGCTATAATACCCTGACCCACCAGTACCTCCGTCTCGTCTCGATGATCCTATTCTCGAGGAACCCATTCTAGCAAGCTCCCTCGATCCAGTTCTCAAGTCATGTTCAGAGGCGGAATCCAGAAAAGTTAGCATCTTGAGAGCATCATAATAGTACATCATCCCCCTCACAGTACGTGACAGTGTCTGTCCCCTGTATGAGACCCAGTGCCGAAGATCTCTTAACCTGTGCTTCTCACTGTACAGCTCCTTAATATCAGACATCCCCTCACGCTTCATGCGCTCAACGAAGAACTCCCACTCATCCGGGTAAATCTGTTTCAGATAGTATAGGATTGAGATACCATCTTCATTCTCCTTATAGAGCTGGTCCTTGTTGTACAACACCTCTTCATTATAATACGGTGTCAAGACACTGAAGGCCATCATCTTCTCCACCTGGGTTGCTCGTGGTATGTTCATGAAGAGCGAATTGCTGAAAAATGCGATCCTCCGCCGAGCTTCAAGGTTCTTTGGAACATTGACCATAGAGTCCCTTGAGGTCAGGATGGTGTGCATGCGCCGCACCTGCTTATAGAAGGTGGCATTCTCCTCATCAGGCAGCACAACAGTGTCCACAAAGAGAAGGCTGGTGGGCCTTGCCTGTGCGAGGCCTTCGTTCCTCAGCTGTTCCATGCTCCTTTTCTCAGTCTGGAAGTCGCGGATCACGACGTCATAGAGAGTCTGAAGAGCATTGACAATCTTTGTAATATCCTTGTTGGGTTTGAGAAGTAGGCTTAGTAGCGCTACAAGCTTTGCATGGACGTGTTGCATCACAGACATCTTATACTCCACAGTGAGCTTCTCCAACTGCATTGACTCATCAAACTCACGAAACAACTGTGTCACAATGCCATGTTCCTCAGACCTTTCCTTGATGATCTCTAGCAGCAGGTATTTTGTACTATCATATACCTCAATGACAGCGCAACGACGGTAGTCATTCTTACAGATCTTCCTCCAGAGCCTGCGATCAGGTCCTGGAACCTCCTTTGCCTGACCAAGCGCAAGTGACAGCTCGTTACAAAGCAAGAAGCACGGCCAGCGGATCACACGCACATTCCACAGCTCAGGTGGTAGCTCGAGAAGCTCGACTTCGAGATCACTCACAATGTCCTCCTCCCGGAACTTGGATATAATCTCGTTCCAAATAAGAGCAAACCGCCGTGCCTCAACCTGATTGGACTCAATCTTACGGAAGGATCGGCTGAACCCATACCGTAGCTGCAGCCGCTGCCAGAAATTGCGAAGGCGGCTGGGCAAGAAGGTGCGCTCATTGACATGCTGCTCCTCTGGCATGATGTTGAACGACATGGCACTTGCAAAAAACTGGAAGCGAAGCCTGAGCTGTTTCATGTCTCGGATCTCCCCCAGGTGCGCAAACAGCCCCACAAATGCTCCAGCCATAGAAGAGAAGATGGCATACCAAATCTGGATATCCATGAGGTAGATCAAAACTACGGGTAACCACAGTATAAACACAGCAAACCGGTTGCTCTGCCCAAAGAACTCATGCCAAGCATACGTAACCTTGCCAAGGCTGTCAATCTCCTTTGTGGGTTTTACGAGTGGCCTGATCTGGAGGAAATAGCTGAAGGTGAACTTGACGGCAAGCAGCAGCACCCAGAAAATGGAGTACTTGACATTGTCCCAGGTGCCCTCGCGGAGGCCACGGCCAACGAAGCTGCGGCTCTGGAACCACCAGGTGAGAGCGTAGCAGATCTTCCAGTTGGTCTTCTCCAAGGCATTGCGCACCCAGGGGATGATGAAGAGCAAGGTGGCGAGGGCCTCCGGGAGCAGGAACACCGCGGCCGCGTACAAGAACTTCATGATCCGTGCGTCTGTTCCTTGCGACCAGCCGCGGTCGCTGTCCCTTTGGTTCCAGATCCCCTTGTAGAGGACAGCGAAGACAAGGACCCAGACGGCGGCGGCAACGGCCTTGAGCACCATGCGTATGGCGAGCATGCGGCCGTCCCTGAAGGCGCGGCGGAACTGGGTGCCGATGTCGAGCAGCGACTGCAGGAAGCGGAGCGCGGCCCAGGTGATGAAGACGGAGAGCACGCGCACCTGCGCCCTGCGGTCGAAGCCCTGCCAGGGCCATTTCGCGTCGTTCCAGGCGACGATGGCGGCGGCCTGCAGGTAGAGCAGGAGCATGACCCAGAGCCTGTCGAAGCTGCGGTAGATGTTCCAGAAGGAGCGGACCTCGACGAATCCCGTCTTGCGGACGCGGCTGCGGTCGGGCGGGGTGCGGAAGAACTGGCGCGACTGCTCCATGGGCCAGCCGAGGCGGTCGAAGACGTCGCGGCGCCAGAAGTACTCGTTGATGTCGTCGTAGTTGCGCCACGCGGCGTGGGGCGCGGTCCCGTTGCGGGAGGAGGCGACCTCGGCGGAGACGACGCCGTAGATCGGGGTGACTATGCGGGCGAGGAAGGCGTTGTCGCCGTTGATGGCCGGGTTGGCTGGGCGTCCCGTGGCGGTGTCGATGAAGCCCTCGAGGATCCGGTGCAGCTCGAGCGCCATGTGGTGGTAGACGTAGCAGAGGCACTCGGGCATGAAGCGCAGGTTGGCGGCCTCGCCCCAGACGAGGAGGTGGAGCCCCGCGTAGAGCAGGTCGGCCCGCGGGTCGTCGTCGGGCACGAAGACGTTGGCGCGGCGGCCGAGGAAGCCGCACCAGGAGGCGTAGTTGCGGAGGAGCTTCTTGCGGAGCGCGCGCGCGATGCGCGGCTCGAGCGTGTCGGAGAAGTCGGCGGAGGAGAGGCGCATCTGCGCGTTGGCGAGGAGGAGCACCAGGTGCTCGCGCTGGTTGCGCACGCTGTCGCGCTGGAAGCCGAAGAAGGCGCCCAGCCAGTCCATGAGGTCCTGGTCGGCGCGCCAGGGCGAGTAGGGCGGCGGGCGCAGGCCCCCCACCGCGCGGAGCGCCGCCGCGGCGGCGCGCACCTCCGGGAAGCGCAGGGACGGGTGCTCGGCGAGGAGGTCGTGGATGGGGAGGATGTTGTAGGGCTCGCCCGCCGCCGGGGCGGCGGCGGCGGACCCCGCCCGGCGCGGGGCGGTGGGGCGCGGCGTCGTCATAGCCGCATTTGGGTTTAGGGCTAGGGTAGATCTGGGTGGTGGTGGGATGGGGATGCGAGGAGGAAGGGGACTCTGGTTGGGGTTTGGGCAGGGAATGGTTTGAAAATCGGTGGTGGCTGGCTGGCGTGGGGGAGGGGAAGGCGGAGGCGGGCGGAGGAACTGAAACGGTGTGGGCGGCCGCGTCGCGTGCGTCGTGGGCCGGAGAGGATGGTGACGGGGAGGGTTTCCGCGTCGATGTAATTACCCAGAAACCGCGGGGGGCAAACCGGGAAATGGAACGGGGCAGTGGTAGGCTAGATTTGCCTCCTCCGGTTTCGTGTTGATCTGGTACTCGGGGTTGATTTAGGATGAAGATTCTTCCAAATGAATTGCTGCTGTTTTTGTCTCGGTCGCACATCGTGTGCGCGTATCTTGTCTGCTCACGAATTCAATGGTTTCCGCGTTTCGCTTGTCATTCCTTCGTATAGAAGAAAACTACTACCTTTGGTCTTTTTTAGTTGATTTAAATTTAGTATAAAGTTATACTAAATCCGAGTCACTAAAAGCTAAACCCCCTTCTTAAATACTCCATTAGTTCTGTTTTAGTCTATTTTATAAAAAAATCATGTAAAGTAGTACTGCATTTATTAGTACTACTTAACAACCAATTCAAGCTATATTAAAAAAAAGGTGACATTTAATAGGTAAGGGAGGGTCGCTTTTTTCTATGTTCTTGCTGACTAAAAGCTAGAAGCTAAAATGTAGACTAATTTAGAAAAAAAATAGGGATATTCACTTTGGCTCATAGGAGTATTTGCTCATGTTGTGTGAATCTACATTTCGAAGTGTAAACAAATTTAAAATAAAATTTTCCATGTACATCTACGCATTTTATGTTCGTACACAAGTTTTGAAATAAAAACTAAAAAATTATGTAGTTCATGTAAAAAGACAAATTTTGATGCTATAACACGACTACGTACAGGATATTTTTTTTGTCTTTTTTGTATACGCCACATAAAATGTTGTTTCTCCACGAAAAATTGTGCACTAACTTAGAATACCACGATGTACACCAACAAATTTGTGTCAGATTTTTTTGACATTTTTAAAATTGTTTTTTAGTTATTTTGTATAGTGGGAATATTTGCTCCTATGAGTAAAAACGCCACCTCCAAAAAATTAGACATATAATGTAATGTATAATAGAGGAAGTTAGTCTACATTCTAGTTTTAAGGCTTATTCTGAAATAGTCTACATTCTAACTTTTAGTCAATAATAATAAAGTGGTTTTGTTCCCTTTATTGGATATTGTTATTTCCAACATAGTTTTGTTCCCTTTAATGAATGCAACACTGATTTATCTTATTTCTCACCTAAAATGAAGACTAGATTAGAACGGAGGGAGGATCTTCCACAACATATTTCTCAATGAATAGATAAGAGGCACAAAGGATGGTATACCTTGTACTTCCTCCCTTCTCGTATATATTTTTTTGCTCGTAAGAAAGGGTTTGATTGACTGATTCGGGGTGAAGAATCTTCTGAATGAATTGCTGCTCTTTTGAGTAAAATACATGGTGGGTACTTCTACTTGTCGGCGGGGTTCAATTTAGTCACCGTACTTCGAGAATACCAAATTACGGTCATCAAATACAAGTGACATGCCCATAGACGGTCACTGGCTCTGGTAGCACATTGTATTTGATGATGTGGCATGCGCAGGCCCAACTAATCAGGACAACTATGGATAACTTAAAAAAGGTCCATGCGCAGGAGGGGGCTATTAGCAAAACCGTCTACATCTAGCAATTTTCTCTCGCGTTGACCACTCTTTTCTCTCCCTGTGGATCCTTTTCTCGCTCACACCGCGAGCAGAGTTGTTGCAGCGAGTTGCGGCGCCGGCAGCAAGGGAGTGCGACGCGGAGATCAGACAGCACACGCGGAGGCACACGGAAGATCAGGGGCGGCGTTCGCGTGCGACGATCTATTGCGTTGCGGCGGCCGGCGACAGTCAGTGGGACGGCGCGGCTCGGCAACGCGGCAAAAGGCGGGCGCGCGGGCGAGCTGCCTCGACGGCGGCGGTAGCCAGAGCTGCTTGCAGCGAGGGGTGCGGGAGCGGCAGCATGCGGGGCGTGCACGCGGCTGACTCGGTATCAACGCGGTGACCAGGCTGCGGCGCCGACGGAAGTTCCACACATGGTTGTCTGGCGCGACTCTGGGTGGAAGGCGGGGTAGCGCCGGAAAGGAGGAGGAACGAGACGGATTTGGCTCCAGCGATGCTCGCATCTGCTGACCGCAAATCGGTGGTTACTTATCGGACGCGCGCTGCCGTTCTTGGGCGATGAGGTTGGCTAGGGCGCCGAGTGGAGAGGTGGGGCAGCGCCGGCGTGGGCAGGAGGGGAGCAACTGAGCAAGACTCGCCGGATTCGGTGCTAAGAGGAAGGGGATGGGTGACTATTTCCGTAATTCCCAAGCTTTAGGATGTTTCTGCAAAACAAATACTGCTGGAATCTTGCATGTGCACTGACATGTAGGTCCCGGTAATGCCACGTAGGCAAATACACCACGCTTCCGGAGGCAGTGACCGTCTATGAGCAAGCTGATCGTATTTAGTGACCGTAATTAGGCATTCTCTGAGTACAGTGATCGATTTGAAACCCGCCGACAAGTTCGAGTACCCATCATGTATTTTACTCCTGCTCTTTTTATCTCGTGTGCGCGTGCATGCTAAAATAGAAATAGAAATAATCGAATGATGCCATTACTCGGTACAAAGGAACACGATTATTTTGGCAAATACAGAAAGACGATGACACTAGCAAAAATCTGTGCTAACGAGTAGTAGTGAATGCATCATTACACATCTCTGCTGCCAAACCGTGGACAATTAAGGAAAAGTGGGGTCACTAACAACAATCTACCAGAACATATTTCGCAATGAATTGAAATGAGGCGGAAAAGTTGGTGTACCTCATACTTTCCCTGCTCTTTTGTACAAAGTACCTATTAAAAAAACACATTCTGTGATTTGCAAAAAAAAAATTGTATCTATACAAGGACACTAAGGCATCTACCATGGAGGCACTTATGAAAGGCGCAAGGCAACTAATCGTCATAGATATGGCTAAATCTTTGTGGGAATACTTTGCATCGACCCGTATCTATCCATCGGGCGCTTCATCCTTTTTTTATTGCAACCTATCCATGCGCTAGGAGATCATTTTTCGCGCCTCTACTCTTTTTCTTTTGAGAGAATACACCACTTTATTGGTCATAGTAAATCATTCTCCACGGAGCGAGCTAAAATTAGCGCTCTGCTTTATAGGGAGGGAATCTAACGGAAACCACCGTGCCGATCGAGCTACATAGGCTGTTTTTTTGAAATATTCAAAATCGGTAGTTCAAAATAACAATAAATTTGAAAATAAATCTAGATGCATACAATGTTTTGTTCTACCACCGTGTAAAATTTCAACTCGGAATATCTTATATTCGAGGCTGTAAAAATGACAAAATTTAACATATATGGCAGTGTCGTAGTGAGCAGTGCAAGGTTTTCAAAACCTCAAAATCTGCAAGATTTTGTCATTTTGGTGCATTCCTGAATGTTAGTTAATTCGAGTTGAATTTGTGCACATCCGTAGAGCACAACATTGTCAACATCAAGATTTTTTTAGATTTTTTTAAAACCTTAAAATATAGTTTTCGATTTTTCGAAAAAGGAGCTACGTGTAGCTCGAGCTACAAAAATCCACACTTAGGACTCTAACCTATATGTTTTACAAGAATTTATTTTCTTCTAATTTTGCAAGGGTCTACCTAAGAGTCTCCGATTTTACATGCCCTAACACCAATTGATAAAAAATAATTATATTTTTACCTAATTATATCATGGGTTTTTTTCGATTAAGTAAGGTGATGCTAATTTATGGGGAAATTGCATGCAAGCTACAAAGAAAGAGACACCACCTTCTACATATTTAATTAATTAGCCTGAAATGAGAGAGCACTAACACATAATTTATCGTGCTATTTATTACTACATCTAAATAAGAAAAAATAGTGATAGTTAAAGCCTACAATATTTTGACCACTTGAAAAGTTGAAAATATAAACATCTACAACATCATGAAGCAAATATATCATGGAAATATAATGTGATAAATATACTGGTATTGATTTGATATCGTAAATGTTCATATTTCTATCTATTGGTTAAACTTAGGGGATTTTTTTATTTTTTACTAAATTTATTGACCTTACTCACTTGAACGGAAGGAGTACTTGGCTTTATTTTCTCGTAACCTGGAATATAAGTTCATGGCCTTGTATAGAAGAAAGGAGGGAGTAATCTTACTTCTAGATTAGCATTCTTTAATTATACTTGGGGGTTTTCTAAGCATATACGATTAGACGTATTAAGTTCCACACAATTTTCGGTCATAATTAAGGAAGAAATTGTTGAGAGCTTTTTAACCATTGAGTGTATCGCTAGTTCGCTACACAATATAATTATGCGCACATCCACTGCCTCTCGTGATTCAGGCTAGCCTTTTTTTTTTTGCGAGAAATCCACCGATCTATTAATAATCATCAACAGTAGTACAAATAATCCAAAAAGTAAAGAAAATTACAAATTGGTATTCAGACCACCTAGCAACGACTACAAACACTAGCAGGAGCCGAAGGCGCGCCGCTGTCCTCGCCCCTCCATCGCCGGAGTCAGGCAAAGCTTGTCGTAGTAGAGCTTGTTGTAGTAGACAGACGGGAAGTCGTCGTGCTAAGGTCCCAAAGGACCAGCGCACCGTAGCAGCAACCATCGCCAATGATGACAACCGTAGATCGGAAGAGACTATCATGAAACCACACCAACAAACATGAAAACCGACCGAATCCCAGCAGATCCGACGGACACACAACTCCACGCGCCCTCCGACAGTGCTAGATGCACCACCGGAGCAAGGATAAGGCGGGGAGGACCTTATTCTGACTTCAGGATGTAGCCGCCGCCTCACCATCCCAAAAAAGAGACTGAAAAGCAAACTAAATTAAGAACAGAACCCCCACCGACGAGGGACCGTGGTCCACCACACCTCCAAGGCCCGAAGGCCACCGGAGGCGGAGCGGACCGGCGGTATCGCCGGCGAGGAGGACGGAACCCTAGATGGTTTTTTTGCCTTTTTTCCGCCGCCTCCTGGGTTCCCTTGGCACCGTACCGGCCTTGGGTTACAACATGAGTTGAAACTGAGATATTCTCACTTGAACATGAGGTTATAACTTATATGTGAGATTTTGCTACTTGCATTGCGGATGAGTTGCAGCTAAGAAAAATGCCTCGTACCGCTGGATTGCTTTGTGATCCATGCTTGCCATAAGTCGTTGCATCTCTAAAAGAAATGTTCTGAGCCGTTGGATTGATTTTTGATTCATGATATTCATAAGTTGCAAGTGAAATTACAAGCATGTCTAGGAGTCGGTCGGATAAGCTCCCACATTGTTTCCTTTTATTTTATGATCAAACTGGAAACATTGTGCAAATAGATGGCAAACGCGTTATTTGGGGATGAGGTCATGAGTTCAAACATATCTCTACTATTAAGAGTAAACTGGTGAATGTCTGGTGTCACATTTTCAGGATGGACAATAATACTTCCCACGTCCAAAAATTACAAACAACATGCCACCCCGCACTCCCTCCAATCCTCTCCTAAAAACGCTCTCACCTCTTTGTAATCCCAACCGCATACCATAATCCGCTCATCTCCCCTGGAGTGTTTTTTTTCTGTTGCAAACTAACCTCAACGGGAGAGATATAAGGAATACTTATCTCACACGACTTGGCATCTAACAAACTCTATCTGATTCTAAAGAAATCCACTTAACAAACTCTCTCTGTATCTTTGTTTCAAAAAAAACTCTCTCTACATCTTTCTGCACAGCTGCCCAAACCCACCGTCTCCGTCGCAAATCGCCTGTGCCTATGAAACCCTCCCCAGCCGCTTCCTGGGCTTCGTTGTGCTTGCGTACAGACGATCGCTGGTGCCCATCAGGTCGGTCTTGGACTACTCTCCTTCGCAGTGTGGGTGCGCTAGCCAGCGCGACAGACAAAGCGGTAGTCATCAGCATACCGTACTACAAGATGCTCGAGCAAGAGGCATGCTCCGCTCGCTCGAGTGCAAGTATGTACCACGACATGCTCTGGTGAGGCGGCGCGGCAGGGGACAGGTTAGCGGCAAGTCGGCAACATGACTTAGAGAGAGGAGAAGAGTCGAAGGTGGCTGGGACGGTGTCGAGACTTGAGCGTTGGACGCAGGCGTTTCCGTTCTGGTCAGGTTCTAGACCAATACATTTTTTCTAGACCAATACCTATGTGTTTTGCAAGGTATTTGTGGCTGATCAGAGTCCAAAGAAATCCGCTTAACATACTCTCTCTGTATCTTTGTTTTAAAAAAACTCTCTCTACATCTTTCTGCATAGCTGCCCAAACCCACCGTCTCCGTCGCAAATCGCGTATGCCTATGAAACCCTCCCCAGCCGCTGCCTGGGCTTCGTTGCGCTTGCGTGCCGACGATCGCTGGTGCCCATGAGGTCGGTCTTGGACTACTCTCCTTCGCAGTGTGGGTGCGCTAGCCAGCGCGACAGACAGAGCGGTAGTCATCAGCATACCGTACTACAAGATGCTCGAACAAGAGGCATGCTCTGCTCGCTCGAGTGCAAGTATGTACCACGACATGCTCCGGTGAGGCGGCGCAGCAGGGGACAGGTTAGCGGCAAGTCGGCAACATGACTTGGAGAGAGGAGAAGAGTTGAAGGTGGCTGGGACGGTTTCGAGACTTGAGCGTTGGGCGCAGGCGTTTCGGTTCTGGTCAGGTTCTAAACCAATACATTTTTTCTAGACCAATACCTATGTGTTTCGCAAGGTATTTGGAGCTGATCAGATTCCAAAGAAATCCGCTTAACATACTCTCTTTGTATCTTTGTTTCAAAAAAAACTCTCTCTACATCTTTCTGCATAGCTGCCCAAACCCACCGTCTCCGTCGCAAATCGCCTATGCCTATGAAACCCTCTCCAGCCGCTGTCTGGGCTTCGTTGCGCTTGCGTGCCGACGATCGCTGGTGCCCATGAGGTTGGTCTTGGACTACTCTCCTTCGCAGTGTGGGTGCGCTAGCCAGCGCGACAGACAAAGCGGTAGTCATCAGCATACCGTACTACAAGATGCTCGAGCAAGAGGCATGCTCCGCTCGCTCGAGTGCAAGTATGTACCACGACATGCTCCGGTGAGGCGGTGCAGCAGGGGACATGTTAGCGGCAAGTCGGCAACATGACTTGGAGAGAGGAGAAGAGTCGAAGGTGGCTGGGACGGTGTCGAGACTTGAGCGTTGGGCGCAGGCGTTTCCATTCTGGTCAGGTTCTAGACCAATACATTTTTTCTAGACCAATACCTATGTGTTTCGCAAGGTATTTGGGGCTGATCAGAGTCCAAAGAAATCCGCTTAACAAACTCTCTATGTATCTTTGTTTCAAAAAAAACTCTCTCTACATCTTTCTGCACAGCTGCCCAAACCCACCGTCTCCATCGCAAATCGCCAACCCTCCCCGCCCGCCGCTCGGGCTTCGTTGCGCTTGCGTGCCGACGATCGCTGGTGCCCATGAGGTCGGTCTTGGACTACTCTCCTTCGCAGTGTGGGTGCGCTAGCCAGCGCGACAGACAAAGCGGTAGTCATCAGCATACCGTACTACAAGATGCTCGAGCAAGAGGCATGCTCCACTCGCTCGAGTGCAAGTATGTACCACGACATGCTCCGGTGAGGCGGCGCAGCAGGGGACAAGTTAGCGGCAAGTCGGCAACATGACTTGGAGAGAGGAGAAGAGTCGAAGGTGGCTGGGACGGTGTCGAGACTTGAGCGTTGGGCGCAGGCGTTTCCGTTCTGGTCAGGTTCTAGACCAATACTTTTTTCTAGACCAATACCTATGTGTTTCGCAAGGTATTTGGGGCTGATCAGAGTCCAAAAATGGGTGGAAGCAACGGCGACTGAGGAATGCACACATCACCTACTTTGGTTCTTGTTGTTTGCATCTGCTCACCATGGTCGTTGGGGAACCGAAGCGAGGTCGTGGGAAATGTTTTGGCTCTCACATATGCGGTGAGTTCTTGCTCCCTCAAATTTTCCTGCACGCTCCAGCGTTCAGCCCGTGAAGAAGGCGGCCGGAGGTAAAACTAGCACAACCACGGTCAAGGGCTCAAGGCCATGCTCTCCAAGACTCCAACGCAGACTGAAAGCTATTTGTGCTGGTTGGTGCCTGTCAGCCTACGTTGTCCTCTCCCGTGCTGGCGGAGGCCTCCATGGGAACACACTAGAGTATGAGCAGTCACTTCGAGGATGTTTGTCCAAGAACAATCAGAGGCTCAGGCTCTGCATGCGCAGCGTACTGGAGGAAGCTTCGCTTTCTTGGGTGTCCACAAATCTGAACTTTTGTAGTTGTCTGTGCCTTCTGTCAACCTTCGATCAGACGATGGCGTGGTACTATTCTCCACAGCATGGATGCCAAACGATGGATTACCGGTGTGACAATACATGGAATTGGACATGGTTTTGAAGGTGGCTCTGAACATGCATATGATCAAGAGACAGGGATATTGTTCTACATGTTTCCCTCTTCATCACTCTTCCGCTCAATCTGATACTATAGGTGTAATGCATGATGGTGCAGTGGTGTCTCTAATGCACAGAGATGGAGATGAGCAATCATGGTGTGGTGTCGTCCTTGTGCTTTTTTTAGATGACCATCCTTTTGTGTTGGTAAGCATTCTGGGCATTGTTGCCATAGGTTTGATACTTTGCTCTAAAGTACAGAGGATTCTCTTTGATCCGGTACGAAACAGAATGCCCGTGCGTTTGTGTATGCTCAAAGGAAGCATTTATATTTAAATCGGATGTTTACAGGATGTTCTAACTATCATGCACTTAATATTTTGTAATATCTCCGATGAAGAATATATGTTAATTTGTACACAGTGAAGGACTGAAGGTTAAATATCCTTGTCTCTACCGAACAAATCCATCCTCTTAACAAACTATCATTTTTTTTGAAACCTTAACAAACTATCTTATTACAAAGAAATTCACGTAATAAAATTTATCTCTATTTTAAAGCAAAAACTCATGTAACCTATTAAGTCTAGAGAGTTCATGTGTATCTTCTTTTTTCGATATTTGACATATATTGACAGGGTCAATGAGTGTGAGGAGCACCATCTGGTTGCTCAATGGCGGGTTGGTAACAAAGGACTCCAGAAAGTGAGCAGAGATTGTTGCCAGGCGAAATTTCTCTAAAATTGACAAGTTCCAACTTTGCATAAAACGTGTTTTAATGAAAAATAATAATAGGGATAGGGAAGCTGGCTGGAGGTGCCGGTGTTGTGCTGCCCAAGCGAGCTGTTTGAAAGCTTGGCAACAATGCCAGCGAACGGAAGCTCCAAATAATTTATGTGTAAATCAGTTTGTTTGTAAAGGTTATTTGACACGTGCTTCTAAAGGTTATGTGACATATACCCGAATTTGTGGTGCTCGACGATGACGAGGAGTAGGCTAGGGGTAGCAGGCGTTACATGCACCTTTTAGTATTATATATTTTTTATTTTCCTTTATTTCCTATGTAAATTATGTTTATATTGAAACAATGCAAAACCCAAAAAAAATATTGCGTGATGCCGCTTGGCCCCCCCCCCCCCCGCGCGCAAGCGGACGCGTAGTACCAACTCACACTCGGCGTCTAAGAAGAGGCGGCATTGCAACAAGCTGAGCGCCATCGTCCTCCCCAAGCTGGTCATCAACAACAACTTTCAGATCGCTTGGCTTAGATGGAGTCAGCCTCATCTCACGCCAGATTCATCCACATAATAGAAAATGAACCCGTAGCAACCGCACTGATATTTGTGCTATATAGGCTCTAGGGAAGTTTGATGTTGTTTTTTCCGCAGTAACCAATCATACAACCAAAATGAGTTGTATATGTCATTTCACATATTTAACGCATAACTAATTAAGCATAAATTTTGTATTTTACAATTAATTCTTTGAGTTGGATCAGTTTATTGAGCCGTGGCGAAGCACGGGCATTCA
Source organism: Lolium rigidum (assembly GCF_022539505.1). Classification (NCBI taxonomy): domain Eukaryota; kingdom Viridiplantae; phylum Streptophyta; class Magnoliopsida; order Poales; family Poaceae; genus Lolium; species Lolium rigidum. Next base: position 142,906,389 of record NC_061513.1, on the reverse strand, counting down.
CCTAGTGAAAGCTAGTGTACTTCCGTGTCATCACCATCTACAACGGAGAGCACGATACATGGGGTCGGTGCTGAAATACAGACGAGTCGTCTAGAAATTCATCACGTATATACAGTAGATATTTACTTCAGTTTTTTTTGTGAGAGGGAAATTTACTCCAGCTGGCCGGAGAAAGAAACAGCGGCACTCCTCCGTTCCTCTTTCCTGGGTCGGCTCTCCTTTTGAACGTCCGGCGGCGCGAGACGGGGCCACGGGGGGCGTGGCACCGAAACTTCAAATTCTGGAGGGCGAGGGCGGAAGATTCCCATGTGATGTGGAGCCGCCGGCCCGAGCTGGAAAAAGGCCGTTCAGCGGCGGAGGGCTGACCGGGTATCGCTCGGTGCGCCGCGGCGACGGCGACCAACGGCTCCGTCAATTTTATTTGTTTTGTTTCTGTTTTATTATTTTATATATATATATATATGCTGGCGCCTCAGATGAGAAGCATCTCCTCCAGCCAAAATTCCAGATCCGGCGGGACCGTCCACCGCCGCGCCATGTGAGCACTGTTGAGCTGTGCAGCTACTACTCTGCTGTCGTTTGCCCCCGGGAACCCGGCAAAATGGGACGAGGAAATTGCACATACCAGTGGTTCTTGGGGAGAATTTTGCGCAGACCAGCGACTCAAAACATTTGTTGCACGGACCAGCGACTCGAAGAGTAATTCGTTGAAGATATCTCTAATGATTTGATTTACATTTTAACAGCCGTATGTCACTTGATTTCACAAGCCTACCTGGTGGTCACCGTGTGCCTTAAATAAAACCATCACTTTATATTAGCAGGATAAAATTCCACCATAATTTAGTGTTTATTACAAAAGAAAACACTAATCTTGAATTGAACACATATTGCCAGCACTTTTCCTGAGGTGGACTAGGTTCCACATGTCAACCCAACGAAATAAACTAAATATATTTTTAAAAATCAGAAATCAAGGAGGTCGTCTCCTCTCATGCTCTGTGCCGCCCATGACCATTGCTAGGTTCCCGTCCTGTTGTCCAACCGCCGTCGCCACCACTCTGTGTCTGTACCCCGCTGCCCCTCTGATCCATCGGTAGAAGCTCCGCCACGTGCTCATGTTGCGCCGTCGGGGCCCTGACCCATCGACAGAACCTTCGCTGTGCCCAGGAAATGTCGGGAGGCATGCCGAAGGTAGCCCTGGTGGATGGGAGGGAGTGAGTAAGGAGATCACCTCCTTGTTATTTTACTCTATTCACTGGTACAAAATAGCCCAGAAGTGGCGTTGGTTTTTTTATTTTTATCTTGGTGGTGTTGATCTGGTACGCCACTGACACTACAACCCGCTTGTATTTCGCTGTGAATATCCAAAAATCATCACGGAGACGTGATGCTGATGGTTTGGAATTTCCTCGCCGCGCCACTAACTGCTACCACTAACATGTCAGCACTTGTTAATTTCCATTTAAAATAAAACAGCGCCAAAAACTAATGAGGAATCTGATCTGGTGGATACTCAAATAAATAGAAATTGTTGAGAAAATTGAACCAATGAATTTCCTTCAAATTTAGGATATATTACAGCAGTTTGAATGAAATTTAAATTGAAATACAAACTAAACTAAATCGGCGGGAGCCACCACTGCAGTGTTATCGCTGGAGAGGTCAACATCATTGCCGTCATTGACAGTGAGGTCTATATTCTCCCGCCGCCATGGTGGGTGTCTGAGAACGCCGGCGTTGCCCTCCTCTCACCGTTGGCGCCACCTTTTGTCGGATATTTTTTTGACAACTTAAAACGAGTTCAAACTCATTTTAAAAACCAGGATCATATGCTTCTAGGTGTCAAAACGCATTGTCTGGTAAACCGGGAATCCACTTTTGATCTGGTTCGTACGCTCCCGAAGTTTCAGATTACCTATGAATACATTGTTACAAGATGCTGGCGGATACCTTGTTAAGTGAATAAGTGGTCATTAGAACTGTTCGCAACGATTTTCTCCCCAAGTTGCTGGTATGTGCAACTAAAATTTTAAGTCGCTGGTCTGTGCAACAAACTCCCCAAAAGTTGCTGGTATGCGCAATTTCCTCAAATGGGACTGCATGCAGCATGCTATAGATGCGATCGGCAAAATGACTCCAGGCCATGAATTTTCTGACCAAACCTCGACATAGTTTCGTCGTTGCAGACTTGTGCCCCTCACAAAGCTATCACTTGCTTTCAGACAAGTAAATCACTGTCGCGTGTAATCTGCTTCTCGATGAAGCGTTTCGACAGGTTGTTGATGACTGCTCCTTTCAAGATCTTGGTTACTCAGGGGTCCCGTTCACATGGGACAATAAACAACAAGGAGGATCAAATGTAAAAGCAAGGTTGGATCGGTCCCTAGCAAATTCTGAATTTTTACAGCTGTTTGCTTTTGCACGAGTGAAGCATATTAGCTCCACAGAGACCGATCATTGTTATGTGTTGACAGAACTTCGCCAGGCAGATAATTCCATTAATAGAAGTGCACGAAGTTTTCGCTATGAAAATGTTTGGCAGTCTCATTCGGAGTATGATGAGCTGGTTAATAAGAATTGGCAGCGGGGTGCTGGCCAGAACGGACTGCAGGGTGTGGTGTCGGCCCTCAAGGAGATGCAAAATACATTGAGTACGTGGGGTGCACGTGAATTTGGCAGTTTGAGGCAAAAGGTCCGAAAATTGCAGAAAAACCTTGAGAGGTTGAGGACATCCTCAGTTGGGAGAGGGCCTTCTATTGAGGAGCTCTCAGTTGCTGCTAAGCTGAAAGAGGCTCTCCGTCAGGAGGAAGTGTGGATGAAGCAGCGGAGTAGGGTGCAATGGCTGAAAGCCGGTGATCGTAATACGGCGTACTTTCATGCTCGTGCAGCCCAACGTAGAAGAACTAATCGCATCACTTCTCTGAAAAGCACTGAAGATGATCATATGTGTGAGCAACGAGAGGAGGTGCATACGGAGATTCAGAGCTTCTATACCTCATTATATGATTCTCAAGGGTATAGTGAGATGGATGACCTGCTTAATGTAGTTAACCCGAGAGTGACTACTCAAACGAATGCCATGATCTCCAGGAGGTTTGAAGCCGAGGAGATTAAAACCGCGTTGTTTCAGATGGCGGCATCAAAAGCTCCAGGTGTGGATGGGTTTACCGCGGGTTTCTTTCAGCGTCATTGGGAGGTGCTCAAGGATGACTTGGTCCCGGCGGTGCTGGATTTTCTGAATGGTGGGGAGCTACCTGAGGGGATGAATGACACGGCGATTACTTTGATTCCGAAGGTACGGAACCCACAGTATATTTCTCAATACCGACCGATTGCTCTTTGTCAAGTGTTGTATAAAATAGCAGCAAAATCAATTGCTAATCGCATGAGAGGGTTGTTGGATGAGGTCATTGGAGAACAGAGTGCGTTTGTTCCAGGTCGACTAATATCTGATAATGTGTTAGTGGCTTATGAGAGTGTGCATGCTATGAGGAAGAAGAAGAAGTGTAAAAAAGCTTTTTGTGCGGTGAAGTTAGACATGATGAAAGCATATGATAGGGTGGAGTGGCACTATCTTGAAGCGATGCTACTGAGGTTGGGCTTTGATAGCACTTTTGTTCGTTTAATTATGAAATGTGTATCATCTGTCCGATTTGCAGTGAAGGTTAATGGGGAGCTTCTTCCCTTCTTTACACCATCAAGGGGGTTGAGACAAGGCGATCCGATGTCACCATACCTCTTTTTGATCTGCGGAGAGGGGTTAACGGCTCTCCTCAACAATTATGGTTCTTATATCGATCGAGGTATTCGGGTGAGTTTTAAAGCACCGTGGGTGAATCACTTATTATTTGCGGATGACAGTCTCATTTTTATGAGTGTATGTGCTGCGAGTGTTGAGCGTCTGACGGAGATTTTGAATATATATGCTGAATGCTCTGGCCAGAAAGTAAACAAGGAGAAGAGTTCGATCTATTTCAGTCCAAATGCATTGCAGCCTGTGAAAGATAGTGTAAATCTATACTTGGTATCACGGTAGAAGCCCTCTCCGAAAGATATCCGGGACTACCTACAGCAGTGGGGAGAATTACTAGTGGCATGTTTGATCATATTGTTGAACGGTCACGTGGTTGTATGCAAGGTTGGTCGGAGGGGCTTTTATCTAGTGCTGCTAGAGAAACTCTACTTAAAGCGGTGATACGAGGCCATACCAACCTTTAGCATGAGCTGTTTTAAGTTAACAAAGAAGGTGTTGAGGAGTTTAGTGGCAGTGATGGCAAGATTTTGGTGGAGTAGTTCTGTTGACAGAAAGTCTATTCACCGGCTTTCTTGGGACAAACTTGCATCACCAAAAATTAAAGGAGGGATGGGCTTCCGAGACTTCGAACTGTTTAACTTGGCTCTTTTGGGGAAACACGGATGGAGATTTTTGACACATCCGGACTCTTTATGTGCAAAGGTTTTGAAGGGTAAATATTTTCCCGATACAGATTTTCTTCATGCAACTATTCCTCGTAGGGCTTCGCTACTTGGAGGGCAATTGTTGCTTGGAAGAGAGGTGTTGGAGTTAGGCCCGATTAAGAGAGTTGGTAGTGGTGCTACTATCTCGACTCGGGAGGATCGGTGGATCCCTGGTACGTACACTCTGAAACCGATGGGCGAAGGGGTACATTGCCACTCGCGAAAGTCTCTGATTTGATTGATCATGAGAACAGAACATGGAAAGTTTCTGTGGTGAGAGAAAATTTCTTTGCCCCGGATGCTGAGGCGATTTTGAACATACCACTCGCGTACAAATGGGGGAGAGGATGTGTTGGCGTGGAGCTTTGAGAAAACTGGGATCTACTCGTTAAATCATCATACCGTGCCTTGGTGACTCAAAAAGAGCGTGCTGCTCTCGAGGAAGGGCGGGTTATGGGGACTTCAACGGCAGACGAACAGATGTGGAAAACCCTATGGAAACTCAAAGTTTTACCAAAGGTCAGAGTTTTTTGGTGGCGTGTAGTTCGGGGTATTTTACCGGATGCATGCACGCTGAAATATCGGCATATTCGCGAGCTAGGCAGATGTGATATCTGTTTGGCTGCAGAAGAAACATTGAAGCATGCGTTGATCCATTGCTCGCATGCCAAGAGGTTCTGGGAGGAAGCAAGGAAGACTATGGATCTGAAGCTACCTCGTTTGCATGACAGAAGTTGGTCACAGGATATTTTATGTGATTAGATGTTCAATGAAACAAAAAGAGCTCAAATAATTAGCATCATGTACTCTATTTGGTCTTCACGTAATCGGCTGACACATGACGGGGAGAGGTATGATCCAATCCAATCTTTAAAGAACATCCATGAAGAGTTGCAGCTGCTAGATTACCAAGTGAGGAATATTAAATCTCCTCCGAGACAGTGTTGGCGCCCTCCTGATCCGGGCTGGATCAAAATAAATACGGATGGGGCCATTAGCTTAGAGGAACAGAAGGGTGGGGGAGGGGTGTGGTTCGCTCACACCTCTCTTTCATTGGCGCATGGAGTAAGCCCCAGATGGGTGTTACTGATCCTCTTACGGCTGAAGTGTTAGCCTTTCGTGATGGAGTGATTTTCGCAAAGCTGCGAGGCTACTCTCATGTGGTGATGGAGACAGATTGTTTGGAGATTGTTAATCTCTGGCACTTGCGTCATGTTGATCGTTCAGCGGTGGCGCCTATCCTAGATGAAGTTGGGGAGCTGGTTTCGGATTTTGTTTCTTTCTTAGTTAAGCATGTTAGACGGTCTGCGAATAATTCATCTCATCTTTGTGCTAAGTTTACTTGCACACTTGAGATGACGAGTAGCTGGCTAGATGAGAGTCCAGCTTTTCTTGTATCCAGTCTAAAGGCTGATTGTAACGGAACCATAAATCAATAAAGCTCCTGAAATTCTCCGCAATAAAAGAAAAGGACGCGTCGAAATTAAATCGACTGGGCATACATCCCCGGTGGCAGTGGCAGGAGATTGAATAGGCTGTCATGTCAAGTCCTCGGACACAGATTGAGATTAAGATTAGCGAAGCAGATCGATCGGCACGTGCCTGGATGGCATCGGGATTCTCGCGCTGTCACCATTCTTCACTACCAGTGACACTGCCGCTCATCGGGAGTAGCAGCTTGGCTAGTTTCATGTCTAGGTGCCTATGTTTTATTGATATTTTCCTTCTTTGATAATTTTTGGATGAGTTTATAATAGTTCTGCCATGTAAGTATTTTTTCTGTCATAAATTGGGCTACAACTGAGATAATTTCAATATGCAAGTGGAGTTTGTAACTGATTTTTTTTTCTAGTCGTGAAAGTGGGGTTGCAACTAAAAAAGAATCTCCTCTTGCAAGTGGAGTTGTAACTGAGATATTATTCAGTCGCAAGTAAGGTTATAACTGAGATATTGTCCAGTTACAAATAGGGTTAAAACTGGGATATTATCCATTTGCAAGTGGTATTGTAACTGATATTTTATCTAGTTGCAACTTCGCTTGTAATGAGATTTTATCCAGTTACAACTGGATTTGTAACTGAGATTTTGTCAGTTGCAAGTGGGGTTGTAGGTAAGTTTTTAACCAGTTACAACTTGGATTGCAAAATTGAGATTTTGTCCACTTACAAGTAGGGTTGTAGCTGAAATCTTGTCCAATTGAAAGTGTGGTTGTAGCTGAGATTTTCTTCATTCACAAATACGGTTGTAACTCAGATTTTCTCCAGTGGTAAATGGGGTTGCAATAGACATCTTGCAGCTCCAGATGAGTTGTACCTTGTTGCAAGTGGGTAACAACTGGATATTTTGAATTGTTCCAAATATCGGCTGATATTTCAGTTAACGGGTTGAGTAAGTGCAAATTTGAGGGTCACCGAAATGATAAGGGCCTATTCAGTGAGTTAACTAGTCCAAGAGATTAATCAATCTAGCAAGCTGATTTATCGGCTTTTAGATTGACTAATAGGGCCTAGGCGGTTAACTAGATTTAATTTTCTGGCTATATAGTGGTATATTTTGGTATATTACATATGTTTTTACCTTTCGTATGTGCCTTTTACATGTATATAGTAGCTTATTCTGGTATATTACAATGCTTTGAGCATTGTGGTATGGGATTGTACCTAAAAAACTAGGTATATGTGATACGTTTCAAACGTATCTATAATTTTTTATGCTCTATGCTTTGTTTCACTTTTATACATCTTATGGAACTAACGTATTAGCAAGATGTCACAGTGTCAATTCTCTGTTTTCTGTTGTTTTGTATTTTAGAAAAGTTGTACATGAAATATTCTCGGAATTGGACGAAACAAAAGCCCAAGTTACTATTTTACTGAAAGGAAGACGAAGTCCAGAGGAGAGATGGAGGGGGGCCAGGAGCCGGCCAGACCATGCCTAGGCGCGGCCTGGCCCTGGCCCGTGCCTTGGGGTGGTCTGGGGCCACCTGGCGCCCACAGACCTCGCCCTTCCGCCTATATAAAGCCTTCGACGAGAAAACCCTGAATACACAAGCCTCCGTCCACGAAAAATTCCGTCGCCACCGTCATCGTCCAGACGAGTTTCGGGGGTCAGAAGTTCTTGTTTCGGCACCCTGCCGGGACGAGGATTGACCCCGGAGCCATCTCCATCGACTCCACCACCTCCACTTCGACTCCATGATGGTTCGTGAGTAGTTCCCCCCTGGACTACGGGTTCTCGGTTGTAGCTAGTTGGTACTCTCTCTCTCATGTACTTCAATACAACGATCTCATGAGCTGCCTTACATGATTGAGATCCATATGATGTAATCGGTATTGCATTTGTTGGGATCCCATAAATTTTGGAATTGTGACCAGATTATTCATCATATTATTATACTACAATTATTTAAGATCTTGCATGCTCTCTGGTACTTGTAGTTACCTTGATGAAGTAGTTGCATGTATCTCCAAGAGGGAGTATTTATGCTCGATAGTAGGTTCATGCCTCTAGTTTTCTGGAAGAGTGACATTAACTTCAAAGATTGTCGATGTGATGTTGGTACTAGGAAGAAAACAATAATATTTTGTCTAAGGATGATTCTATTGTTTACTTTACACACATTGCTTAATGCGGTAGTCTGTTGCTTGCAACTTAATACAGAAAGTGGTTCGGATGATAACCTGAAGGTGGATTATTAGTCATAGACGCAGTTGGATTACGGTCTATGTATTATGTTGTAATGCCCAATTAAATACTGTAGTAACCTTTATCTTATCATAGCATGCATTATCATGCCCTCACAATTATCAATTGTCCAACTGTAATTTATTCACCCAACACATGTTATTTGGAGAGTTACCACTAGTGTAGATAGCTGGTGTTGTGGGTATACTTCATGGGTGTACCATCGACAGTGCCTAGATCCGGCCAGCCCGGGTGGCCCATAGATGGTGATGTGGCATGTGGCCCATCGGGCGGCCCAGTTGCTGTTGATCCTGAAGGATGAAGTCCGGCCCAGGAGAAGGGAGCCGGATCCGATCGACCTTTGGAAGAACCCGGATCCATGAAGGCCCAGTAGGAACCCGGAACCGGGACGACATATAAAGGGAGGCGGATCCTTGATGTACACGGCAAGACACAGAACCGTAGTTAGGCAAACCTGTAATCCGGCTAGGACTCTCCATGTAAACCCTAGATCCGTGCACCTTTATAAGCCGGATCCTGGGAGCCCTAGAGGCACAACCACAACTCATTGTAACAACGCAAAAGCGCCCAGATAATTCCAGACAAGCGGCGGTGAGGCCCCGTCATCGTGCGGGTGTTCCGAAGCTAGGTAAATCGCGTACCACCGTCCCGTGTGCACTCCTCCCTATGGCCCCTATTTCTTCTCCCCCTCGTGAGGATCCCTCCTCCGAGGTACCGTCGATTAGGCAACGACAGTTGGCGCCCACCGTGGGGCCAGCGGCGTCTGGAGGCCGGAATCGGGAGGGTTCCGCCATGGGAAGCTACGACGACACCATCGCTGTGGGGCGCGTCCTTTACGCTGGAGATCTGTCGATCGTCCCTCCGGATGAGTGCTGGATTCCGGCTAAGACTGACCCCGTCAAGCTCTCCATCGTCCCAGTTGGCGGCATACACATCTTCATCGGGGAAACCGTCGACTCCGACGGAAACCCACTGGTAAGTAGCGCTGACGCGACCGCCGCTGAGCGGGACGCAGTCGCGAAGATCCGATCTGAGACGCAGGAACTTCCCAAGGAAGATTCCGCCTTTGATCTGAAGAAATCAAAGCCCACCCAATCCGCCCCTGAGCAGGAAATAAAGGTGGAAGACCAAAGCAAATCCGCCTGGGTCTCCCAGGTGTTAGAGAAGCAAAGGTGTCACTTCGTGCACTTCTTGGCCCATACCGCCGGAACCGCCCCTCTTGAAGCCGGAGCTGGTCCCGAGCAGGTCGAGGCACCGGAAAACAATGCTGCTCCGGATCAGCAGGAGGCTGTCGGAGAAAGCGGAAATCCGGTTGAAGAGTCGATCCTGGGTAACCTAAGCCCACGGGGATGCCCCCTCCATGGATACTGAAGAGTTCGATCGCAAGGTGAAGGAATACGGATACGGTGATCAGCCTAAAGTTGAATCCGCCCAGCCTAGACAGGTCCTTGCAACCTTGGCGGCGCTGGATCAACGCGAATCAGAGGATGGCAACACCTATTCCGATCCACAGCCGTCCCGTGCAGGATCTCCGGTTTCGCGGGAGCGCCCGCACAAGGAAGTGCTATCCCCAGAAGAGCTGGTTGAGCAAGCAGGCATGGAGGCAATCGCACACTCGGATATTCTCAACAAACCCATAACCCCTGACGATGCTGCAAATCCAGAGGCTCTAGAAGCTAAAAGACAGGAGATGCTGGCAACAGCCCAGAAATTCGCCAGAACCGCAGCCGCAATGCTGGATGAGAGGAAAGAAGCCGCGCACTTCGTGGAAAATTTCCACCAGCGAGAGCTTGAGGTTGACGAACAACTGGTAAAAGTCAAGGAGCTCCAGCAACACTGGAAGGACAAGGTCACCGAGCTTCAGCGGGAGGCCGATAAAATCAGGCGGGATGCTATACCTCCCCGCAAGATCACCTTCGCGACCCCCACTGAGCAACAGCCACTTGCAACTCCAAAGGATAACATGAAGAAGGCTGCGGAGATCTTGAAGAAAAAGACCGAGGAAATTGACATCGAGTACGTCCGTACGCTCGTTGCCTCAGCAATGAAGCAGCAGAGCAAGGCAGACACTTCGCGCAGGTTGAAATCCAACCCGGAGCATTGCGTCTCTACTGCGCGAAGGACGCCTACGACAATCGCCATCACGATGACGAATCGCGAACCGGATCCTCGGAACGCGAAGGAAAACCGAGAGAACACCCAAATCCAATCCCCGTACCATCAAAGACACCTCCGTCAGATCCGAGAAAGGGAAAGGATGCGATGTACACTGGTAGGAACAAGTACCGGAATCCCTCACCTCTACCCAACGGGCACCCGCGTCCTCCACTCCCTCGCCACCGTAGCCCAGTCGGAAACACCAGGCCTCATGGTCCAGGTGGAATCAACATCCGCGACAACGTGCCGCCTCCGAGGAACAGAGAGCGTACGCCGGAACCCCGCCGAAGCCGTAACAACGATCGAGAACCCGAGCCTAGGAGAAGTCGGAACGAGGAGCGTGACCCGGAGCCTCGCAGAAGCCGGAACGACGAAGGCAACCAGCACCATGGTGAAGGTAGCCATCGAAGCCGGAGTCAACACCGCGAAGGACGGGGAGATTCGGATGGCGGAAGCAAGAGGTCACATCGGCCCCCTCGCAGGTCTCCCTCACCACCACCTAGCGGTGGAGGCGGAGGTGGAGGCGGAGGCGGCGGCAGAAGATCTCGATCTCGCTCAAAATCCCCCCGTCACGGCTCGCGTGACGCGCGGGAACGTCTCAACAAATACAGAACTGATTACATAGGCCCAAAGTGCTTCGGCAGGATGATTCGAGAGGAACCAACGCCAAGGATGAACCTCAGGCTACCCGAAAACCTGAAGACCTATGATGGCACCGAAAGGCCGGATACCTGGATTGAGGATTACTATAATGCAGTAACCTTTGCCGGAGGAACCCCTAATATCGCCTGCCGCATGCTTCAGCTGTACCTTGTGGGTCCAGCCCGGATCTGGCTCAGTGACCTCGAGAAGAATTCCATCTTTTGTTGGTTTGACCTGAAGACCGCATTTGAAAAGCACTTCAGGGGCACCTACAAGAGACCTGCCACGACAAGCGACTTACAGGCGTGTATCCAGAAGAAGGGTGAAACATCAAGGAACTTCCTCACCCGATGATTGGCATGCAGAAACGAGTGTGAAAATGTCGATCACACGGCAGCTATGCACGCCTTTATAGGAGGATTGTAGAGAGGAGGATTGCTGCGACACAAGCTCACTTGCTTGGCTAACGCAAACAAACTGACTTTGGATGACATGATCTCCATTGCCAGCGATCACACTGCCACCGATGACGACGCAGGCGGAGACCATCCCTATCACCTGGCCATTTGCGGTATGGGGGCTCGATATGGTTGGTAAACTAAAGAAATCATCTCCTGGCGGTTTTGAGTACCTCCTGGTCGCTGTTGACAAGTTCAGCAAGTGGATCGAGGCAAAGCCAGTGAGAAAGGCCGATGGTGCTACGGCACTAAAATTCGTCTGCAGCCTCGTGACGAGATTCGGCATCCCACACAGCATAATCACATATAACGGCACAAACTTCACGCAGGGAGAATTAAAGGATTACTGCCATGACGTAGGAATTCGACTGGACTTAGCATCAGTGGCTCATCCACAATCCAATGGTCAGGTCGAAAGAGCAAACGGCCTCATACTAACCGGGATTAAACCACGCCTTGAAGAACCGCTGCGACGCGCAGCTAGAGCTTGGGCGGAGGAGTTAGACTCTGTTCTGTGGAGTTTGCGAACTACCCCTAACAGGTCAACTGGGTTTACCCCGTTTTTCCTGGTATACGGATCCGAAGCCGTGCTCCCCTCTGACATCATCCATGATTCGCCGCGAGTTTCCGCCTATAATGAAGAAAATGCTGACGAGGCCAGACAGCTATCTGTGGACCTGATAGAAGAAGCTCAGAACCTAGCTAACCAACACTCCACCATATACCAGCAAAAACTCATACGCTATCACAGCCGTCGAGTTCGGAATCGCTCTTTCATGGCCGGAGACTTGGTCCTCCGCCTTCGTCAGGTCAAAGACCATAAGCTGCAATCTCCATGGGAAGGACCCTTTGTCGTTAGCAAAGTACTTCATGACGGATCGTACTACCTTGTCGATTTTCGGGAGCTAAAGGATAGACCTGCTAACTGGTATCGGAAACGCAAGCGAGAGGATCCGGATGACATCTACGATGAAACAGATCGCCCCTGGAATATTGCACAACTACGTCCTTTCCACACTTAGCACAATTTTCCGAGTTATATACTCTATAACAGTTATACATGATCAATGAAATAAAGCTTTTGGTTCACTCTTTGAGTCTTCTACCTCCTTTAATTGTTCATTTTTAGATCGTGTATGTTTTCCGACTAAAACCGCAGAGCTGGATATTTCCGCCTAGGCGTGTATGAAAGTTGTGATTTTCAAAAATCGTCCTTTAGGACGTAATCTTAAGTTTTCTGGTGAAAATATTTTCTGTTGCGAATTCGTGGATTCCTAGTAGCGACTTCCGGCACCTTGGCTGGGGGCTTGTTTCCACGGTTATTGACGGAATGCCATTGGGCTTCGTCGCCGCTGGCGAGCGTTTCCGGCTAAAGGTTTTCCGGCTCGCGGAAGGTCAAGCGAGTAAGCCGGAAAACATAGAAATCAGCACTTGCTTTCCAATAAAACGAAACATGCAGATAATATTAACGGATTGCAGGATAAGTTGTTTCCGCACATGCATAGCTGTTTCGTCCCTAGCTACTTAAGAATATAAGTTATATTACAAACCCACTCCGGGGCCAAAATGATGCAACACTGTTTCATTGTTTCACAGGAATTCTACGCGGAGGAATGCTCTTCCTCAGATTCCACATAGGCGGAGCCGTCGCCAGAGTCGTCGCCGGAGTTGCCATCGGAGAAATCTTCGGACTGATCAGCGCTTGATCCGGAACCCTCTGCGTCGACCTCCTCAGCATCTTCCTCCTCATCTTCCGCATCCGAGAATCCCTTGGGGAGATCATACTTGTTATACCAGAACGAGTGATTAACTCGCCCAACAAAGATGCGATCAAACCCTTTGGTTTCCGCGAGGATGGAGCGCATGTTGGTACCCTTAGAAGTATCACGCGCAACGTCCGCGAACTTCATGGTGGGGAAGTGCGCCTTGCAGGTGGCTAGGACAAGAGAGGCGACTCCGCGAGCAGAAGATTCTTGCCAATCTTTGACAAGTTCCGGCACCTGCTTCATAAGCCTGGTCATAGTGTCAATCACTGTGGTCTTGGCTCTCTTCAAAGACAGGGATTTGGCGATTCCGCGACACGCCTCGACTAGCTCGTCGATGGAACTCCGCGCTTCATCATATGCTTCCGTCCTCTTGAGGGTTGAGTCCTTGGACCATTCAAACCCAAGACTCGCTGTGAAAAAGGGATCGGTTCCTTCGCGGATACAAGCAACATATGATAAAGTCGGAACTATAGCATAAAGGATGCTTACGGAAGATCATCTTGTCAATAGCCTCCGCCTCCGCCTCTTTAACTTTATTTTTGGCCACTAAGGAGGTTACCCTTTGTTGGCTCTTCTTCAATTTGTCAGCGAGTTCCGCCAGGTCACGGGCGTGCTTCTCGGAGAGCTCCTTCCTCGCCAAATTCTCCTTCTCTGAGGAATCCTTGATAAAGGCCTTGAGGGATTCGTTCTCCGCCTCGAGCACTTTGACTTTGGCGGACAGCTCATCGAAGGCGGAGTGCTTGGCAGTTTCTTCTGTAGGTGGAAAGTCACAATATGTTATGCATCATGAAAAGACTATAGCAAGATACAAATCCAACTCGGAGTTCGTACCCTGAAGGCGGGTCTCCAAGCGCTTAATAGCCTTCTGGCCACTTTCCGCGTTCTGGCGCAGCCCCTCAATCTCCGTCATTTGCTCCAGCACGTGGGTGCGCAGATCTGCGTGCAGCTTCCGCGTGTTCTGAGAAGCAGACAAGAATTAGTCGGATATTTAAAATCCTGGGGGCCGACGAGGAGTTCAAAGTCTTGGAGGAATAACATTTTAAATTTCCGTTTAAGGTACATATTAAAGAAAGCATCGGCTAACACATGTTACACGGAAAAAATGTCTAACCCAATGCTTGGGGGCTAGTGTTACTTGGCGCACCTCCTTATGCTTAGCAAAGAAGACCTTGAGATCGCTCTCGAGGTCGGAGAGTTCCTTCATTTCCGTATCTGCAGGCCCCCACACCTTCTCCATCATGTCGGAGACTTTCGCGTGGCGTTGGGCGAGGGTAAGCTTTTGCAGAGACGGAGTAGGTTGAGGGTCAGCTTGGAGCATGCTGGTGGCATGAATCAGTTGCACCTTCTGCTCGTATTGCTCTGGTGTAGGTTCGGCGAAGGTGGCAGTTGGTTGCTCAGGCGGAGGCACAGACGAGGATGCGCCCTTCCCGGAATCACCATGGCCAGTTGGGTCTTCAGGAAGGTCATCAATGTTGATGACGTCCTTGGGATCCGGCTTGGTGGCAGAGGAGACCTTGGGCGGAACCTCGACCTCCGGCGTAACAGGGATGGAAGCCGGAGATGGCTTGACCTTCTTCTTGAGGGCTCTTGGGGCCCTGGGGGGCTGGCTTCCGGAACTTCTGTAAAGGAAAAAGCATAATTAGTAAGTGCTTGCTCGTGATAACAGAAGATTTTGAGTTCGGAAATCGAGCATTTACCCGGAAGGCTTGAAGAATTGATGGATGTCGGGTTGGGCTCTGTTGCTGGTGTCGATAAGTTTGAGACGCTTCTTCTCCGCCTCTGCCTTCCGAGTAGCCGCAGTGCTAAGCACTTCGCGGGCGCGTTTGGCTGCAGGGCTGGAGGGAGCAGCGCTCTTCCTCTTGGAAGGGCGCGGGACTTCGGGAGCTTCCGTCTCCGACGCGGCTTCCGGATCCGTGTTGCCCGTAGATGGGACCCGGAGAAGAGTTCCGAGTTCAACTTCCTCGAGGGCCTCAAGCTAAGTTACAGAGCCAACACTTAGACAAAATTTTGAGTACAAAGGAAAACAACGGTCAAGTCAAGATAACATACCGCGGTCCCGGAGCCGCTGGTGTGGATGTCTTTATTACACACGTGAACATGCAGTTCACGCGGAATCTTGATGAGGAGCCGGATCCTCTTGTCGATGGCGTCGGCGGAGAGATTGTCCTTCGAGGCACGCATCGGATCCTCGCGCCCCGTGTAGTGGAACATCAAGCGGTCTCGATGCTGAAGTGGCTGGATCCACTTGGTGAACCAAGACATGGTGAGGTCCTTCCCCGTCAGGCCCTCCTCCGTGAGCTTGCAGATCTGCCTAACGGCGCGGGTCAGTTGAGGCCACTCGGAGAGATGGGGGCACTGCGTCCATGCCGTAGTTTCGCTGGCGAGGCTGTTCTTGAATGGCGGCAGCTTCCTTTCGCCCGCCGGGTCGGAGACGTCCTTCAGATAGAAGAAGCCTTCGGAGCAGTACCGCGCGGATTCGTGGCGGTCGGTATGGGGGTAGACGCGGCCGGGGTGGAGCATGAAGGTGATGGACCCGCAAGTCGCCAACTCGGAGGTCTGGCGGATCTTCTCCGTCTTGACGGAGAAATAATATTGGAATAGGGGAAGTTCGGGAGTTACCCGATGGCCCTCGCAGAGAGTGACGTGGTTGCTGATCGCCAGGACGCTGTTTGGCGATATGTTGTGGGGCTGGAGCCCATATTCCTTCATGATTTCCGAGAATAAATCTGATGGCGGAAAAGAAAAACCTCGCTCCACCAGCGCCTTAGTCACCACCATCTCGCCATCCTGAGGGGCTGGAGCCAGGGAACCCGGAACTGTTCGCCAGCTTCCGGGACGCAGGAAACCTTCCGCCTCAAGGTTTTGCAGCTCCATTTCAGTGGTGGTGCAGGGCCACCATTTCCCTTTGGCTTCAGAGTCTCGCTGACGAGCCTTGGATTTCTTGGCGGCGATTTCTTCCGCTTTCTGCTCTGCCTGTTCCGCCCCGGAGGTTTTTTCCGGGTTAGCAGAAGTTCCTTCGGCGTCCTTACCGGAATCCTTGGTGGGCTCCAGTTGGACTGGAACGAAGGGAGGAGGGGCGGAGGAGAGGGGGGTTGCCATGATTGGCTCAGAGGTCGTAGGCGGAGTCGCAGAAGACATCTGAAGAAGAAACATGGCGGAAAACGTAACTTAGTCGGATCCACATCGTCTTCCTAAAGATCATCTCTTCCAACTACGGCGAAAGGGCAAAGCTCGAGAACTCACCGTGATGGATTCCGCGGTGGTCGGAGTCGCCGGCGACGAGGATTTCGCATGGTGGCTCGCTGAAATTAAGAACACGATGAACTGTGCGGTGGCGAAGAAGCTCCGGCGAGACTCCGACGGGTTTTCCGGCAGACTCCGGCACGGCGGAGATGGAGCTCGAGGGTGGCGCTTCGCAGAGAGGTGAAAAGGGGGGTGAATGAGAGGTTTAGGGTTGACGGTGGATATTTATAGGCTGTGGGGAAGAGATTCGTGCTCCGCATCCTGTGGTCGGAACGCAAGCGTCGCGTGATACGTCTCCGACGTATCGATAATTTCTTATGTTCTATGCCATATTATTGATGATACCTACATGTTTTATGCACACTTTATGTCATATTCGTGCATTTTCTGGAACTAACCTATTAACAAGATGCCGAAGTGCCGGTTCCGTTTTCTGCTCGTTTTTGGTTTCGTAAATCCTAGTAACGAAATATTCTCGGAATTGGACGAAACGAAGACCCGGGGGCCTATTTCGCCACGAACCTTCCGGAAGACCGAAGAACATACGAAGTGGGGCCACGAGGTGGCCAAACCACATGGCGGCGCGGCCAAGGGGGGGCCCCGCGCCGCCCTGTGGTGTGGGCCCCTCGTCTGGCCCCCGACTCTGCCCTTCCGCCTACTTAAAGCCTCCGTCGCGAAACCCCTGAGGAGAAAAACCACGATACGGAAAACCTTACTGAGACGCCGCCGCCGCCGATCCCATCTCGGGGATTCTGGAGATCTCCTCCGGCACCCCGCCGGAGAGGGGATTCATCTCCCGGAGGACTCTACACCGCCATGGTCGCCTCCGGAGTGATGAGTGAGTAGTTCACCCCGGACTATGGGTCCATAGCAGTAGCTAGATGGTTGTCTTCTCCTCATTGTGCTTCATTGTTGGATCTTGTGAGCTGCCTAACATGATCAAGATCATCTATCTCGTAATACTCTATGTTGTGTTTGTCGGGATCCGATGGATAGAGAATACCATGTTATGTTAATTATCAAGTTATTACATATGTGTTGTTTATGATCTTGCATGCTCTCCGTTACTAGTAGAGGCTCTGGCCAAGTTTTTGCTTTTAACTCCAAGAGGGAGTATTTATGCTCGATAGTGGGTTCATGCCCGCATTGACACCCGGGACGAAGTGATGTAAAGTTCTAAGGTTGTGCCGTGCTCGTTGCCACTAGGGATAAAACATTGGCGCTATGTCCGAGGATGTAGTTGTTGATTACATTACGCACCATACTTAATGCAATTGTCCGTTGCTTTGCAACTTAATACTCGGAAGGGGTTCGGACGATAACCTCGAAGGTGGACTTTTTAGGCATAGATGCGATTGGATGGCGGTCTATGTACTTTGTCGTAATGCCCAATTAAATCTCACTATACTTATCATGACATGTATGTGCATTGTTATGCCCTCTCTATTTGTCAATTGCCCGACCGTAATTTGTTCACCCAACATGCTTTTATCTTATGGGAGAGACACCTCTAGTGAACTGTGGACCCCGGTCCATTCTTTAATACTCGAAATACAAATCTGTTGCAATACTTGTTTTTATCGTTTTCTCTGCAAACAATCATCTTCCACACAATACGGTTAATCCTTTGTTACAGCAAGCCGGTGAGATTGACAACCTCACTGTTTCGTTGGGGCAAAGTACTTTGGTTGTGTTGTGCAGGTTCCACGTTGGCGCCGGAATCCCCGGTGTTGCGCCGCACTACATCCCGCCGCCATCAACCTTCAACGTGCTTCTTGGCTCCTCCCGGTTCGATAAACCTTGGTTTCTTTCCGAGGGAAAACTTGCTGCTGTGCGCATCATACCTTCCTCTTGGGGTTGCCCAACGAACGTGTGAAATACACGCCATCAAGCTCTTTTTCTGGCGCCGTTGCCGGGGAGATCAAGACACGCTGCAAGGGGAGTCTCCACTTCTCAATCTCTTTACTTTGTTTTTGTCCTGCTTTATTTTATTTACTACTTTGTTTGCTGCACTTATATCAAAACACAAAAAAAATAGTTGCTAGTTTTACTTTATTTACTGTCTTGTTTGCTATATCAAAAACACAAAAAAATTAGTTTACTTGCATTTACTTTATCTAGTTTGTTTTATTTACTACTGCTAAAATGGCCAACCCTGAAAATACTAAGTTGTGTGACTTCACTAGCACAAATAATAATGATTTCCTATGCACACCTATTGCTCCACTCTGCTACTACAGCAGAATTCTTTGAAATTAAACTCGCTTTACTAAATCTTGTTATGCGAGAGCAATTTTCTCGGTGTTAGTTCCGATGATGCTCGCTGCCCATCTCAATAATTTTGTTGAACTATGTGAAATGCAAAAATATAAAGATGTAGATGGTGACATTATAAAATTAAAATTGTTCCCTATCTCATTAAGAGGAAGAGCTAAAGATTGGTTGCTATCTCTGCCTAAGAATAGTATTGATTCATGGACTAAATGCAAAGATGCTTTTATTGGTAGATATTATCCCCCGCTAAAATTATATCTTTGAGGAGTAGCATAATGAATTTTAAACAATTGGATAATGAACATGTTGCTCAAGCTTGGGAAAGAATGAAATCTCTGGTTAAAAATTGCCCAACCCATGGACTGACTACTTGGATGATCATCCAAACCTTCTATGCATGACTAAATTTTTCTTCGCGGAATTTATTGGATTCAGCTGCTGGAGGTACCCTTATGTCCATCACTCTGGTGAAGCAACAAATCTTCTTGATAATATGATGATTAATTACTCTGAATGGCACACGAAAAGAGCTCCACAAGGTAAGAAGGTAAATTCTGTTGAAGAATCCTCTTCCTTGAATGATAAGGTTGATGCTATTATGTCTATGCTTGCGAATGATAGGACTAATGTTGATCCTAATAATGTTCCATTAGCTTCATTGGTTGCCCAAGAAGAACATGTTGATGTAAACTTCATTAAAAATAATAATTTCAACAACAATGCTTATCGGAACAATTCTAGTAATAACTATAGGCCATATCCTTATAATAATGGTAACGGTTATGCTAATTCTTATGGGAATTCTTACAACAATAATAGGAATACACCCCTGGACTTGAAGCCATGCTTAAAGAATTTATTAGTACACAAACTGCCTTTAACAAATCTGTTGAGGAAAAGCTCAATAAAATTGATATTCTTGTTTCTAGAGTTGATAGTCTTGCCTCTGATGTTGATCTTTTGAAATCGAAAGTTATGCCTAATAGGGATATTGAAAATAAAATTGTTAGTACAGCAAATGCCATCCAAGTTAGAACTAATGAGAATATAAGATTAATGGCTGAACTGCGTGCTAGGTGGGATAGAGAAGAAAATGAAAAACTAGCTAAAGAGAAAAATGTAGCTAAAGTTTGGACTATTACCACCACTAGCAATGCTAATGATTCACATGTTGCTGCACCTCCTACTATTAATGGTAAAATAATTGGTGTTGGCAATGCTTCTACTCCTAGTGCAAAGCGCGCAAAATTACCCGAAACCGCTAAAACCGCTGAAACCGCTTGTGATAAAACTCGCTGAAATTTTTTCCAACCTTGGGGATGATAATCCCATTGCTTTAGATTGTAATGATTTAGATTTTGATGATTGCCACATCTCTGAAGTTATAAAGTTCTTGCAAAAACTTGCTAAGAGTCCCAATGCTAGCGCTCGTAAACTTGGCTTTCACAAAACATATTACAAATGCTCTCATAAAAGCTAGAGAAGAGAAACTAAAACTTGAAACTTCTATTCCTAGAAAGCTAGAGGATGGTTGGGAGCCCATCATTAAAATGAGAGTCAAAGATTTTGATTGTAATGCTTTATGTGATCTTGGTGCAAGTATTTCTGTTATGCCTAAAAAAGTCTATGATATGCTTGACTTGCCACCATTGAAAAACTCGTTATCTGGATGTTAATCTCGCCGATAATGCTAAAAAGAAACCTTTGGGGAAAGTTGATAATGTTCATATTATGGTTAACAATAACCTTGTCCCCGTTGATTTTGTTGTCTTGGATATTGAATGCAATGCATCTTGCCCCATTATATTGGGAAGACCTTTTCTTCGAACCGTTGGTGCTACTATTGATATGAAGGAAGATAATATTAAATATCAATTTCCTCTCAAGAAAGGTATGGAACACTTCCCTAGAAAGAGAATGAAGTTACCTTATGATTCTATTATTAGAACAAATTATGATGTTGATGCTTCGTCTCTTGATGTTACTTGATATACACTTTCTGCGCCTAGCTGCAAGGCGTTAAAGAAAAGCGCTTATGGGAGACAACCCATGTTTTTACTCCAGTACTTTTGTTTTATATTTGTGTCTTGGAAGTTGTTTACTACTGTAGCAACCTCTCCTTATCTTAGTTTTGAGTTTTGTTGTGCCAAGTAAAGTCTTTGATAGTAAAGTAAGTACTAGATTTGGATTACTGCGCAGTTCCGCATTTCTTTGCTGTCACGAATCTGGGTCTACCTCCCTGTAGGTAGCTCAGAAAATTAAGCCAATTTATGTGCATGATCCTCAGATATGTAAGCAACTTTCATTCAATATGAGCATTTTCATTTGAGCAAGTCTGGTGGCCTAATAAAATCCATCTTTACGGACTGTTCTGTTTTGACAGATTCTGCCTTTTATTTCGCATTGCCTCTTTCGCTATGTTGGATGAATTTCTTTGATCCATTAATGTCCAGTAGCTTTATGCAATGTCCAGAAGTGTTAAGAATGATTGTGTCACCTCTGAACATGTGAATTTTTATTATGCACTAACCCTCTAATGAGTTGTTTCGAGTTTGGTGTGGAGGAAGTTTTCAAGGATCAAGAGAGGAGTATGATGCAATATGATCAAGGAGAGTGAAAGCTCTAAGCTTGGGGATGCCCCGGTGGTTCACCCCTGCATATTCTAAGAAGACTCAAGCGTCTAAGCTTGGGGATGCCCAAGGCATCCCCTTCTTCATCGACAACATTATCAGGTTCCTCCCCTGAAACTATATTTTTATTCCGTCACATCTTATGCACTTTGCTTGGAGCGTCGGTTTGTTTTTGTTTTTGTTTTGTTTGAATAAAATGGATCCTAGCATTCACTTTGTGGGAGAGAGACACGCTCCGCTGTAGCATATGGACAAGTATGTCCTTAGGCTCTACTCATAGTATTCATGGCGAAGTTTCTTCTTCGTTAAATTGTTATATGGTTGGAATTGGAAAATGCTACATGTAGTAATTCTAAAATGTCTTGGATAATTTGATACTTGGCAATTGTTGTGCTCATGTTTAAGCTCTTGCATCATATACTTTGCACCCATTAATTAAGAAATACTTAGAGCTTGCTAATTTGGTTTGCATATTTGGTTTCTCTAGAGTCTAGATAACATCTAGTATTGAGTTTTGAACAACAAGGAAGACGGTATGGAGTCTTATAATGTTTACAATATGTCTTTTATGTGAGTTTTGCTGTACCGTTCATCCTTGTGTTTGTTTCAAATAACCTTGCTAGCCTAAAACTTGTATCGAGAGGGAATACTTCTCATGCATCCAAAATACTTGAGCCAACCACTATGCCATTTGTGTCCACCATACCTACCTACTACATGGTATTTCTCCGCCATTCCAAAGTAAATTGCTTGAGTGCTACCTTTAAAATTCCATCATTCACCTTTGCAATATATAGCTCATGGGACAAATAGCTTAAAAACTATTGTGGTATTGAATATGTACTTATGCACTTTATCTCTTATTAAGTTGCTTGTTGTGCGATAACCATGTTTCGGGGACGCCATCAACTATTCTTTGTTGAATATCATGTGAGTTGCTATGCATGTCCGTCTTGTCTGAAGTAAGAGAGATCTACCACCTTTATGGTTGGAGCATGCATGTTGTTAGAGAAGAACATTGGGCCGCTAACATAAGCCATGATCCATGGTGGAAGTTTCAGTTTTGGACACATATCCTCAATCTCATATGAGAATAATAATTGTTGCCACATGCTTATGCATTAAAGAGGAGTCCATTATCTCGTTGTCCATGTTGTCCCGTATGGATGTCTAAGTTGAGAATAATCAAAAGCGAGAAATTCAAAATGCGAGCTTTCTCCTTAGACCTTTGTACATGCGGCATGGAGGTACCCCATTGTGACACTTGGTTAAAACATGTGCATTGCAAAGATCCGGTAGTCCAAGCTAATTAGGACAAGGTGCGGGCACTATTAGTATACTATGCATGAGACTTGCAACTTGTAAGATATAATTTACATAACTCATATGCTTTATTACTACCATTGACAAAATTGTTTCATGTTTTCAAAATAAAAGCTCTAGCACAAATATAGCAATCGATGCTTTCCTCTTTGAAGGACCATTCTCTTTACTTTTATGTTGAGTCAGTTCACCTATCTCTCTCCACCTCAAGAAGCAAACACTTGTGTGAACTGTGCATTGATTCTTACATACTTGCATATTGTACTTGTTATATTACTCTATGTTGACAATTATCCATGAGATATACATGTTACAAGTTGAAAGCAACCGCTGAAACTTAATCTTCCTTTGTGTTGCTTCAATACCTTTACTTTGATTTATTGCTTTATAAGTTAACACTTATGCAAGACTTATTGATGCTTGTCTTAAAGCACTATTCATGAAAAGTCTTTGCTTTATGATTCACTTGTTTACTCATGTCATTACCATTGTTTTGATCGCTGCATCCACTACATATGTTTACAAATAGTATGATCAAGGTTACGATGGCATATCACTTCAGAAATTATCTTTGTTATCGTTTTACCTCGCTCGGGACGAGCAGTAACTAAGCTTGGGGATGCTTGATACGCCTCCGACGTATCGATAATTTCTTATGTTCTATGCCATATTATTGATGATACCTACATGTTTTATGCACACTTTATGTCATATTCGTGCATTTTCTGGAACTAACCTATTAACAAGATGCCGAAGTGCCAGCTCCTCGTTTTCTCGCCGTTTTTGGTTTCGTAAATCCTAGTAACGAAATATTCTCGGAATCGGACGAAACGAAGACCCAGGGGCCTATTTCGCCACGAACCTTCCGAAGACCGAAGAGCATACGAAGTGGGGCCACGAGGTGGCCAAACCACATGGCGGCGCGGCCAAGGGGGCCCGCGCCGCCCCGTGGTGTGGGCCCCTCGTCGCCCCCCGACTCGCCCTTCCGCCTACTTAAAGCCTCCGTCGCGAAACCCCCGAGGAGAAAAACCACGATACGGAAAACCTTATCGAGACGCCGCCGCCGCCGATCCCATCTCGGGGGATTCTCGGAGATCTCCTCCGGCACCCTCGCCGGAGAGGGGATTCATCTCCCGGAGGACTCTACACCGCCATGGTCGCCTCCGGAGTGATGAGTGAGTAGTTCACCCCCGGACTATGGGTCCATAGCAGTAGCTAGATGGTTGTCTTCTCCTCATTGTGCTTCATTGTTGGATCTTGTGAGCTGCCTAACATGATCAAGATCATCTATCCGTAATACTCTATGTTGTGTTTGTCGGGATCCGATGGATAGAGAATACCATGTTATGTTAATTATCAAGTTATTACATATGTGTTGTTTATGATCTTGCATGCTCTCCGTTACTAGTAGAGGCTCTGGCCAAGTTTTTGCTTTTAACTCCAAGAGGGAGTATTTATGCTCGATAGTGGGTTCATGCCTCGCATTGACACTCGGGACGAGTGACGTAAAGTTCTAAGGTTGTGCTGTGCCGTTGCCACTAGGGATAAAACATTGGCGCTATGTCCGAGGATGTAGTTGTTGATTACATTACGCACCATACTTAATGCAATTGTCTCGTTGCTTTGCAACTTAATACCGGAAGGGGTTCGGACGATAACCTCGAAGGTGGACTTTTTAGGCATAGATGCAGTTGGATGGCGGTCTATGTACTTTGTCGTAATGCCCAATTAAATCTCACTATACTTATCATGACATGTATGTGCATTGTTATGCCCTCTCTATTTGTCAATTGCCCGACCGTAATTTGTTCACCCAACATGCTTTTATCTTATGGGAGAGACACCTCTAGTGAACTGTGGACCCCGGTCCATTCTTTAATACTGAAATACAAATCTGCTGCAATACTTGTTTTTACCGTTTTCTCTCGCAAACAATCATTTTCCACACAATACGGTTAATCCTTTGTTACAGCAAGCCGGTGAGATTGACAACCTCACTGTTTCGTTGGGGCAAAGTACTTTGGTTGTGTTGTGCAGGTTCCACGTTGGCGCCGGAATCCCTGGTGTTGCGCCGCACTACATCCCGCCGCCATCAACCTTCAACGTGCTTCTTGGCTCCTCCCGGTTCGATAAACCTTGGTTTCTTTCTGAGGGAAAACTTGCTGCTGTGCGCATCATACCTTCCTCTTGGGGTTGCCCAACGAACGTGTGAAATACACGCCATCATCGCGCCGTTGGATGCGTGACACGTGTCAAAACCCTAAACGGTAAAAATGGCTAAGGATAAGTTACCGCTCAAATCGCACGAAAATGGCGCGAGAATTGGCGGAACCGTTTGAGTCTTTTGAGATTCCGGGTAAACAGCGCGAAGATAAGCAGTTCTCGTTCGAAAGCAGGGGAGTAACCCGGAGACATGTTTTGAATTGTCGATGGATGAAGTCCCGCAGGATGAGAAGATTTTCTGACTAAAAGTTGGGAAAGAAGAAAATGTGAAGTTGGAGTTCTTCAAGTTTCTCCGCGTTACCAACATTGCCGGAGACCATAAGGCGCTAGCAAGGCGGAAACAGAAGGTGAAACTCGGAGAACTCTGGGGGCTACTCGTTGTGGGTATACTTCATGGGTGTACCATCGACAGTGCCTAGATCCGGCAAGCCCGGGTGGCCCATAGATGGTGATGTGGCATGTGGCCCATCGGGCGGCCCAGTTGCTGTTGATCCTGAAGGATGAAGTCCGGCCCAGGAGAAGGGAACCGGATCCGACCGACCTTTGGAAGAACCCGGATCCATGAAGGCCCAGTAGGAACCCGGAACCGGGACGACATATAAAGGGAGGCGGATCCTTGACGTACACGGCAAGACACAGTACCGTAGTTAGGCAAACCTGTAATCCGGCTAGGACTCTCCATGTAAACCCTAGATCCGTGCGCCTTTATAAGCCGGATCCTGGGAGCCCTAGAGGCACAACCACAACTCATTGTAACAACGCGAAAGCGCCCAGATAATTCCAGACAAGCAGCAGTAGGCCCTGTCATCGTGCAGGTGTTCCGAAGCTGGGTAAATCGCGTACCACCGTCCCGTGTGCACTCCGCCCTATGGCCCCTATTTCTTCTCCCCCTCGTGAGGATCCCTCCTTTGAGGTACCGTCGATTAGGCAATGACAGCTGGGAACCCCGGTCCTTCTGTCATCATCATTGCTCTACAGTCAACTACGCACTGGAATATTTTCCGGTGCCATCTCCTTTATGCTACTGCTGTTGTGTTACTATTGCCATTGTTCTCGTATTACTGCTGCTTTCACATCACCCCTGTTAGTAGTGTTTTTCTAGGTGCAGCTGAATTGACAACTTTGTTGTTAAGTTTTATAAGTATTCTTTACCTCCCCTTGTGTCGAATCAATAAATTTGGGTTTTTTTACTTCCCTCGAAGACTGTTGTGATCCCCTATACTTGTGGGTCATCAATATAATGGCAATATGTTAGCATTTTCCTATGTATTCTACAGATTAATGGTCTACCGATAAATTCAATTAATCGGCCAAGTAACCAATAATTGTTTATCCCAGCCCAGCCGACCGGCTACGAGTTAACGATATCATGAACATTGGTATTTTTGTAGTGGTTGGTGAGATTTTAGAGTTGGGTTGCCACTGTTTTTCTTGTTGATAATTAGCAAGGTTGTTTCTAATTTCTTTGAAGCTTCGCACATTGATTTTTTGTTGTTGCAAAACACAGTGCATGCTCAGACTCTTATAAATACGTACATACACTTTGCATGTAGTGATGAGTTTGCCCTTCCAAAGATCTGAAATTAAACGATGTGTAAATATATATAGATGAGAAATATCAATTTTAATGTCAAAATCCCGCTCAACAAGGGACGGAGAGAAGGGGGGACGAGGGGGGCTTAGCCACCCCCATGATTGAGATTTTATGAAGAATACTACTCACTAGAGCTCTAATTTCTTGCTAATTTAGCTAACTCTGCCCCCCTCATCAAACTTACAACACAATTTTTGCCCCCCTCAAGCTGAGAAGCTGGCTCCGTCGCTCAACACGCTTTTTATGAGCATGTAGAAACTTTTGCCATTTGGGTGCGTGAGGTACTCCCTCTATTCTAAAATAAGATGCCTATAATATATGGGTAAAGTTAAACATCTCAAAGTTTGACCAACTATATAGAAAAAAGTACCAACATTTATAATCCCAACTTAATATTTTTAGAACCATCATGAAATATATTTTCATATTATATGCATTTAAAATTTTAGATGTTGATATTTTTATATATAGTTGCTCAAACTTTAAAAAGTTTGACTTTGGCTGAAAACTATAGGCATCATAATTTGGGAAGGAGAAGTATCGTCAATGTAATCTTGCGGCTCATTCTTTAGCTCGTTCTGCTGAACTGTTTATTTCGGTCACGTTTAGAAACTCTATTCCGGATTGCATCCGGCAAACCATTTGTAATGGTCTATCTTGATTAATAAAGAGCCGCATTCTCAAAAAAAAAAAAACTCACTCTCTCCGTCCATTATAGATGCGACACGTGGATTTTGGTGCCGCTGGTGTCAGCTAACTCAGAAATAGCTGAGGTATCATTTGATTCATAGGATAGAAAAATCATAGGAATAGGAAAAACGTAGGATTAGTATGTCTTGCCTTCTATAGAAAGTTTAGTTTTGTTTGATTGTGCCAAAGGAATTTTTTATGAGGTATGACCTCATGTTTATTTTCCATAGGATTTGCACTACAAGATTCATATAGGATTATTTCCTATAGAATCAAACAAATAGTGTAGAAAAAATCCCATATGATGTAAATCCTATACAATTTCTACATAATTCCTATGAATCAAATAGGAGCCCAATGAAAAAGTCAAAGGAACAATTGATACAATAGGCTTGCTTTATTAATGTTTTTGAGCTTGATTGTAAACTATTTCCACCTAAAAGATAAGCTTACTGCTAGCTTTAGCTGTAAGTGGAGATTTAAAATTTGGTGAGAATGATTCTCACTAATTTGCACTAAAATTCTGGTGCTAAACAAGGCCTAAAGAGGGCCGCATGGTTAATGTGGGAAATGGCAGTCAGCTGAGCCTTAGACCATTTATTGATTGTTTCTATGACGTCCACTCACAGGTGATCGATCACTGAATGATGTACAGTATGTCATTTTCAGGAGTCTTTTTTGGTTTATACCTGATCAACGTCCATATGCTGCAGAGATCGCAGCTCACAGCTCGTGCCCTACGAATGCTGTATAGCGTAAGGGGTTCGCTGTGCTGGATTAAACGCACCAGTCCTAAATTAGCCGAACAATCACCACTCAAGAAATTTCCCAAAACAATCGCAGTGATGCGTGAACAAGACAACAACGAGAACAGATTGGAGATAGGACCAGTTGGCAACCCCAAAATTGCTCCCAATAGCTTCCATCGTGGATATGTTCTGCACTACTTCGACAGCGATATAAGAAAGTACAGTTGCTTTTGGTTTGAACACTTTGTGGAAAAGAAGGGGCATGCAAGTGGGGGTGAGAAAGGGATCATGCGAGTTTGCCCGATGTGATCTGATTCCGGACAGGAAAGACGGACAAGCCACGAGTCGCCATTGGCCATTGCAATGGTACTAGTAAGCTGCAACGAGATCTAGGCCCAACAAGACGATCACTCTGGATGTTCCAAGAAAAGAGAAGTGGTCAGATGCTCAGATCTGGAACCGATCTTTCTAACGCTGAGACCAAGTCCCCTGTGCGGGCTAAAGGTAAATTAAACAGGGAGCAACCTACGGCGATCCGCACCGCTCATAAGCAGAAACGAAAAGTCAAATCCATCCATCGCCCTCCCCGAGAAGCTAGCGCGTGTGATCACCGGCCTCCTGGCAAGCATAGCCACAGGCCGATCGCAGAAGTCACAACTGTTATCGGAGTTGTAGTCGAGGGCGGGGATGGAAAAGCGACTTGTCATCGCGGTTGTCGTCGGGATTAGCGTCTCTGGCCAGTTTGGTGACGTAGATGGTGTCCACGGAAGTGGTGAAAGCAGCGGTAACGAAGGCGTCGATGTCATTGGTCGCAGCGGGGGTGCTGGCCGAGTCGGTGGTATCTCAAGGTGGCGATGGGGACGGGTATCTCCGGGGGACTCTCTACCATCCCCGCCCCGATCTCCGCTAATCCCCATCCCCGTCATCCCCGCCAAGCTTCGCGGGGGGAAGATCATCCCCATCCCCGAAATATCCGGGTACCCGATCCCCGCCGATATCCCCGCGGGGATCAACAGTAGAAAAATAACACTAGAATAAAAATAATTTAGAAGCAAAACGACTGCAGAAGTTGACAAATGAAATAGGAATTTTAGCAGATAAACAAAACATTATAAGTTTCAACAAATAAACTTCTCAAGTCTAACCACAATATCACATAACTAAATAGTCATAGCACTAGTACTACTAGCTCAATTACAACAATGAGAGTTCCAGTTCTTGTAACAATTAAAAAGCAAGGTAATCAGATTGGCTGAGTTGAAGCACACAGCCGGACATCCCATCTCCAGCTTGTTAATCTTCAATTCATCAATTTGTACTCCTGGAAAGCATGCATTTTTTTTTCAAGAACACGCAAGATGCGTGTCTTCATATATTAAGATAGAAAGGGAAACGGCATTTACAAGATTTGAGGGCTCAACCGAGAACGATTCACCCTCACCCACACCTACAGGAACTACTCAATCTCTCCCAAGACTCCACATAAATTAGCCCTCTTCCACTGATCAAACTCAGCCCGAATCTTGCGGCACACCTCGGACGGCATAGAAGCAAACTTCTCAAAAACCCTACTATTGCGTTCTAGCCAGAGACAGCGAGCAATGAGGATTACCAACACGTTGAGCTCCTTGCGGTCCTTCCTTGGCACTGCATCAGAGATGTTGCTCCACCAAATATCTATACTGTCAGTAGGTGAAGGAGTGAACCTGTGCAGCCGACGTGGAAGTAGCATCATATACCAGATCTGCCGCGCATAGGAGCATTGCACAGTGATGTGAGCTGCAGTCTCAGGTTCCTGACAGCACAAAGGGCATTCGGGAGGGTGTTCCATGCCTCTTCTAGCCAGCCGATCTGCAGTCCAGAGCCGGCCCTTCATAGCAAACCACATATGCAGTTTATGCAACAGAGGAGCTCCCGCAGACCACAATTCCTTTGCCGCGAGGGAGCGCGTCCGACCCAGGAAGAAGGCGTTGTAAGCAGAACTCGCGGAATAGACCCCTGAAGCAGCCACTTTCCAAGTGAAACTGTCATCGCCCGCTCCCAGAATAACACCTCTCATCCGCTCCCAGATGTCCATGAACTCCACAATTGCCGGAATCGACGGTGCCCCCCTAATTTCCGTCACCCATCTGTCGTCCTGTAGCGCCGCAGCCACAGACAAAGATTTCGCCGCAGGTTTCACGAAGTCCATCAGGTTTGGCGCAAGCTGAACCAGGCTTCTGCCCCCAATCCACCGATCAACCCAAAAATTGAGCCGCATGCCATTATTGAGCACACAATGAGTGCAAGACAGGAACATCTCCTCAGCCTCAGCCGCGATCTTGAAATCCAGGCCCTGCCACGGTTTGTCGCTATCCGCCATCGCGAGCCACCTCCATCTCATCCTCAGCGCATGGTTCAGAAGCTTGAGGTTCTTCACCCCCAGGCCGCCCAGCTCCTTAGGCGTGCATACGGTGTCCCAAGCAACGACACACTGGCCCCTTCTCGCCTCTGTAGTTCCCGACCAAAAGAATCCTCGAAGAAGCTTGTTGATAGTGTTGAAGAACCATGGTGGCAAATCCAGAGAGAGCATATGATAGATTGGAGTTGCGGCTAACTTTGAGTTTAAATAAACCAATCTCCCACTCTTTTTTAGCAGCGCCGCGACCCACGTCGGAACTCCCCTTGCGACCTTATCAACCAGGGGCTGAATCTCCGTCTTCGATAGCCTGGCCAGGGAGAGAGGGAGGCCCAGATATTGAATTGGGAAGGGTTTAACCGGGCAGCCCAACACGCTAAGCACCGGCTGTAAATCAATCCCCTCGCACCGGATCGGAGAGACGGAGCTTTTATCCAAGTTGCAGCGCAACCCAGACGCAGCACCAAAGAGCTGCAGCAACTCAACCGCTATCGTTGCCTCGTGAACCGTAGGTTTTATCAGCAGCACCACGTCATCGGCGAAGAAGGACAGTCTATGTCGGATCCCCATCGCAGCAAATGAGGAGAACAAGCCTGCTCCCTCAGCCACCTTGAAAATAGCATTAAGCACGTTGAAAACCAGAACGAAGAACATTGGAGAGCTAGGATCACCCTGCCGCAACCCCCTGCCATGCCAAAACTGATCCCCAGCCAGACCATTTACTAGCACCCGTGTAGAAGAGGAGGATAGTAATAGCGAGACCTTGGCAATCCACTTGGGTCCAAAACCCCTGTGCCTAAGAACCTCCAGCAAAAAGGGCCAAGCCACCGAATCAAAAGCTTTCGCGACGTCAAGCTTCAGCATCAAAGCAGGGACACGTCGTCTATGCAGGTTCTGAACCGAGTGCTTCACCATAAAGAAGTTGTCCTGAATCGCACGTCCCTGAACAAAAGCGCTTTGGTTACAGTCCACTAAGCGCGGAAGGTGCTTCGCCAGCCTTGCCGCCAGGAAAGCATGCATCACGCCTAGTAGTTGTTGCAAGTTGACAGTTCTTCATCCTGTTTATTTCAATGATAAAAGATGTAAGAGGCAATAGCACATATGTGTATATCAGTAATATCACTAGGCTAATTGCACCTAAGTTCAATGTTATTTGATTTGTAGTTTTTTACCACAGAGCAAATGAAAATGAGTGAAATCAAAGACAAATACTGAGATGGCAAGTTACCATTGGTTCATCCTCCTCATCGAGGCAAGATTGAAAGGTTGTAGAGAGTGACGAGTTGTTGTCCCCTGAAGTTGCAAACAATGTAACATTAGATGAAAAAATAGTGAATGAATGATCTAGATGTGTACTGTAGTAAATTATCTAAGAATGGTTTTGTAAATTACCAAGCATGTCAGCATTGCACCAAGCTTGCATACACATTATAGCTTCAACACACTTTGGTGCAAGCCTACTGCGATGAGGGCTGAGGATTCTACCACTAGTAGAGAATGATGATTCTGAAGCTACTGTTGTGACTGGAATAGGCAAGATGTCATGAGCAATAAGCTGCAGAGTGGGATACTTGATTCCTCCAAACTTCCACCAGTTAATGATATCAAAATCCTTTGTTCTGGGCAGAGTTGGCTCTTCTAGGTGTAGATCTAGCTCGGTGTGAACAAACATAGCTGAAGTAGTAGGTTGTGAGGACATGTACTGGTCAAATATGTCGAAGACTTCATCTTCTCCTTGCTTACCCACATGCTCAGCAGTAGCACCATGTGTTGTTCCCGCAGAAGAGTTATCCTGATATAGCGGCTGTGCGGTTCTAGGGTTTTCTGTTATATATGTGGTGATCTATTTGACTGACATGTGGGGTCCCGGGTATCCGCGGATTACCCGCGGGGACAATTTGTCCCCCATCCCCGCCCCGTTAGCTTAGCGGGTACCCGCCCCGGTATACCCGCGGGGCGAATTTGCCCCCATCACCATCTCTTAGCGGGTACATCCCCGCGGATACCCGTCCCCACGGGGAAAATCGCCATTTTGAGTGGTATCGTCGGCCGAGCCTGCCGCACAGCCGCAGTGACGGACTTGCCGCTTTTTGGGTGCGCCGGTGAAACCGATGAAAGCACAACCATTTAAAGCGATTGAGGCGCGTGTGATCGGCGCCGGGGCTGGTCGGTAGCCACGGCGTAAGATCATATCATAGCTGTCCACGGTGACCATATAAGAGCAGCTCTAGCAGCTATAGCGTAAAATGGGCAAAACTGCAGAGCCGAATAATAACCGTCACTTCAGTTTTCCGCGGAAAAAACGTGCAGCACCCGTACTTCG
This sequence comes from Lolium rigidum, assembly GCF_022539505.1. Lineage (NCBI taxonomy): Eukaryota > Viridiplantae > Streptophyta > Magnoliopsida > Poales > Poaceae > Lolium > Lolium rigidum. The sequence continues at coordinate 142,873,753 of NC_061513.1, read as the reverse complement.
ACCCGAAATATTAAAAAAAATACATGCAACATCAAATTCGTCCGCTCGAACCGAGTATACGCGGGGCGAGACGCGAAACCGAGGGCGGCCTCAATCCGCACGTGAAACTTGGCGCGCTCAAGTTTCATCCCCCCCCCCCACACTCTCCTCTTCGTTCTCCCCTTGCTTGTTCCTCCTCCCCCGCCGCCCTCCACTGCCCGCCGCCAACGATTCCAACCGCCGCCCGCCACGCCCGTGCCAGAGAAGACCTCGCCGCGTCTATTCAAGCTAGAATCCCGCTTCCGTTCGAACTTCGAGCGGCGGCGGAGAGCTGAGCTTCGATTCGGCCATTTTCTCGAGCTTGGCGATCAGATCCGGCAACGCCGGACCTGATTCGTCCTCCTCTGCCTGTTTTTGTGGTAAGATTCCTACTCCCTCTATCGATTTGGCCGCTACGGTTCGATTTTGACTTTTTTTTAGATGTCCACCATGGAGTTCCTCCACGACGACTCATCGTCGTCGTCCGACACGGACCTCGAGGAACTTATCGAGGACGACGACACAGAGCAGCTCGTCCTCATCCTTGCGGTGAAGGAGATGCAAGACAAGATCAAATTCATCAAGCGGCGCCGGGGATCGATCTTCGTCCGCCTTTGCATCCAGCGGAATTGGGCACTCGGCAACGCCAATATGATGCAAGACTATTTTGCTGAGGTACCAACATATCCGCCGCATCTTTTCCATAGGAGGTACCGAATGCGCCGTAGTCTGTTCCTTGACATAGTGAAAGCTTGCGAAAAGCACTGCCGGTTTTTTTACTCGCTGGCTGAACGCGGCCGGGATCTTTGGATTTAGTTCCTACCAAAGATCTCGGTGGCAATGCGTGTGATTGCCTACGACATCCCCGCAGACTACACGGACGAGTACCTTCGCATTTGAAAGCACTGCCGGGTTTTTTACTCGCTGGCTGAACGCGGCCGGGATCTTTGGATTTAGTTCCTACCAAAGATCTTGGTGGCAATGCGTGTGATTGCCTACGACATCCCCGCAGACTACACGGATGAGTACCTTCGCATTGGAAAGCACTGCCGGTTTTTTTACTCGCTGGCTGAACGCGGCCGGGATCTTTGGATTTAGTTCCTACCAAAGATCTCGGTGGCAATGCGTGTGATTGCCTACGACATCCCCGCAGACTACACGGACGAGTACCTTCGCATTGGAGAAGATACCACCATTGCCAGTGTTTGGATGTTTGCCAAGACGGTGATCTGGGTGTTTGGACCGAAATATCTTCGAGCCCCAAACGATGAAGATATGCAAAGGTTGCTTACACATAATGAGAAGAGAGGTTGGCCGATGATGCTAGGAAGTTTAGATTGTATGCATTGGAGGTGGAAGAATTGTCTGAATGCATGGCATGGGCAATATTGTGGCAAGAGCCATGATCCCACCATTGTTCTTGAGGCGGTGGCATCGGAAGATTTATGAATTTTGCATTGTTTCTTTGGCTTGGCGGGATTACTCAACTATATCAATGTCTTGCATAGATCCCCTTTGTTCACCAATTAGCTCATGGTAACACACCGGCTTGTAACTACAAAGTTAATGGCCATGACTACACCATGGGGTATTATCTTGCCGATGGTATCTACCCGGCATGGGCTACATTTGTGAAGACCATCAGAACTCCGGAGTACAGATAAAAAGCTCATTTCTCCAAAGCTCAAGAAGCATCGCCGGAAGGATATTGAAAGAACATTCGGTGTTTGCAAGCACGATTTTCTATAGTGCATGGTTAGGCTCGTTTTTGGGACAAAAATACTCTACGGAACATCCTGACGTGTTGTGTGATTCTCCACAACATGATCATCGAATATGAGAGAGGGTTAGACTTATGTTGTGTTTGGATGCAAAGAATTGGGCTTGGAATTGGAGAATCTAGAATTGGAGCCTCAATTCTGCTGTTTGGATGTCCTGTGAATTAGACCCAGGAATCGAGCAACCAATTCCGCGCGGGGTACACACCGAGCAAAATAACGAGCGAGCCGTTTCCGAGCTCCAGACCTCGGAAATGCGCTCGGAAACGTTATCGCGCGCGAGCCTCTTCGTCGCGAGCTTCTCCCCATCGCCGCGGTGCGAGCTTCGACCAGCCGCCGCCGACCCGCCGCCGCCGTTGGAGCTTCGCCCGCCATCGCCGTTCGTCCCGGTACGCAGCCTCCTTCTTCCCATCGTCCCCCTGGCCGCTTCTCCCCATCTCGCCCGTCCCCCTGGCTGCTCCTCTCCTAACCCTAGGCGACGGCGGCGGCGGCGGCGGGAGGCTCGCGCCCGGCTCCCGTCCGGCAGCTCTGCCTCCTCCCGTCCGGCCCCGCGCCCGGCTCCCGTCCGGCCCCGCGCCCGCCAGCTCCAATCGGCGCAGCCGCGCATGATGCGGTCGTCCGGCTCGAGCCCGGCTCCCTTCCGGCAGCTCTGCCTCCTCCCATCCGGCCCTGCGCCCGGCTCCCGTCCGGCACCGCGCCCGCCAGCTCCAATCTTACCATAACATCGATGCTCTAGTGCTTTTTTGGGCCGGATGATGCTTAGGAATTAACATAGCAGCTATATTAGTGAGATTAACTCATGGAAAGTATCAAATCTAGTGCTTTTTCTTCCTGTAACCGAATGGTTCATGTTAATGTGATGCTGAACAAATCTTGCAGATGTGATGCTGACCATGGTTTTTTATTATCCATTGTGAGACATGATGTATCCACTTTTATTATCCACTTTGTGCTATTTTTGTGAGACATTATGTATCCATTGTGTACTATTTTTGTCATGTCTATTATATTTTCTGGATTATTAATATATTATTGTGTGAAAAATAATAGTGAGAAACATCTGAAATAATATACTGGTATATTTTTATGCATATTACAGAGATTATGTTGTTCAAAGTCAAAAATACTCTCATTTCCACACATATGACATCTAAACAGGATTTGGTATTCCATTGAAACGTGAATTCTATAACTGAATACCACGCGCATCCAAACATGATTTGTGGTATTCCATTGAATTGATGGATTTGGTTTTCCATTGCCAATTCAATTTCATGCCTAATTCGCTGCATCCAAACACAACATTAGAGTTTTTCTATGACAATGTTGGTACCCATTTGCAACCTCAAAGAAACCCCCATCGCATTCAAGCTTTTCTTGAGACCCATAGTAAAATTGAAGATGCAAGCACACATAAACAACTCCCCAAGGATCTGATTGAGCACCAATGGATGCTCAAAGGCAACAAATGATGTGCCCATTTCATTGTATTTCCTATTTAATTTGTAAAACTATTTGATTTGAGTTGAACCACTCCTTATTTGGGTTGTAAGACAAACTGTAATTTGGTTGATTATTGTGTGATGTGATGATAACTAAAATGTTGTATTTGCTGTCATATGAAATGTCGAAATTCATTTATACTACGTGGTTTCATTTTACAGCCCCCGGCGCAGTGCAACTACCGTAAACACAAAAAATGTTGTTTCCCGTTTACATTTACGGTAGCTGCACCGTGCCGGCTCATGCGGCCACCGAAGTCACGTTTTCCGCAAATTGAACTCGAGTGTTTACAGTTCACGTTTTACGGTATCTACTAGAGTTGCTCTAAGTCTGGTTGTGTTCTTGTCGCTGACCGGCGGAAGTGATCACACCGGGAACACAACTTTAGATGTTAGCCGAGGCCTCACGATAGACGTCGACGGCCATGTTTATCGTTGAGACATATGCTACAGAGTGTAGCTTAGATGAGGTGGAGATCCGACCCGTAGTTTGTGCATGCAAAATGGGGCATAGGTGATATCACAACCGTTCCAGTTATTCATGTTCCTCGAGATTCGGTCCGACACGGCCTCACATGAAAATAGAATCTACAACTCTCATATGTGTAAAACTAATAGTAGCAGGACTGCATGTACCATCTAAACAAATTTGGAAGAAATATAAATCCAACACGCCATATCGTATGATTACATGGACATGGCATATGAACTACATGCGCAAACAATAGAGGACTCTATAGATCCAGGTCACGAAATAAATTTTTATGAAATATTAGACTCATTTCGAAGAGTTCGTCGCGAGGAAGTCAAATATTAAACAAAATCTCATTTACAATTGTTCTGTGAAAGTTGTGTTCGTTTTTCAATTAGTGTTGTATTTGAAGAAGGGAATCTCCTGGTATGGGTGGTCACATGTGCGGTCTCCACTGGTGGGTATCCCAATGACATGCAATGGCTCAAAATTCACTTGTGTCCCATTTTAACTCCACAGAGTTATTTCTGGTGGAAATCGATGGTGACATTGGATGTCCTGAACGGGATTGAGACATGACATAATGTACCTAGGTTTGGCCCCTCATGGTGGAGGTAAAGATCTGCTACTGTTTGATTGTATTGATAGATGTGTTTACAGGTTGCTAGAGGCGTAGATGGAGGCTAAGGTACGCGAATGTACTTTGGTTCTACTTTCTCCTGGCCAAGACTTATATAGGTGAATTGACCTAAGGTTTACATCACGTGGATGACTCACCAAAACCCTAAGTCTATTAACTGCTGTGGGATCCTTGGCTTGTTCTTCACGATCATCTCTGGTGGACTAGGCCTTTACGTCATCATGGATCCTTCCAAGTGGATCCAATATTGTATAACAGCTTGTTTAATTTGATGGACCTAACCGGTTAGATATTCCCTCGTCACTCCTCATGGGAACTTGAGGGTACCCGGGACCGAAAACCCGGATCAAAACCTTGACAAACAGCCAAACGCACTTCAACAAGGTATCTTTGTCTTTGCAAAGATACTCATCGGTGTAATCGGCCGAAATGTTGTATGCCGTTATCCTAATAGCGGCTGGTATCTTCTCACAAACACTAAATCCTAGCGACAACATTTCTCATGCGAGTGAAATACCGGAAGTTTTCCTGGCACACATCCACAATTTTCACAAATAGCTCTCTCCACATTGGACCGCACGAGATTCTCCAAATAAAGGCCAATTTAGATTGAACTTACCTTTAGGACGGCGAGCGTGTGATCCATTGGGGGCGGCGTTGGCGGTACCATTTGCAAGAACCCCCCCCCCCTCCCGGATCAAGCCTTGCGTACCGACGTGTTCCTGTCGCAAGAGCTCCATGACTGATCCATGGACGCGACGCGGTGGAATGAAATCGACGCACTATCTCACCAAACACACCTGCGGGGATTGTCGTCGTGGTGAACGAGCAGATGCCATAGGATGGCTTAAGTTGGGGCCGAATGGACGTATGAGGATTCGGGGGAGGGTTTGCGATTAGATGGGAAGAACTTCCGGATGCTTTCCTCAAGAACACAACCAAAGGCCGGTATGCAAGAAGAGAGACAGGAGGAAGAACTCTTTACTAGATCGCTAGCTTCATTGATCTCAACATGGTTACAAGTTTCTCAGTACACGGATCTCTCTATGGTCTCGCTACGTGCCCGTGAAGAAGGGCTGCCCCCTCTCCTTATATAGGGGAGAGGGTGGCTTACACTGGAAGAAACCCTAATGGCATCTTTGACTAGACAAACTACTTTACAAAGCTACTTTAATCATAGATGACACCGGAGTCCTCTTTAATCGAGGGCGCCGACGTCCTCCGGCTTATTTGACCGTCACCCTTCTCTTTATCGTCGGCCCTTCGTCAAAAGTCACTTTGCTTAGCTCATCTTGTCTTCTAGCTCGGAGAGAATCTTTGACCGGTCCTGCCGACGAGGCTCTCCTTTCCGGTATCTTCTTTACCGGATTCCGGTATACCCCTCTTGGGGATACCGGCTTAGCTCCACTTAGCTAAACTCTTAACCTCGAGCTCCGGTATAAACACTAAACCGGTATCTTGATGGCACGAGCCATCCGGTTTGGCATGCCTTTGGCATACGGGGGTTATCCCCCAACATTAGTCCCCGAAGCTGGTATAGCACTGGAGGATTCTATCCTACGAGGCCATGCCGAGTTCTCATTTTCCTCGGATACCGGTTTAAGTACTCATGTCATGAGCCTAGTTCGGCACCTTTACCCTTGTTCTTTTTCTTCTCTTTGCAAAGCTCGTTCCGGCATCTCTATTGTCCGGTATCATGTGTCTTTATTGCTTCCTCGGCGAAGTCGAGAATATCTCGGGCCCCGCGCTGACGGAGACATGCGCACTTGTGGTCGACGCGCCGGTGTCGAGGGTCACTTCCCTTCGACTCCCGCGCGCTCATTTAATGCACCGCAGGCTGATCCCACTACCTCTTCGCGATCCCGTGTGCGCCTCCGTGTGGCTCCGTGTTTCTTCGCGTGTACTCCCTCGCCACGTGGCGGCCCAAGGCGCGAACCGTCGTGGGCCGCGAGGGCGAACCGCCGCGGCCCGGCGGTTCCCTGCCCACTTTCTTTCTCTTATATAAACGCAAGCTGCCCGTTCCTCTTCATCTTCTTCGCATTCTCCTCCTTCGCGCACAGAGCTCCAAGCCTTTGCGCCACCGCCGTTCTCCGTCCGCCGTCGCTCGTTCAAGCTTCGGCGCCGGCGAGCTCACGCCGCGCCCCCGTTGGACTTCGCCGTGCGGAGATCTTCGGCGGCAACCACTGTCGCGCCCGCCGCATTCGCGTTTCTTCGCGAGCTTCTCCGCCTCGCCGCCGACGGTGCTCTCCGGCGGCCGCGGGTCCGCTCCGCCGCCGACAAGCGACTCCTTCAGCGACTCCGCCGCTTAAGGTAGGTACCAATCTTGCTTCACTTGTCCTGCTGGTTGCTTTCCGGATCTTGGGTGTTTGGTGTTCTTATTTCCTCTTTTTCCTTGGTTTTCTTCTTACTCGTAGATCTTCACGCGGGGTCCAAGTCCAGGATTCTTGTTTTTCGCTTCTCTTCGCAATGTACGGCGAGGAGTCCACCTCTACATCTTCTTCTTCCCTTTCTCTCAAGCGCCGTAGACCCTCTCCCGGCGAATCCACGGCCTACGATCCGATGGAAACCGATTCCGGCAATCGGCGGGAATCCGGTAGCCACCAGAGTCCGGTGGCCCCTAGAATCCGGTAGCTTTAGCCAAGCTTCCGGTAGCGCAACCTCCGGCAGCTCCGGCCAATCTTCCGGCGAGAGCCTTCCCCAATCACCCGCGGAGCCTGGATGGGTTCCAGTGTCACTCAGTTCGAAATTGATTGGTTATACCGGTCTCGACGGATTCCGGAAGGAGTTTCTTGCCGGATTCCGGATGACGAAATCGAACCGGATCCGGAAGACGACGAATACGTTGTCTTTCTAGCTCACTTTGAGCGTGGCTTCGGCCTTCCTGCCTCTCCCTTTTCCGCTCCTTCTTAGATTTTTACAAACTCCAACCTCACCACCTTCACGGCAACGCCATTTTCTACCTCTCTTGCTACGCCACCTTCATGGAGGCCTACATCGGCATCCGTCCCACTCGTGAGACGTTTGCTCGCTTCTTTGCTCTTCGGATTAACTCCGTTCGGGGCAAGGATATTCCTAAACCCAAGCCCCCGTTCGGTGCGGGTCTTGCATTATCGGCTCCCGTCAAGGGAGTCCCTTTTTAAGTTTTCCGGCCTCGAATCTTGCCGGTTGTGGCAAGGAACTTTCTTCTACGTGAAGAATACCAGCCGCGCCGATCTCATCGATCTTCCTCCCTTCGAGCGGGGCCCCCAGCCGGGACCAAGCTGGAGCTACAACCCGAAGTCGGATCATGCTGAAACCAGCCGGGTGGTACGCTTCTTGACCTCTTTGAAGAAGGAGACCAAGATCTGCTCGGATGACATCATCCGCACTTTCATTTCGCGCCGGGTGCTTCCTCTAAAGCGCCGCGCACATAGGATGAGCGAGATGTATGGCCCGGGCGATCCTACCAAGATCACGGGCCATCCTCTTAGCAAAAGGGATGTTGTTCGCAAGGCTAAGCGGATTTGCCAAACTGCTATGCCCTCCGATTGGGAATGGGGCCTCCTTCCCCTGCACGCGACAACCCTCCGACCCGGGAAGTAAGGGACTACGCGACGGGAGTTGTCTGCGACCGGTAGCTTTACTGCTCTTGCTAATCTTGCTTTTTCTGTTTCGGGCCAAGGACCGCTTCCCCCTCATCGAAGCGGAGCGGCGTGGACCTTGCCGGCCTCGCGCCCTCGACTCCTTTGATCCGGATCCTTATATTTTGCGGAAGGACTTGAAGATGGGTAAGGTTCCGGCAGCGCATCTTGGCCGGTCTCCGCCGAAGCCCGCTGGGTCCGCTGACGACCTGGCCACGCTTGAGGTATTTTCTTTTCCGGTTTCTTTTACCTTTCCGTTATCGTTTTCCTGCGAGTTGGTTCTTATCCAAACTTAACTCATAGATCCACGAGCGCGTGGCGCCCCTGCGCGCCGAGGCTGGCTCCGAGTTCGTGGACAAGCTTATGGCCCAGGGCCAGAAGAACAAGCGGCCGGCATCCGATGCCGGTGCCGGCCGAGCCCGCCCCTCCAAGCGCTTCCGGACCGAGCTCTGTGGGGAGAAGCAGGTGGGCATGCGTCGCTACGGGCGCAAGGCGATGCCGAGCCTCTTCCGGGTAAGTTACTCGTTTTCCGCCAAATTCTCTTTTTGCCAAGAGTTTTTCCGGTTTCCCTCTTCCAACCGTCTTTCTTTCTTTTTCTCAGCCCTGCGCTCAAGCTTGGCCCAAGGCCATCGGGCTACGAAGATTCTACAAGGACTTCAACCCCTCCTCCTCACTCAAGCCCGGCACCTCCCGGTGCCGGCTAACATCTCGCCTCCCTTTCGGGGGCACAACAAATTCGGGGCGTGCGGCCCCTTCACCGTCGAGATCACCGCACGGAGGAGGATTCTTCCTTCCCTCAGAAACCCAAGACACCGGCGCCAGCAACATCGGCGCCGGCGAAGAAGAAACTGCCGGGCGGGCGGAGCCTCGAGCTCCTCCCGTCCTTGAAAAAACAACAACTTCCGCGCCGGAATCTTCCGCGCCGGAAGGTTCTAAAACGGGTGATGCACCCAGCGCTCCTCCGTCTCCACGCTCCCTCCTGATGCCGCCGCCAGGTGCTCCTCGCGCCAAAGCCCTCGGGGCCGCCTCGCCGCTGCGCGCCCAAGACCTCCAAGCTCGTCAAGGGGAAGGCGACGGCCTCCGGCCGCTTCCTCCGGCGGCCGGCAGCCCTTGGTGCTGCACGTCGCCAAGGCCGCCAAAGATGCCGCCGCGAAGCCCACCGGCCTCCTTGGCCGCATTACGGAGTTCAAGCGTCAAGGCCGAGACTTGGGGCACCTTCGCCCTACGCCCGGAAGTGGAACGCCGCGGACATAAGTCCGGCGACCCGCGGCTTAGGCAAGGATAGGCTACCGGCTCCCGATCCGGCTGGGGACCGGTCGTCCGAGGAGCACTTCATGCGGCTCCGCAATGCCGTGAAAGAGCTCGACAGCGCGTGGTATGATGCCACGAACAACTTGATGGTACGTTTTTCTAACTTTTCTCAATCCTTACCGGTTTCTTCATTTCCGGCTTTGTCTTATCTTTTCTTTGGTTTCATGCCGGTTTCTCTCTTGTCTATCTTCCCAGTCCCCGAGTTTTGTGGTGAGAGCGCAGCTCTTAGTACAAAACTTAACTTAAAAATTTATCGTGAAACCGGCACTGCCAGTCCCCGAGTTTCGGGTTAAGAACCTTGTTCTTAGCGCAAAACTTAACTTAAAATCTTAACGCAAAACCGGCACTGCCAGTCCCCGAGTTTCGGGTTAAGAACCTTGTTCTTAGCGCAAAACTTAACTTAAAATCTTAACGCAAAACCGGCACTGCCAGTCCCCGAGTTTCGGGTTAAGAACCTTGTTCTTAGCGCAAAACTTAACTTAAAATCTTCTTTTCCTTGAACAGGTCACGGCTGACGCTCGGAAGGCCCTCTTCGAGGAGCTTCTATGGGAGCATCGGGAGCTCGCTGAGGCACACGACAAGTGCCAAGGTAAATTTTCGTTTCTGCGGCATCTTTCTTTCCGGAAACCTTTCCCTCCTAACATTCGCAATTTCACGCTAACGGTGGTTCGGAAGCTTCCATCGATGCTCTCAAGGAGCAGCTGGCTACCGCCCAATGTATGATTCTTTCCTTGGTTTCTTTTCCATTTTTACTAGTATAACCTTGTTAACACTTTCTTTTCCGGTTACGGGGGAGAAGGACCAGCTCATCCAGGCAGCACAAGGAGGAGTTGGACGCCCTCCAGACCAGCCACCGGGAGCTCAAGACCCAGCTCATCCAACTGGGGCTTGACCATGCCAAGGCCTTCGAAGCCGCTGCAGCTGACGCGGCGGCCAAGATGGAGGAGGCATTGGAGGACGCCAGTAACGCCAACGTGGTGCTGCTGGCTGAGCTGGAGGAGGCGGCCAAGGCCCGGAAGGCTGCCGAGGAGAAGGCCGCGCGGCTGGAGGAGGAGCATAAGGAATGCGATCAGCTGATCCTGCAGACCGACGCCCTCGCCTATCGTAAGTTCTTTTATCTTCCGGACTCTCTTTCTTCCGGTCTCTTTTCTTCCGGACTCTTTTTCTTCCGGTCTCTTTTTCTTCCAAACTCTCTTCCTTAACCTTTTTCTTTCTTCGCACAGGCCTCTTTCCGGACTCGCAGAGGTACGCCGTCAAGAAGGTTGACGCGCAGCGCACGGACAAAGGCCAAGCGGATCTTACCGTGCCATGGACGCCCAAGGACCATCTGAGTCGCGCTTAATGCGCGGGTGTCCCATATGCGCTGCATAGACCGCAATCTTTCGGACATCCACGATGTAGCTACCCAGCTATACGAGGACTTTATGGCCTGGCGAGGAGGTGCCGGACACCTTCTCCCTCATCAGCGATCGCCTCAAGGGTGCCGGCAGGAGGATCCGCGAGTGGCAGTGCTCTGCTGCCCGCGCTGGAGCTGACTCCGCCCTTCGCGTCGCCTGCTCCTGGTACCGGAGCTCGATGCGGGACGCCCTCACCGGCGTGCGTGAAGACGCGAAACCGATCTGGACCCGATCCTCTCCGCCAAGCGGCGGGATCGCGCGTACCGCATCGCGGAGTATGCCGACATGCGCACCTTCATCCCTCCCCCTCCTGGCGTCGAGGACTATCTGGCCGAGGAGGAGGATGAAGCCGAAGACGAGGTCCGGGACGATGCGATGCCGGCGCTGCTCCTCCGGAAGCCCCTGCTTGCGTGATTACTCTCTTTGCCTGCTATCTGTTTGTTGGTCCTGCTTATCTTTGAAACAATGTTCGTTAAATTCTGCCCCGGAATGCCGGGGTCTATGATGTAAAACTCTAAACCTGCTTTTGGCTGTGGTACAACATTTTCTGCCGGTGAGTTATGCCGGTAGTTAATTATCTTAAGTTCGTTTTAGCACATTGCTTTGGTTTTGCTTTTATCTTGTATTGCAAAGATTTCTCAATTGTCTCCGCATCCAATTTGATGCATACTTGGTTCTTTTGCCTTGGCTCTGCCTGCCTTCTCTGGGCGTTCTTTGGCATATGAGCACAAGGTTCTTTCACCAAACAAGCATCTTCTTGAACTTAGAAATAACTTTGAAATTTTGCAAAAAACCGGTTTAACGGGGTTAGTTAAATTTTCCGGATTGTTCTTTCCTGCTTTCCCCTTTCGCGAGTTCATGTGCTTATCTCCTACCGGTTTATCTTGCTTGCCATGAAGCCGGTTTTCGGACAACGAGCGAGTCGAAGACTCCGGTAGGATTTAGCACACTACTAAACCGGAAAGAAAAGACATTCAATAAGCAACCGGTAAACTGAAAAAATAGACAAGTTACATGCAACTTAAGTTGGGGTAGTCCCGAGACTCATTCAAGGTTCAGACATCTTTTATTCATAGCATATAAGGTAAAAAAAAGGAACTTCTTACACCACGACTTCAAGAGTAGAAAGGACGCATACGAGCTACGTTCCATGGACGCTTGCTCTCCTCTCCGGACTTGTCCGCCTTTCCTTTTCCACTCCTGTGCATCAATCGGGTAGTATGCATCATTGTGAAGCACCTTGCTTACAATGAAGGGACCTTCCCAAGGTGGCAAGAGCTTATGCCGGCCTTCGGTGCTGCTGCACTAGGCGAAGCACAAGATCTCCTTCCGGAAAACTCTTGGATTGACTTTTCGGTCATGATAGCGTCTTAGGTTTTGCTTGATAAATGGCTGTTCTTGCCAACGCTAGCTCTCTTGCTTCTTCTAGCAAGTCCACATCATTTTCTCACGGCCTCTTTGACCTCTTGCTCGGTATAGAGCTGTACCCTTGGTGAATCATGGATGATGTCGGTTGGTATCACTTGCATACGCTCCATAAACCATGAAGAAGGGAGTGTATCCGGTAGATCGGTTTGGGGTTGTTCTTATGCTCCACGGCAGCGATGGTATCTCATCAAGCCAACACCCCGGTGCTCTTTCCATTGCGTCAATGAGTGCGGGTTTGATACTGGAGAGTACCAAAGCATTCATTCTTTCCACTTGGCCGTTGCCTTGTGGGTGTGCCACTGAGCACAAATCCAACCGGATATTCTTATCCTCACGAGAACCTTTTGAACTCCCCTTGAGCAAAGTTGGTTCCATTGTCGGTGATGATGCTTTGTGCGGGTATCCATACCGCAAGATGATATCCTTCAAGAATTTCACAGCTGTATGCCCATCACACTTTGCGATAGGTTTTACTTCTAGCCATTTGGTGAACTTATCCACCATGACCAAGATGTGAGTCATGCTGCTCCTTGCAGTCTTGAATGGGCCAACCATGTCTAGATACCAAACAGCAAATGGCCACGTCAGCGGTATTGTCTTTAAACCGGACGCTGGGGTATGATTTTGCTTGGCGTACCTCTGGCACCCGTTGCATTTTCTTACCAAATCCTCAGCGTTCTCCAAAGCGGTGGGCCAATAGAACCCATGCCGGAATACTTTTGCTACTAGCGCCCTTGACGAAGCATGATGCCCACATTCTCCTTGGTGAATTTCCTCAAGCATTTCTTTCCCTTCCTCCGGTTCCACACATCTTTGAAGGACACCGGTAGCGCTTCTCTTGTACACCTCACCATTGATGAATGTGTATGCTTTGGACCTTCTTTGGATTCTCTTTGATTCATTTTTGTCGGTCGGCAAGGTGCCGTTGATCAGGAATTCCTTAATAGGTTTAACCCATGATGGTATCTCTCGAACCAAAAACACCGGTGCATCTATCTCCATGCTATCCACCAGCATCGTTTCTTCCGGTATGGGCACGGCAGTCCCGAGCTTGCCAGGAGCAGGTCCCGGGTTCGCCGGAGCGAGTCCCGGGTTCCCTCCATCGATATCCATTGGCACAATGTGTGACTCCGGAACAAAAATTGATTCCGACTCGGGACTTGGCTTGATTGATGGTACTCTCGGGTGCGCGAGCTATCCCGGGAGGAATTTCTTGTCGGGATGAGCCTATCTTGGACAAAGCATCCGCGAGCTTCATTTTCTGCACGCGGTACATGGTGAAACTCACAACCTTCGAAGAATCCGGCAATCTTTTGCACGTGAAACCGATACGAGGCCATGTTGGCATCTTTTGCATCCCAATCTCCGAACACCTTGCTGTACCACAAGATCTGAATCTCCAGTAGCAAATGATCCGGTGCGCACCGATTTCTTTTGCGACCTTAAGCCCATGGATCAAAGCTTCATATTCAGCGACATTGTTCGATGCCCTGAAATGTACTTGCAAAACATACCGGAGGTGATCTCCTTTTGGTGAAGTAAGCACCACACCGGCACCCAGACCCTCCTTGAGCTTGGATCCATCAAAGTGCATTTTTCCAGTACTCTATCTTCTGATCCGGCGGTTTGTATTGCATCTCCGCCCAATCAACAAGGAAATCAGCCAGAGCCTGTGATTTTATGGCATCTCTTCTTTCATACACCGGTACGTATGGTGATATCTGTATCGCCCATTTCGCAATTCGGCCGCTGGCGTCTTTGTTGCACATGATGTCAGAGATGGGTGCTTCACTCACCACCTTCATAGGATGTTCCTCGAAGTAGTGTTTGAGCTTTGTGGCGGCCATAAACACGCCATAGGTCATTTTCTGGAAGTGCGGGTAGTTTTGCTTTGAGAGGGAGAGCACCTCGCTCGGGTAGTATACCGGCCTCCGGACGGTTTTTCCTTCCTCTTCTCTTTCTACTACCACAACAACACTCACGACCCGGTTGGTTGCTTGCTATGTACAACAACATGGGTTCTCTTTCCAACGGCGAAGCCAGTATTGGCGCGGTAGCTAACATTGTTTTCAGCTCTTTGAACGCTGCGTATGCACGAGGGGTCCAGAGCAGAACTTATCGGATTTTCTCATTAAGGCATACAATGGCAAGGCCTTTTCTCCCAACACTGCTTATGAACCGGCTCAGCGATGCTAAGCTCCGGTAAACTTTTGTATGTCCTTCAAATCCTGTGGTATTGTCATTCTTTCGATTGCCCGGATCTTTACCGGATTGACCTCAATGCCTCGGCTCGAGACAAGGAAACCCGGCAGCTTGCGGCGGGAACACCGAAAGTGCATTTTGCCGGATTGAGTTTCATCAGGAACCTCCTTAGGTTATCAAATGTTTGCCGGAGATCATCGATCAGGGTATCTTTTACCTTAGTTTTTATCACGATGTCATCCACGTACACCTGCACGTTCTTTCCGATTTGATCAAACAAGCATTTTTGCATACAGCGCTGGTACGTTGCACCAGCGTTGCGCAAACCAAAAGGCATAGTGATATAGCAGTAAGCCCCGTGCGGGGTAATGAACGCAGTTTTTATTTGATCTTCCTTTTTCAAGGGAATACGGTGGAAACCGGAATAGGCATCCAGGAAGGACAACAACTCACACCCAGCGGTTGAATCAATCACTTGATCGATTCGTGGCAAAGGAAAAGGGTCTCTTGGGCAAGCTTTGTTGAGGTTAGTGTAGTCGATGCACATGCGCCACACCTTCGGAGCTTTTGCCTCCAGGTTCTCATCTTTTTCTTTTCAACCATCACCGGATTGGCCGGCCACTCCGTGTGCGTGACCTCCACAATGAATTTGGCAACAAGCGGTTTGGTTACCTCTTCTCCTATGATCTTTCTTCTATCTTCGACGAACCGGCGCAAGGTTGTCGCACCGGCTTGGCATCTTTCCGAACGTTTAAGGAGTGCTCAGCCAGCTCCCTCGGAACACCTACCAAATCTTCGAGTTGACCGAGGCAAAGATATTCCGATTCTCACGGAGGAAGGCGACGAGCGCGCTTTCCTATGCTTGATCGAGGCCGGCACCGATACGAACGGTGCGCTGCGGGTAGGCCGGATCCAGCACAATGTCCTTTGTCTCATTTGTTGGCTTGAATGCCGGAGCACTCAGACTTGCACTCATTGCCGCTAAGCTCAGCTGTGAGGACTGAGCCAGCGCAACGGCTGTTTGCATCCTTTTCTTTTCCTCCGCGATCACCGGCGATTCCGCTAGGTTCGATCCGGCAGACGCTGTTTCCAGCGAGACCTTGTAGTTTCCCACCACAGTTAGTGGTCCACGAGGTCCCGGCATCTTCATCTTGAGGTAAGCCGTATGGGTTGAGGCCATGAAAGCTGCCAATGCCGGTCTTCCCAGCAATGCATGGTAGGGACTGTCTAGATCCACCACCTCAAACTCCAGATTTTCCACCCGGCAATTGTCACGTCCTCCGAATGCCACGTCCACCCGGACTTTTCCAACCGGTGCGCGAGGACAAACCGGAACGATTCCATGGAAGGTTGTGCGCGTTGGCTGAAGCATGTTTTACGTTATGCCCAGCGTATGCATGGTATGCTTGTACATGATGTTGATGCTACTGCCATTGTCTATCGACACTTTGCTGAACTTCACTCGAGTTTGTGGCCCTTTCATGATTGGGTCCACAACAAGAGCATATCCACCCGGATTCGGCATGATCTTGGGGTGATCCTTGATCGACCAAGCGATTTCCTGGTTGGACCACTGCATGTATTTAGGCACTGCCGGCATCACGGCATTTACTTCCATGGAGCGGCGATGTAGACTTTGCACATGCGTCGGCTCGGTGACAAAAACAACACGGCATACATGCGGGTCTTCGTAAACATTCCGGCCTAAAGGTGGCGGTGGAGGTAGCTGGTTACCATCTTGTTCCACCCGGTTAACTTGCTTGATGCTGCTTGCTTGGTTTAGCTGCACCGGTAGAGCATTTGGCCCGGTAGCGGCGGTGGTGGCGGCATCTGCTGCTCTGCCGCGGCATGTCCGGTGGTGGCATCATTGCATTGCCTCCTCGCCCTTGGGCATCTTTTACCGCCCCTTTTTCCATCAAGTACTTGGTCCAGGTACAATCCTTCGTCGAGATGGTTTGACGGGTGTGCCGGATTCGGTGTGTGCCACCGGCAGGGTTTGGTCCATGGCAGCTTCCATGGTGTATTTTGCGGGTTCTTGCCAGTTTCTTTTCTGGACCCAGGGCTTCTTTTCCACCCATTGTTTCTTTGGACCTGCCCATGGCTGCGATCCGGTTCTTTGCCTCTGGCTGCCGCTGGCATCAGCGTCTTCTTGCACAGCAGCAACTTGCTGCGGGCCATACCTTCGATCCGGGAAATCTTCCCTCCTCTTGTTGTTCCGGTTGTCCCGGTGTTGCTCTTGGCGTAGCTGTTCCGGTTCAGGTTGCATTGCCGGCTGCGTTGGGTCTCCCAACGCATAGTTATCCGCCACACGTATCATCTGCGCCAGCGTTGTCGGCATGTTCCGCTGCAGCCTTTGCCACAACGGCGAACCTCTTTTGCACCCATTGCTAAACCAAGCAATGGCCTGCGCCTCGATTACTCCTTCGCAAGAGTTCCTTATGGTGTTCCACGGGCCGGATAATCCGGTGCTGTTTCGTTCGGGCTGCTGCGGACACGGAGCAAGTTCTTTGCGGCCTGTTTGGCCTACGATAGGTATGCTGCTGAAATTGCTCACAAAAGCCTCCTCAAAATCCAGCCGGCCATTTATGCTTCACTGCCGGCAAGTTGTTTAGCCAGATTCTTGCCGGTCCAACCGGAAACGACGGTATGATCCTTACGGCCCAACGCCGGTTTCCTCCTCCGGCTACGGTTCCTCCGCCTCCTGCGACGTATACCGCGGTCACGTAATCCGCGAGCCAATCTTCCGGCTTCGTAGTGCCATCGTATGTTTTTGTGTCGCGGGGCAACGTGAAGTTGCGAACCGGTGGCTTTTCTCTCATGATTCTTGGGCCAAAGCACTTTGGACCTGGAGGACCTTCCTCCTCGATCATTTCCGACAAGTATACTCTATCCAGACGGTGCCTCGCATCCCGTTCCGGTAAGTATCTCTCTCCCAAGCGTTCTCCCAAGGGGTTCCGGTATGCTGCCGGTCTGTTAGAATCGGCTTCATCGTAACGTTCGGTGCCGCGGCCCTTGCTCGCCGGTACCTTGGTGGAGGCATCTCTTCCTCATCTTCATCATACGCTGCCCTTGCGGCCGGATAGTTTTGCCCGGTTTCATGTTTACCGGCATGTTTGTTTCCGGCATAGCCTTCTGCGGCGTAGCCTCGCTCTGCCCCTTGGCTTTTTCTACCGGCATCGTGTTGCCCGGCTTTACGTTTACCGGCAAGGACCGGATCATACACGATCATCCGCCGTGCGTTCACCTCTTTTTCTTTTCTTACAGTCCGGATGGGGGATGAGGCCTGCCCACAGGACTTGCTTCCGGCATTCTTTGTTGAACGCGCGGATTTCGAGGCTATTGCTTTGTTCAGCCTAGCCGGTGCTCGGCGTTCTGCTGCTCTACGGCGTCAAGCGGCTCTCGACACGCTCTTGTTGTTTTGCCGAGCCTCTCCGGTAAGCGAATCACACGGATCTACGGCAGCCTTAGCAGCTTTTATTGTTTTATCCGGATCTGCTTGTACTTAGGTTTCTCTACAATGCTAACGAGATGCAGAGGTACTTTTACCGGTAAGAACTTCCTTACGCAAATCCCGATCTAGATTGCGAGCCTTTAGCCGGTTTTCCGGTATCCTAGCAGCATGAGCGCTAACAGAAGCAAAGCCATGGGCAGCGTTATACTCACGTACGGTTAAGTTCAGCTCGCGCTGCGCCTTGACGACGTCTTTGCCGCTCTCGAGTATCCTCAGGCGCTGCGCCTCCAGCTCCGCTTGAGCCGGCTGCCGGGTCGATGTTACCGCGCGATGGGGGTCGCCCGGCGCGTTCATCGCCGTTTGGAGAGGCGTTGCCGGTGGCGCGGATGATGCTCCCGCTGCGCTGCGTCGCGCTCCGGCGGTGGCTTAGCGCGCACGGGTCGAAACCGCGCGACCGGCACCTTCGGCCTCCACCTCCTTTCCTGCACCAGCCACACCGGTCATCATTACCTCGACGCTGCCGGGCGCGCGACCAGCACAGAGCCATCTTGGCGGGTCCGGTGCCACCAGCACCGGCGAGAGGCGCTGGCGCACGGGGACGGTGCCGAAGTAGATGCGGTGGCTGCCGAACTCGATGATGCGGCCGTTCTTGGGGAAGATGCCGCCGTTGGCGAAGCAGCCCGCGTTGTCGTTGATGAAATCGATGGAGTAGAAGTTCGCACGAGCGCGGACACCGTCCGTTCGCCGGCGAACTCGAGGAGGCCCGCCCGAATGTGAACTCCGGCATGCGCCACTTCATGCCCCACGGTGGGCGCCAAGCGTCGTCGTGGTGAACGAGCGAGATGCCATAGGATGGCTTAAGTTGGGGCCGAATGGACGTATGAGGATTCGGGGAGGGTTTGCGATTAGATGGGAAGAACTTCCGGATGCTTTCCTCAAGAACACAACCAAAGGCCGGTATGCAAGAAGAGAGACAGGAGGAAGAACTCTTTACTAGATCGCTAGCTTCATTGATCTCAACATGGTTACAAGTTTCTCGAGTACACGAGATCTCTCTATGGTCTCGCTACGTGCCCGTGAAGAAGGGCTGCCCCCTCTCCTTATATAGGGGAGAGGGTGGCTTACACTGGAAGAAACCCTAATGGCATCTTTGACTAGACAAACTACTTTACAAAGCTACTTTAATCATAGATGACACCGGAGTCCTCTTTAATCAGGGGCGCTGACGTCCTCCGGCTTATTTGACCGTCACCCTTCTCTTTATCGTCGACCCTTCGTCAAAAGTCACTTTGCTTAGCTCATCTTGTCTTCTAGCTCCGGAGAGAATCTTTGACCAGTCCTGCCGACGAGGCTCTCCTTTCCGGTATCTTCTTTACCGGATTCCGGTATACCCCTCTTGGGGATACCGGCTTAGCTCCACTTAGCTAAACTCTTAACCTCAGGCTCCGGTATAAACACTAAACCGGTATCTTGATGGCACAGGCCATCCGGTTTGGCATGCCTTTGGCATACCGGGGGTTATCCCCCCAACAGGGATGGGGGGGGGGGGGTTGGACGACATATGGCGGCTATACTTTTATGCGGCGCGGAATGGACGAGAATGGCCGAGATCTACGGCGACTGGTGGGTGGGTGCGGTTATATTAGCGCACGAGGAGTCTCGATCGTGCGCACAAAATCAACTGAAAATTCAACCCGCACAATGCTCTGGGCGTGATCGGGGTGCTAGATTTTTTTTTTGAGGCAATTACGGCACTTTATTGATCAAGGCAAATCATTACAAATAGTCTGTCGGATGCAATCCGGGATAGAGTTTCTAAAGCAAATTGAAAAAAACTGCTCTGCTGAATGAGCAAGAGTATGTGCCGCAATATTAGACTCACGGAAAATATGAGAAAAAGATACTGCAAGGAAATTGGTCGCCAGAAACTTGATGTCCTGTACGACCACGCCAATGGGACTTCTGTCCACCTCTGAGGAGTTGATTCTCTGAATTAAGGACAAGCAATCAGAGACAACCATCAGTCTGTCGAAACCTTCGTCACCAGCAAGGGAAACAGCGCGTCGAAGAGCCAGCGCTTCAGCCAATTCCGGCGTTGTGACTTCCATCAAGATCTCGCTGCAAGCAAACAAGCACTCACCAGTGTGGCTTCGAATCACAACGCCAATTCCCATCTGACGCGAAGATGTAAAGAGAGCAGCATCCACATTAACATACACCGTTCCTTCAGGCGGCGGAGACCATCTAGGTGCAGAAGATCTGGTCTCACGTCTATTTGAAGTATCCGGCGAAAACAAATGCTGTTCAATCATCTCGACATATGCTTTGCTTTGTTCTGCAACAGTCTGAGGTGGCTTCATATTTTCTCCATTACGTACACCGTTCCTGGCCAACCACAGATGCCATATCACCACAGTAAGCACCATACTTTCCCTCTCTGTCGATCTAGCAAGGAAATCAAAGACCCAAGATTTTGGATTTGTGAAAAATTTCCGGCGCAGCTGGAACCCATACAGGGGTTTTATCTCCCGCCACACTTCCTTGGCATACTGACAGAATAAGAACGTATGTGCAGATGTCTCCTCCTGTGCACAGACAGCACAAGCCATTGACGCAGGAATGTGCCTACGACAAAGTTGGACACCGATGGTAGACAATCATGGACAAACCGCCACAAGTTAATTTTCATTTTGCCCGGCGCTTTGATTGCCCAGAGTTTCTTCCATAGCAGGTTCTCGTCCTGCAAGCTCGAGTGTGCTCCACCTCCCTGCTTGCTTCGGTTAATGAAGAATTTCTCCTCCCTAGCCAGATGATAGGCAGATCGGACTGAGTACACACCGTATTTTGTGAAGGGCCAAGAAATAAAGTCATCTCCGCCCCGC
Organism: Lolium rigidum; assembly: GCF_022539505.1. Lineage (NCBI taxonomy): Eukaryota > Viridiplantae > Streptophyta > Magnoliopsida > Poales > Poaceae > Lolium > Lolium rigidum. The sequence continues at coordinate 142,853,052 of NC_061513.1, read as the reverse complement.
CGACTGATAGGAATTTCAAGAACCCGGTTCGCAACATCCTCTTCAAAAACGGCACGCACCACCTCCGCGTCCCATGAACCATGGTCATCACTGAGTAAACAGTCCACGGTTGCGCCAACTGGGATTGGCGTCAGAGTCCGAAGCGTACATGGGTTTACATTTGGTATCCATCTGTCAGTCAGCACTTTAATTCTTTTCCCGTCTCCAACACTCCACCGAGCCCCTTGCTTAACTAACTGCATCCCGAAACTGATACTCCGCCAGGTGAATGATGAGGATCGGGGCAGCGGCGCATCCCAAACATCACACTGAGGGAAGTAACGTCCTTTGAGCACCCTAGCACACAAAGAGGTTGGCTCGGTAAGAAGCTTCCAGCACTGACGGCCGAGCATGGCTTGGTTAAACAACACGAGATCCCTAAAGCCCATGCCACCTAAATTTTTCGGCGTCGACAACCAATCCCAACTCTTCCAGTGCATCTTTTTCTTCCCTGCCTCAATTCCCCACCAATGATCAACAATCGCCTTCCGGAGGGCTTCACAAATTGAGACAGGAATTTGAAAACAGCTCATGATGAATGTCGGTATAGCTTGAATAATTGCCTTCAGCAACGTTTCTTTCCCTGACCGTGACATCGGTCGGCCCGACCATCCATTCATGTGCCTCCACGCTTTGTCCACAAGGAACTTGAATTGACCAGTTGGAGATCTCCCAATATCCGTAGGCATGCCAAGGTATTTATCTTGCAATGCCTCATTGGACACCCCGAGCTGATTCATAACTTGCTGCTTGACCTGGTCGTTACATCTTGATCCAAAAAAGACCGATGACTTATCAGTATTGATCTTCTGACCAGATCCATCACAATAAGACATAAGAGTTTCCTTTAGTGCCGCTACACTCCTGGCATCACTCCGAGCGAAGAAGATGCTATCGTCTGCGAAGAGGAGGTGGGAAATGGGTGGGCCATCACGACCGTTACGGACACCTTGTAGCGCCCCCACATTCTCCTTATGAAACAGCAGACTAGACAACCCTTCGGTACAGAGCAAGAAGAGGTAGGGACTAATCGGATCCCCTTGTCGAATTCCCCTCGAAGGAACAACTGGTGAAGTTAGCTCTCCATTAACACGAACTGCATATCTTACATTGGTTACACACCGCATGACCGAAGATAACCATTCTGGAGAGAAACCCAACTTCAGTAGACAACCATGTAAATAAGTCCACTCTACACGGTCGTAGGCCTTCATCATATCGATCTTGAGAGCAAAGTATGGACGCTTAGCATTCTATCTCTTGATCGTATGTAGGCACTCATAAGCAATCAGGGCATTATCTGTTATTAATCTGCCGGGTACGAAGGCACTTTGATGTTCAGAGATCACCACTGGCAAGATTAACTTTAGACGGTTAGCCAATACCTTTGATGCAATTTTGTACAACACGTTACATAAATTGATGGGCCTGAAGTTCTTGAGATTATCCGGGTTAGACATCTTGGGAACAACACAATTACGGAGTCACAAAAACCTTCAGGGATATCTTCGCCCATCAAAAAGCCCCGTACAGCAGAGCAAATGTCCTCTTTCAACACATCCCAATGCGTTTGATAAAAAAAGGCGGGAAAGCCGTCCGGACCAGGGGCCTTTGTAGGTCCCATCTGAAAGAGAGCAGCCTTAATCTCAGAGTCCAAATATGGTTTGTTTAATTCATCGTTCATATCAGTAGAGACTTTGGACTGAATGGCATCAAGGACAACATCAGAATCACAAGGTTCAACAGTAAACAGGTCACCATAATAAGCCTCGGCCATACCTTTGATCTCGTTTAACTCCTCACAGCGAGATCCATCGGGGTGCTAGATTCAGGCTGCAGAGTGCATTATAGGGGATGCGAGATGAAAAAAAAAACCGTGCTAGCCTTTTCCCCGGGATCTAATCAGGACGTTTTTTTTTTTTTGGCCCAGGCCGATGTGTTAGAGTTGCTCTTAGGGTCATCTATATTGCAGCTCGTAACCAACGAATAATGTAGTCGGAGGAATTTGGTTTAATGTAGCCAGATTGGCCGAACAATCCACACTCTCGAAATTTGCCGAAACAATCATGAGATACAAGATAATTTAGGACCAATTGGGAACCCGAAAATTGGCCACGATAGCTGCATTGTGAATACGTGTGGCGCTACTTCGACAGCGATATAAGAAAGCACAGCTGCTTTTGGTTCAAACATAACACTTTGCGGAAAAGAAGGTTCATGCATTTGGGGTGAGAAAGGGATCATGCGAGTTTGCCCGATGTGATCCGATTCCAGACGGGAAAGACGGACAAGCAACGAGTCGCCGTTGTCCGTTGCAATCAAAAGCTCACTAGTACTAGTAGTAAACTGCAAAGAGATCGAGGACTATGTGTACTACCAAGAAAAAAAAAGGTCAGATCTGGAACCGATCTTTCTAACGCTGATCAGACCGGGTCCTGCTCGGGCTAAAGGTGAATTGAACGCCGGCAACCTTAGCGATCCGCGCCACTCATAAGCACACACTCAAAGTCAATCCGTCGCCCTCCACGATAACCTAGCGCGTCAGCCTACGCGTGTGATCGCACGAACTCGAGCTCGGCCGATCAAAGTCTTCTCCCGCGGGGCGAAGGATTGGAAATGCACTCGCAGAGTCGGAGAAAACTGGCTTGGTTGGTATACGCGTGCCCAACGCGTGAAGAGAATGAAGATTGTTCCGTGCATGGCATGGGAGATATGGTTGTTGTCGTATTCATATTATTTCTTGCTTTGTGGTTCGTGCTGTCACCTCTATCATTAAGTTTCATCAAGTTTCAGAAATCATAGACATATTCATACGCAATGAAACATACTCTAGCGGAGTAGTGGTTTCGTGGACTGAAGACGTACGCTTACGCTAGCGGCAATTGCGATGGAGAAGTTGATAGCACGACACCGTTTGTTACTTATTGTAGGGCCACGGTTTCCCGGGATGAATTTCTTATGTGATCTGATGCATCGTTCAATGAGATGATGCTATACATGTGTGTCGTGCTGAGGAAGGCTCACATTCATGCAAAGTTGGTGTGTTGTCTTTTGCCGCTCGAATTTCTTAATTGCGTTTGTTGTTTCAAGTATGTCAGCAGCAGTTAGATTGCATGTTCCTCCAATTAATCTCTCACCATCACCTACATTCTTTCTCGCGGCGCAGCTCTTGCCTTCTCCATCCCCACGATCGTGCGTACAACCAAGATAACATTCCTCCGCACTTGGATCACCTTTTCAAATTCCCTCGTGAGCGTGGGGTCTATAGTTAGTTAGTGATATAATTAAAAATGGATTAGTAATTTTCATGTGATTTGATTTTGATCTGACAATGTTCAATTGGATTTCCGTGGTTTGTTATTTATGTGAACTAAACACCCAAATTATGCGTTTCTCAACCCCCTGTATATGTAACTTTTTTTTATCTTGTATTTTTCCTATGCCTCTTCTATTAATCTGTTTTTAAAACTCATCCACCGTCTTTTTTTAGGGGTCCACCGTCTTTTTCTTGCGGGTGAAACAATGTACACACTCCAAAACGCTTCTTCGTTTTTTTTTTGACGTCGCAAAACCCAGCAAAACTAGACTTCGTTGGCGCTTCACGGGCCGCCAAATCGTGGATGGCTACAACTCATTCCAACATCCGCGGACCCGTATCATAAAACGACCAACTTTTCCCGGCCCGCCTCTCCAATCCAGCCGAAGCCCATCCGACCAAATGCCTCGCAAAGCGAAAGCCGCGGAGCCTACCCGGCGGTCCAAGGGCAAAAAAGATCATCCGCCTCACGCGCCGACCCAAGCGGCCGCCGCCGCCGCCACCGAAGCCGCCGCCGTCATGGAGGCCGCCGAGGCCTGCGTCTACGACACCCTCCCAGGCCTAACCCTAGACTTCACTCCGGAGGAGGCCCTCGACGCGGCGGAGCCCCAGCCGTCCTCCTACCCCGCCGCCGCCGCCGCGGAGGACGCGACCGCGACCTATGCCGTCTTCCGCAATGAGATTACTGCGGCTGGGGACGCCCTCGTTGACATACCCGCCACCGATTTCTTCTCCCTAGACGTCTCCGCGGCTGGTAAGGCCGTTCCGGCCTCCCCGTCGTCGTCGGCGGCACGGCCTGCCGGGGCGGCGACGCCCTCGAGCTCCCTCGCTAAGGCGGAGCAGCCGGCGCAGGGGTCGGAGCGCGCGTGGTTCCGAGGAGGCAGGCGGTTCAGAAGCCCCATGTTGCAGCTACACAAAGGTTAGGAACCTTGGCATTGTTACTGCTTAGAACTTACTGTCTGGTGATAAGAAAAATGAAGTCTGTGGTGTTGATATGCTTAGACATTGTATGCACCCATAGTATCCTCGAATTTTCTCCCGTGACAAGTGATTGAACAGTGGTAGTTATGAAATGTACACATTTGGGGGCGGTGATATTTTGTACCGTATATCGAAAGTGATTTGAACGGTTTCATTTGTTATAAAAAATACAGAGGAGGATGTCATACTGAGTTATCAGTAATTTCGAATACCAACTTGATGCATTTAGAAAACAGGAAATAGCCATTGCAGTTTGTGCACTAATGGACCACTCAAATATTGTCGCTTTGTCTGCATCATTGATAAATTAGCATTACTGCACCTTTTTTATACATCTAAAATATGTAAAAATGCTCATCATAACTAATCATATAGTGGGTGGCATGTGTTTTTGGTGGAGAAAGTGATGTGAGAAGTGGCAAACAGCCATGTTACTTTGTTTATTTAGGCTCGCCAATCACATTTGATTTGATGTTTGAGAGCTTACATGGTAAAACTTGGGTTCGTTAGAAACTTATACGAGTATTATATTTTCTTTAGCTGCAAAATTTGTCTGCTGAGATACTGAAGTATTGCGTATCTGTTGCAGAGATTCTTGACTTCTGTGATTTTATCTCACCTTCCGCTGAAGAGGAATCTTCACGGACAGCTGCTGTGCAAGCTGTCTCTGATGTTGTCAAGCATATATGGCCTCATTGCAAGGCATCGTAACATTCTCTCTCTTTCCCTCTCCCTCTCTCTCTCTCTCTCTCTCTCTCTCTCTCTCTCTCTGTGTGTGTGTGTTTGTGCGTGTGTGTGTTTATAGCCACATGTCATTTTGGTAATTCTTGATTTTGCATGGCAGGTTGAAGTCTTCGGATCTTTCAGAACAGGGCTTTATCTACCAACAAGTGATATTGATGTATGAGTATTTCCTCTCATTCTCTCTTAAATTTCAGCACTTCACTTCCTCTGTCATCTTGTCTGTATTTTGTCAACTTTTAGGGCTATTAATAAGTGTATTTTGTAGAGTAAAAAACACATGTATTTTGTAAGTGCAAGTAGTAAAGAACTGGTGTACAACTCTTCAGTTGCAACTTGCATGCATTCACAATTATTTAGCCCATTTTCGTCAATCATTCTCCTCTCCTCTTTCTCCTCGTCCTCACCGGATGAGGGTTGGTGCCTTTTCTCTTTTGAGCCTAGTATGTGTGCTCCTCCCGTGTGGCATGGCAGATCCGTTCAGCACGACATACTGACAGGTGGGGCCGAACCAGTTAACCTGTTTTTTTTCCTAAACCAACCTGACCTGGTCTGAAGTTCAAACTTACCCCTGGTCCAGAGTGCAACATCCAAAGTACAACTAATGACAATACCTGGTCCGAAGTGCAATTCACTGCAATAAAAATCCAAGAATCATCACACGTTGTGTGTGGTAAGTAATCTCAAACCAACATACTAGAATCTTAGCAAAAGATTTATTCAGTGGAAGTAATACTTATGGAGAAAAAAAAAGGACAAATACAATATAGTACAGGTGGAGTTCCCACACTGTTTTTCCAACTGCAGAAAGCGGCAGGGCTATAACATATAGGAGAAAATGAGATTGAGTACACCGAGCGCAGGAAATATTGTGCTCTATTTGTCTAGGACAGCAGTACACTCGCTGTTTCTCGGGACCAATGTTCACCTACCAATTGCACTTGTCAATTCATACCGAAACTGGTAGGGTATTTTTTTTCCAGAAAATGCAAAGCTTGCATTTCATTGCATTGATAGAGAGAACAGTCTACAAGCCTAAGACAAGCCGAAACACCTGACCACTCAAGGCAAGATCAAACCCAAAGGCCCTAAGACAAACATTACAACAAACGCCACCAAACCAGCATCAGCCTAGATGCCATCCATACAAGTGCACAAGACGCGACTGACCCACCAATCCTAGATAGCATGGCAAGCCAACAGCATTGTGGACTGGCCTCGCCAAAACTGATAGGGTATCTTGTTCTGTTTTATGATATAATAAATTACCCGTGTACATCTGCTTGCAACAACTGATTGCATTCACAACCTTTTACCTGGAAACACATGGAAAACATACTTCCTTTGGGGGTGTCTTCTTTGTTGTCAGATAGGGCGTCTTGTGCTGTTTCATGATATAATGAATTGCCAGGACATATCAGCTTGTTACAAACTACTTACATTCACCTCCTTATTTTACATGGAAACACATGGAACATACTTTCACTTAGGAATATGTCTTCTTTGTCCTTGTAAGTTCATATGTGTTACTTCTGTTGCAGGTTGTAATATTTGAGTCCAGGGTCAAGACTCCTCAAGTTGGCCTATACGCTCTTGCAAAAGCATTGACTCAAAAAGGTGTTGCCAAGAAGATACAGGTTCCTGTTCTCACCCTTTCTGTATCTAGCGTGAAAGATGTGTATGGAAGTCTTTTTTTCTTCAACCCATACTCATTAACAGGGCTTCAAATTCTTTTGTTGGACTGTTCCCGCGAGTGTATGGTAAATTTCCTGGTTTTTGAATTTTTTTTCCCAAATTTGAACTTCAAAAAATAGATTGAGCCAGTTCTATTTTGTTGCCTGAACCTAGATTTCTAGGTGTTACCATGGAGGGTCTTCATGTATTATTTTCTGCCTACGGGAAGTACTGCATTCAGCTCACAAAGAACACAATTTGCAGCATGCTGTTATGCATCAGAACAATAAATAGGAGATAATTGCGGTAGTTATTTGATTATTGATCATATAGGAATATTGTACATGCATGTATAAGATGTTCGCGGGAAATCAGGTTTATGGATGCACAAGAAGTAATGGGGAAGCAAACACTGAATTCCTTCATTGTTAAGCTCATCAGTCATCATTCAACTCAGTACAGAACAAGGAGTTTGTTAACATTGCCTTCAAATGTGCTGCGGAAAATTGAACTCAATATTTGTGTGAATGGCTATCGATATTTTTTTAGTGGTGTTGCATGCCTGCTAGTGGCTACGAAAGAGCACTGTTTATTCCAAATACATTTTCTCACCTTTTGGCTTCTGCGAAAATGTGCATGTGAATGGAGTTTGCTCAACCTTCTCAGGGTACTAATGTCACCTAAGAACCCAATTCGCTTATTGCTCTACACCCCTACATTTGCACCAGCCAAAATGTTGATGATTTCCTTGTTCATTGGCTTCGACGTACCACCATCTAGGTACAGCAATACCAAACTTGACTACTGGAGTTTGAAATTCAAGCTCAAACTAGCTGATTTAACAAACTTTGCATTGGCCTGAATCCTAGGTAACTTGCCAGGATCCATATCCTCCTTGTAACGAGAGCTTCCAAAGCAAGAGAACCTGTTACTATTTTTTTATATAATGAAAAAGATACAATTACTCCAGTTGAATTACAACGTGGGATGATATATAGCCCACCTTGGAAGGTTGCCAAAAGCTGTCGGTTGAGCTTTGGAAGCTGCCACCGCTCGGTTCTGCAGTTGCCAGTTGTTTATTTGTTCTCAAGTTGGTTGTGATGTCAATTTTGTTTCTTTTCAGGTGATAGCAAAGGCCCGTGTGCCAATTGTGAAATTTGTGGAAAGAATTAGTGAAATACCTTTTGATATCAGGTTATATTTTTTCTCAAGTAGCTAGAGCTACCACCCCCGCCCCCTCCTTGCTATGTTGTCCAAGAACTTAGTGTAACGATCTTCTTTTCCTTTCCAGCTTTGATATTGATGGTGGACCACAGGCAGCGGATTTTATCAAGGTACCTGTTGCAACAAAGGACTAGTTACCACACTATTGAGGGCATAATTTCTGTTCTAGCTAATCTGTGACAAGACATATGCCCATATATATATCTTTGATCATCTATGTTAGTCATACTCAAGACAGTTTTTCCATTTGGTACCATAGGATGCCATCAAGAAGATGCCTGCTTTAAGACCTTTGTCTATGATTCTGAAGGTTTTCCTTCATCAAAGAGAACTCAATGAGGTACACAACTAAATTTGTAATTTACTTATTCCATAATAATAACATTGTTCCTTTGAATAATTGGGTTTACAGAGATTATTGTTTTACTTTGGTTGGTAGGTCTATACCGGTGGGGTTGGGTCATATGCTCTTCTCACAATGCTGATCACACATTTACAGGTAATCTGAGCTCTGTTTTATCTACAAGTCCTTGCTGCACTTTCTTAGCCTCATGGCCCATGTCATATACTCATTTTTTTAGCTAAGTTCTCCACACTTGTGCTTCCATCTTCGACAAGTGTGGGCCTTGTTTGCCAAAAAAAGTTTGGCGTGCTTTAGTTATTTTTCTTACGGTATATCTAATGCTTTCCTTCTATACAATAATTAATATATTTAAGTAGCACAATCGTGTCATAAGTTGCTAAGAGATGTTTCAAAGAACATTTTAGTAGTAATCAATTCTGAATAATCTGCTGGGGAACCAGACCATACCTCAATTGGAGTCTTCTTTTCAATAGCAATGGAGGGTGACCGATTAATAAGATAGCAAGCTGTGGAAGCCCAAAAACGCCTATGCAAACCTGCATTTGACAACATGCAGCGGGCCTTGGAGATGATGGTCCTGTTCATACGCTCAGCTACACCGTTTTGTTGAGGAGTGTGAGCATCCAAAGCTGCCTAACAATGCCTTCAGACTTGCAATATGATTCAAACTCATTAGAACAGAATTCCATCCCATTATCAGTGCGAAGGGCTGTAAGGGTGGAAAATTATTAAACTGCATGTACTATTTCACACCTTGCATATGATACCTTTAGGCTTTAGAACTTGTGAACATTTGATAAGCTTTTAAGCTTTTCATACATTTATTTGTTGGTGGTAAAAGAAAACATCATATCATTCAGTATACTAGCAGCAAAGTGCTGTTGATATATGTAGTTATCTCAATTGCCTTATGCTTTTCCGTCCTGTGAAATTTCTCACTTATATAAAGACTGGAACTTATTTCCAACCTGACGATAATAAATTATCATATTTGTCATTCTGAGGATTATCCTTTTTTGCTAGTTGATCTGGGGAGTGAAAGATATGCTGGGCTATCGACAATCCAAGGAGCACAATTTGGGAATTCTTTTGGTAAGCAATACTTCCTTAATGTTTCACAGTAATGAGAGTTTTGACATTTTTATGCTTTGGTATTGATCTTATGTAAAGTTGCACATAATAGTTATTGGCTCCTGGAGTGCACCAGGATATTCCAGCGTGTACACATGTGAAATGCTTAAGTTATTTTCTATTTTCTACTTTCGGATAAACGTACATCACCTTTGATTTGATGGAGAAACATACCGTATCTTTATTATGAATTTATGATGGAGAAATGAAACATGGTTGCAGCCATTCATACAAACTTTGTGTTTTCTTCATGCCAGATCAAGTTTTTTGACTTCTATGGGCGCAAGTTAAACAATTGGGATGTTGGAATATCCTGCAACTCTGCAAGAACCTTTTTCTTGAAGAGTGATAATGAGTAAGGCAACTAGTTTTAATTGTATTACTACCACCTCAGTAACATCTACTATGATTCAGTCGTGATGTTCATGTTCACTGATCCTATTTCTAATTTGTTTGATAAGCTTTGTGAATCTTGACCGGCCACATCTTATAGCCATTCAAGATCCCATGGTAAGATTGTTGTCCTTGTTCATTTTGGTTGAACTTGATAATCTTCAGTGGGTAGTGTATTTACCTATCTAAATTACTTTCATGGCCTAGGTACCAGATAATGATATCGGGAAGAATTCATTCAACTACTTCAAGGTAACTTTCGATGTTCCTTTTTATCTGTGCACCTTTTTGTGTAGGACATGCCATGGATGTGATACTTGAATAATTTGATGCTATAACTCATTTGTTCTTTCATAATGCTGTATATTCTTACACTACAGATATCAATTTAGCAATTGATGGAAATAATCTTATGATTGCTGTGTGGATTATTTTAATAGTTCTCTCTGGCGATTTGATTGGGTTTGATCCTTCCTTGCTTTCTTGGTGTTATTCTAGTCTAGTTTAGCGATGACTATCTGATGTCATCAGTCTTCAGCGATGAATGACCCAGAATGATTATTCAATCTCTGTTTGTAACTTGGGACCATCAATCTGCACTTATCTTATATTGGAATGAGGATTGTATGTGCTTAAATTTGAGGATTGACATCTTTAATGTTCGAATGAACATGCTAGTTAGTTGTCTCTGGTTTGGGGAAGCTTTCTTAATCAAGTACCATAAGGGCACATGAATAAATACTTAACAGCCACAACCTGTCTTGATAACAGTTTGGTACTTCTGCCTCTTTTTTTGCCAAATGCTCCAGTTTGTTCACTTGTCTGACTTTGATCTTTGAAGTTCATTTACACTGTAGCTATGCTGCAACTTCAACTGGGTCTTTGACATATATACAAAAAACTCTACATGGAAAACATTTGATGAAGAAACTTAATTCACGGTGCAGGTGAAATCAGCATTTTCAAAGGCTTACTCAGTGCTGACTGATGCCAAGTTGATTACGAGCTTGGGACCAAACAGGAGCATTCTGGGTGCCATTGTCAGACCGGATTCAGTGTTGCTGGACCGTAAAGGCTGGAACACTGATGGTGCATTAGCTGACATGCTAGCAGAACCCTGGGAACCATTGGCCCAACGGTTTGACAGCGAGAATGATGCAATGTACAATTGGCATGCATTAGATGATGATGAACCACTGCCCAGAAATACTCAACCTGCTTCTGAGGACACTAGTTCATCACCATTGAAGAAACGGAAGTCATCCAAGTCAAATAAGAAATCTAGAAAGAAGGCAAAGGCTGATGATGTCTCAAGCAGTGATGATGCAGAAGATGGGTCCAGAAATCGAAGAGAGCGCAGTCGTGGCAAAGAGTCGAGACAAAGTGAGAAAACACATCGCAGTGCAGGAAGCAGTAGACGAAGAAAAGGGCCACGAGAGTATGACAGATTTACAAATACACTCCCACAGCACACACACATAAGTAGGTGGTGAGTTGTGTGCTGCCACTGACATCTGCGATATGTTTTCGGGTGCGACAAAATTTGACTGCTGGAAGAGCTGTATGTGATCAAATGGTGGCAGGCTGGCAAACATTTAAGTTAGTAGCAGCACTCGGATGCTCCAATGTATCATTTGTTTGTTTTATTTGTCTATCTAGTCCTGTTTGTAATGCTGATCAAACAGAAAATTCAGTTTTATTCTTGAATCACTAGTGGGCTCGCAAAATTGTTTCAGGGATTTTGATGTTGCGGTAAAAGCTTCAAACGTTTGTATTACATCTATGCTGAAATGTCGTGTCAGATATAAAATCGTGTGCCAGCTGCCATAGCGAATTGATCATTGCCCAGCCATGGTTGGAGTCTCATTCGAAGGGGCTATGGTTTTATTTTAAGACAATAAGGTCAACAAACTTCTGAAGTTACACATATGGACAGCTTGGAGAATCACGCAACAGGTGCAACTCATAATTTTTCTTATGAACGAACCTATAGTTTTTGCACTTAAGCTATATACAACTCTGTTTCTCCAATAGCTGGAACATCTTACTACTCTGTTTCTCCAATAGCTGGAACATCTTACAACTCTGTTTCTCCAAGGACTACAGAAGGTGGAATATCTTACCAGCAAGAACTGGTTTGTTTAGTACTTCTGTACAGCTATGCCATCATTTCCTAACTCACAAGCAGCACCTGTTTTCTCCCGTGAGCTGCTGCTTGTTCTAAAGAGTAAATAAAAACTGCTTAGGCAAGGCAGGCTAGGAGAACAATGAACTATTGACAAGTTCGTTTCCAGATGATTAGATTCCTACATCCCAGCTGCATTCTTCTCCAATGCATACATGAAACCCAGATAGATATATAATATCCCCCCGTTCCCTTATATAAGACATTTTGTCAGGCTAGTTTAGCTTGCCAAAACATCTTATTTTAGGGAACAGAGGAAGTAGGACAGATTCATAACCAATATCTGAACAGCTGATAAGATGATGTGAACTCGTCATATTTTCATATCGCAAAGGCACAAATTCTTCGTCAACTGTCGGTTACAAGCAAGATATGTCCATTAAAAGTGAGGACATATGCCAGCATCATCACTAGACTAATCTACCATTCTTATTTCAGATTGACCCTTCAGCAAAAAAAAAAAAGTAGAAGGATCTGTACCAATCTGCTGGCTAATTAAAAAGGAAGCCAGATGAAATACCCGTGTGAGAGCTGATAGCTTCCAGTTATAGTCATGGAAATAAGTTGAGGGAGCAATGTAGTACCCGATATAACTGGCCATTCTGCACTATGCCGACCAGTCTCGTGGGGATGTAACATTACTACCAGCATTGAGCTTATTAACCATGGTGGCATTGGAGTCTACAGGCTGGAGGGCTGCAGTCACCGCCGGGAGAGTCAAATTCCCAACTGCATCCTGCGGATACCCTACTACAGTAGCCGTTTCAAACATACTTCCATAAGGATTCTTATGCATAACTTGGGAGCCCAAATGGTGAAACGCCATTGGAGCAGTTGCCGGATGCTGAGGCAGAACAGCAACAACAGTTGCAGGGCACTCAGAAGGATTCTCATATGCGGCGCTGTAGGCTCGGCCACCGCCTTGAACAGCGTACGAGGCAACACTGCAGTGACTGGGCTTGCTTGGTTGAGGTGGGTACGAGCCCTGGCTGTGCGGCTGCAGTTGCTGTGGCTGTTGATGCTGGACATTGTGCTCTGCCGCCTGCCTGTGTGGCTGCACTTGCTGCGCCTGTTGATGCTGGATACTGCGCTCTGCCGTCGGAAGCAAAATCGTGTTGCCTTGGCCATAAAACGAAGGCACGACTTCATGGTGCTTCTGCTGAGGTGAGGAGTATGGAGACTGCATGACCAAGCTTCTCGGAAGTGCCTCGGCGGTAGCATTGGCAAGCTTCTGAGAGCAGTACGGAGGATACATGAGCGTGACTTGAGGAGCACTTTGGGCATGAGGAGAAGACGCTTTCTGTTGAACAATCTGCTGTGGAACTTGCTGAACACTGTACTGCTGCTGTTGTTGCGAGACAGACCGCCACGCCTGCGACTCGTGATGCTGGGCAGGCATCTGCAGCATATGATGCTGCTGGAGCGGAGGACACATCTCCGTCGTCTGGCTAGACTGCTGAGGCAGCTCGGCCGCAGCCCTGGGTTCAGGGTTCTGGAGATGCGGCTGCATGACCTGAACAAACGACTCGGACGACTTGTTCTCGGCGGACTTGACATGGCTCTGGCTCTGCATGTAGTACACGGCGGCCTGGCCGGGATGCTGCTGGTCGTGCAAAGAGACCGGCACTAGCTGCTGCAGGATGTAGCCGCTGCCGCCTTGGGTCATCGGCATAGCGGGAGACTGCGTGGCGTTGACCTGGTGCATTGGCAGGAAGGAAACCTCGGGGTTCGCGAATTGCGCGCTGTGATGATCGCTGGCGGTTTCCCTTGCCGCTGCGAGCATGGACAGGGGAGGAGCGGCTTCGTTTGCCCTGGCAGGGAACTCGTGCGCTATCTGGAGCTTGGCCAGCTGCTGCTGCGCCATGTCGGCGGCGGCGGGCTCGTGCCTGTCCTGAAGCACCTGCACGGCTTTCTGAACCTGTTGACCAAAAATGTTGGTTCAGTTAGGACAGGGTATTCGTAATAAGGTGATGTGAATCTCATGAGAACAGTAGTAAGTCAGACTCCCCCGTACGTGGTTAGAAACAGCAGGTCGTGAATACGTTCCGCTGTAAGCATCATAGAAGACAAATGTGAAATGTGAATGCCGCTGGCTGTTAGAATTTGTGAGCGCTGGCTACAGGCTGAATGTGAGTAGCGGGTCAACCAATTTGGTAGTACTCGAGAGTGGAGAGCAAGGAATGTAACGGGTGCGCGTGCACGGATCTACTAGTAATTCTGCAGAAATCCTCGTGAAAGCGTACCTGTCTGATGTTCTTGTCGATGCATCTGAAGTTGACGGTGGCGTCGCTGTGGTAGTCCATGACGTCGCTGCGCAGCTCCCCGATGGACCGCTCGAGCTTGTAGCAGTATAGCTCGAGCTGCGAGAGCCTGCCGCCGATGCCCTCGAGCGAGTGCAGCAGCCCGTCGGCCTGCTTCCGCATGCACTCCTCCACGGCCGCCATGACCGCCTCCCTCGGGTAGCATGGCTCCTGCTCCTGCGGCTGCGGCTGGCCGTACACGTTGACGAACGTCCGCACCAGCCGCTTGTCCTGCAAATCCTGCGCGTCCGCGGGCGCAATCAGGACCGGCGAGATCGAGGAGCGGCGCGTGGTGGGGGGAGGAGGGAGATCGAGTGGTGAGGAGTAGGGCGGGCGGGCGTACCTCGGCGCGGCGGCGGGTCTGGTCGAAGGCGCAGCGCGCGTCGGGTGGGAGGCCGAAGGCGCCCGAGACGGAGGCGGCGGCGGGGCGCGCGGGGGACGCCATGGGCGGGAGGGCGGAGGGTGGCTAGGGTTTTGGGTTGGTGGTGCGTTCCGAGCGATAGAGAGGGAGATGGGGCGAGGCGGGATGGGAGGAATCCGAAGCGGAGGAAGGGGCGAGGAAAGGGAGAACTGAGAAGTACTGGTAGAAGCAAAGCAGGGTAGAGGGAAAAGCAGAGCGGAACAGAGTAAAGAAAACGTGGAGGCAGCCAATGGGAGCGTGAGATGAGATCGAGGCAATAAAAACTGGATGGATTGGGACGGGACGAGCGGGGGGCAAGGCAAGTGGGGCGCGTGGGTGGACTTGGGGGATAGCGAGATGCGAGGCCGATCTGAGTTGCACCGAGTGAGTGAGTTCGTTCCTTCGATGTGGCTGGCTGTCTCCTGACACACATCGGCCATGGGGATGGATGGATACCTTGCTTGCCTTGCTGGACGATCGTTTTCGGATGAGATGACGGTGGTTGGGTCGGGTGCGGCGTCACCGTCCAGCCTCCCGGCCTCGTGAGTCACGTGCGTGATTAACAATGAGTTTAATTGGGCAAACAAGGCTTGCGTTCTGTCATACGCTGATACACAGGTTGAGATGTGGCTGGTATCAGTAGCATACCAGAGCTGTTGTTGTCAGGGAGATTTTCAGATCTTCAGTTTGGGAATAAACTGGATACCCAGCCTGTACATTGGAAGAATTGGGGGGGGGGGGGGGGGCTTAGGATATTAAAATGGCTACTCCGATGTGACTAATTTTAGTTCTTAATCAAGTGATGTTATTAAATTTTAGCTGCAATCAATGTTGCAACTGACAACTAACACGAATCACAAAATAACTCTAAGACTATTCATAGTGGGAAGTAACATTAGATAAAGACTACTCTCAATGGGAGTAGTATCACGCACTACATGCATGCAAAAAGCTGATATGTCATATAAATTAATGATGAAAGAGATGATAGTGGTATCATAGGTAGATACCGTATCATAGCACGTAGAACTAAAAAATTAATGACAAACAAATCTTGTACACACTTTTGTATTGAGATTCTACAAATCATTAAATACACGTAACATATAATACTACTATATAATACTACTATGCATTGTGAAGATAGTATTATACACTAGTATCATATGCATGATACTATTATGTGATACTCTCCATTGTGACTAGTCTAACATGCATATGTTACTACTATCATATTGGGTAGTATCATAGATATGGTAATATAGACTGTCATATTTATTACTTTGTAGAGCCATTCTTCATTGAAATGTGTGATCTGATTGTAACATAGCTAATAGTTACCACTATCCTCTTTTTTCTCAATTAGTGATATGTCATGCGGAAATTCAATTCGGCTCCCGGGTGCGTATGCTCCCTCTACCAAAAAAACATATTTCGAAATGTTAAAAAATTTGGATAAAAAAATCTATATGTACATCTCCATAATGTATGTGCATTCGCTAAGTTTCACGAAAAACTAATATTTTTTGTGGTCTATGTGAAAAGGAGAAACTTTATCTTGTGAAAAGCATTATTTTTAGCACTCAATTTTGTCTTTTTTACACACGTCACATGATAAGTCGATTTTTTATGAAACGACTTTGTGAGCGCGTAGCACGTGAATATGTACGTACAAATTTTTTGTTTCAATTTTTTTAAAATTTAAAATGTATATAAGATGCATTTCAAAATATAGGGAGCATATGCACCCATGTTCCAACTTCCAAAACATCACTCTATGTCATGTCATCAAATTGCTTAGTTGACATTGCATGTGGTTGATGTTACTACTTATGTTACTCCCCACTTTGAGTAGTCTAAAGATTTGTTTCTAGTTGCAACCTCACCCGCAACTATAAAAATACTCCCTACATAGGTAGTTTAAGATAAAGTTTGACCATTAATTTTGTTAACGAAATATTAATTAATTGTCTATAAAATTTATACCATTAGATTCGTATTTAAAAATATGTTTCGAATGATATAATTTTTTTAGCATATATTTCATATTTTATTGATCAAAATAGTGGTCAAAGCAAAATTTTAAACTACATACGCGCATGTTAAACAGAGACAGAGGAAGTAGCAATTACAACATAACTTGCAACTCATAAGTACATGAACCGCGATGCAAATCCTACGATGTAGGAATCGAATGATAGATAAGGTAGCTAAGAATGAATTTTTAGTTAAGAAGTAGCTGAGAATTAGCGAACCGTATGTAACTATGTACCTACACTTTTTTTTTCTCACAAATACGTATATACAATTACCTTTATAAACATATGCGCATGCGCACACCCTGTTCCTATAAGCACATTCGTTCGAGAGACTAAGGGTGTGTTTGTTAGCCTGAGTGGACACAGATTTTCCCCTCCCATCCTAGATTTTCCCACCTTTTGTTGTTTGGTAGACCGGCTCGGTCTAATTGGGCAGTGCCCACCTCATGCAAAAAGAGGCCCTCAGCCCTGCCCGGTTGAGAAGCAAAAATCGAGCTTCGCAAGTCGGCCTGGCTGACCTCGTCCCCGCAAAACCCTGTAGCGTCACCCGCACACCCCCAGACCCCCACCCGCACATCTCATTCCCCCCACTCTCTCTCTCCCCGCACTCCGCGCCCGTTGCCCCGTCCGGCGCAGCCGCCTCGCAGACGCCGGCCTGCACGACGACTCCCAGACGCCGTCCTGCGCGGCCGCCTTCCAGACGCCGTCCTGCGCGCCGCCCGACGCCACAGCTCCGCGACCGACGGACCAGCGCCGCCACGCCATGGACACGGGACAGCGCCGTCATGGCCACAAACACGGGACAACGTCGCCGCCTCCCCGACTTCGTCCAGCGCCGCCGCCTCACCGACGCCGGCCAGCGCCGCCACGCCATGGACACGGGCCAGCGCCGCCACCTCACCGACGCCGGCCAGCGCCGCCACGCCATGGACACGGGCCAGCGTCGCCACGTCAAGCTAGGGACCCGATTGCTTTTGTTTTTTTACGTATAGGGACTCGATTGCTTTTTTTGTTTTCTTTTCAGGGGCTTTTCTGTAAAACTAGAACCTCAGCCTGGTTGAACGCATCACTGACCACCAAACAGCTTCTTGTCATAGCATGGTTGAAGGCACCCGACCCACCAAACACATGGCAAATTCTGGATCCAACTTGTATAGAGTGGGCATGTCTCATCTGAGAAAGACAATCTGTGGTGAACCGACCTACCAAACACACCCTAAGTCTAAAACACTAGACGGGTCTTATAATTGATGAAGTCACCATAGGTTTTTGCTATCGACAAAAATATCACCTCCTAATGAAGAATATTTCCTCTTTTATTAAACTTACAGGGAAGTCCTGATGTGAACTCGATCTCGAGCCGAAGTGTGCGGCGCAAGGTTTACATACGCACAAGTGGATCACTCAGCAGACTAGATCGATCGAAGCGATCTCCACCTCGCAAGTCGCAACACTCGTGTGTAGCCTCTAGGTGGTACCTAGACCAACAGCCATGCGAGCACGCGCGGCGTATCGTGTGTTGCACTCTTGTTGTCTTGCACATAGCGTGCTAACGTGAAGATAATGCAAGTTGTCAAAATAAAAAATATATACAGCCATAACTACAAGTGGAGTATATCCAAACTTTCAACTTAGGTCCCTGAGCTCCTCTTTTTTTGCATGGAGTGGTACGAAAAATGGGCCGTTTGGTATGTTAAACTCTCCTGTGTTGTTGCATGAACGAGATATTAAAACATCTCCGAGCCAGCCCGGGAGGAACGGCCAAATCGGCCGTTGCTGTGGAGTTTGGCCCGTTATCTTCAGACGGTTGCACGCGTTTAGAAGAGAGAGCGAAATGCCGCGTCCCTTCGGGGAACATGCGCAATAAACAACCTCACCGCCCCCTCTCCTTCCTCTCGCTCGCCTCTTCCACTCTCATCACCCCCAAACTGTCACATCACCAGGGCGGTTGCTCTACCGTCGACTAATCCGCCGCAAGGAGGAGGAGATGACAGTGACAACGAGCGCGAACTCGGCCACAACCTGCACTGCGTGCGGGACTTTCTACTCGACCTCGAGCTCGTCCTCGACCTGAATAATGATGGTAAGCACCTTCTTCTCCTTATCTTTGTCGTCGTGCTGCGACAACACGCCCTGCTGAACCATTTGTTAGGACATGCAAATTAGATCTGCTACGGTTTCCATTAGAATTGGGTTCGAATAGACGATTTCCTGTTGTTCGTGTCGGTTTAGAAGTTGGACGGAGTTATTTCGTGCTTCACGATTGTGATTTGCTTAGATCTGTTCGCTTACTGTGCAACCGCGGTAGATCCATTCTAGATCAAAATCGGATATTTCATAGTGTCTGATTTCCCACTGTAGATGCGAAGAGGAGCGGGGGGGGGGGGGTGGTGGGGGTTGTGCTGCAATCACTAGGATGATTCCAATTTAGCTTATGCTCTGTGATGTTGTGCATTGCGTTAGCTTAGTTTCTAATAATCCCGGTGTGCAGTAGTTGATACCATTGTATGAGGCCCAACATTGCTACCTTGCTTGGTATTTTGTATGTTGTGATTGTGCTGCCAACGAGTTTGTTCAGAACCGAGCGCAGGACGACGAACTGGATGAGTTGAAGAATCAACTGGTTGCTATCCTGAAGAATGTGCAGACAACTCAAGCACAAGTTACGAGGTCTAAGAAACACGAATGGAGATGCCACCAGGTGTATCGTGGTGGAAGAAGTAGCCTGAAGGTATGTTGGTATATGAGTCTAGTTGTGTCTGAACTTATTGGACTGTGTCGGTAGTGTTGAACAATTGTCCTGTCGATCGTAAACACCTAAATTTTATTGTGTCTGAACTCGTAGTGTGATCTTGCCTTCTATGCTTGCTTGTGCGCTATTTGATAGATCATTGGTAACCTCACCACTCAAGAGAAGAGAGGTAACCGGAGTCTAATTTTGGCTTGCAACCAACCAAACAGTAACATTCTCATTTTGGGCTGCTATATAGCCTTAAAACCGGTCAATCAATCAGCCAAAGCCCAAATCTCCATCGGGCTGAAAAAACTCTTCGCGAGCAACCAAACGATACACCAATTCTAATCTGTGGCCCGTTTGCAACTCCCAGACACTTCTCCAAGCACAGGCATCCCCAAATCCGGCCCAGGCAACCAAACACGTTCTTATCTTCTGCCTCTGCCACCTTGATCGTAAAGGGTACATTACTTTTCCTCAACATGAAGCATCAGACCTTTAGTAGTACCACATCTCAGCGAGTAATACCCTGAACTTGTATCTTTGCTGAAACAATTACCTCAATAGATAATACTGTAGAATCCGGTGGTTGTTCTTATTTTATTCTTGCAAACAGGCTATCCCTTTTCATTACTGCACAACGGAATATATTGTCTCAAACGAACCCAAACACGCAGAGAGTGGCATGGGAAAGAGGCCCCCCTTGCATCTCCGGAAAATTCGCTGACAGGTGCTCAAAGTGGAACGCCCGCTCAGAAACCTCCGTACCGGTTTACAGGATAATTATGTATTTTAAGAAAAAAAAATTAACTACAAATTTAGTCAACAAAAGATAAGATATATGCCACAAAAATTATACCACCGAATTCATATTCAAAAGAAGTTTCCAATGATATAATTTTTGTGGCAGATATTTTACTTTTTGTTAACAACATAAGGAAATCAAGGTCCTTCGATCGGCACGACCGCGAGGAAAACATTTACTCATACATAAAAATTTCTGTCATCCGCTAGACTTTTATAGGGGAGTCTTGATGTGAACTCGATCTTGGGCCGAATTGTGCAGCGCAAGGTTTAATCGCTCGTCGGACTAGGGGCGCGTTGGTATCAAGCGTTCATTCTAGGTTTTCCTGCGACAAGCTTCTTGTTTCGTTGCCCGTTCCAAACGAGCTCCGAGCCAATTTTGGCACTTTGGTAGCCTGCTTGCATCTAGTGGTACCTAAATACCGCTTTGTTTAGTTGTTCGCATGCTTTTGTTAGCCTTACCCTTTTGACATCATAGTGACATTATCTCACCCATCATAAGTATCACCCATGTCTCCGGTCACGAAGCTGGTAATAACCATGACACCGTCGTTGACGCCAGCAAGCCACCACTGCACCCATCAGAAGCATTGCCAAGACGCCGTCCATGAAGTCGGACACCACAATGCGTTGCCATCCACGCCAACAAACCATGACAACACCCATCACAAGCATCAACACATTGTCGTCCATGAATCCGGACACCACTATGATGCCGCCGTCCATATCGGCGTGCCACGAGGCACCCGGAAATACCACATGGTGATCTTACCTTTGACCTCTCACCTACCACAACTATTGCTATGTCACCGTCCACGAAGCCCGCACCACCATGCCGCTGCAGTCCACCAGGCATGTCACGATAGTGTGTAGAAATAACACATGCCGTTGTGGTCCACGTCGGTATATCACGACAACACACAGAAATAACACCATGTCACCAACGAGGGTGGCTACCACCATGGTTTACCACCTCTCACCTACCATGACCACATTGCCGTCCACGAAGTCGGGCAAGATGGCACCGTTTACAAAGCCTGGCAAGATGGCGTTCACCACATTGCCATTCACGAAGCCATGCACAAAATGGCATCATTCACCACGTCGCCGTTCACGAAGCCGGACACAAGACAACGCCATTCACCATGCCGTTGTTCACGAAGTTTACCGCGACGGTGTGCGGAAATACCACCATGTGAACGGAGGACTGGTGAACAATATGATCATGAAGCACACACCAAAATGAACTCACACGCGTGCACGAGTCATTATTCTATCTGCTACGTTCACCGAAACGAAAAATTTACAACACAAGAGTTGTGAGGAATGGTGAGGTGAACCTACTCCACAAAGGAAATTTCAAACCTTGAGCGTGTGCGGTGAATTTGGCGAAATTTTCTCAAAACTCGGAATGTATGGATTCATATTATCGACATGCATCTTTTTAATGTACAAATTAACATAGTTGTATTGATTACAAGAGCATTAGGTCAAAGAGCTTAAGGGGGAGAGAGAGAGAGAGAGAGCGGAACAACCTCACGTAACTCCACGTGCAAAATTCGCATCGCTGGAGCTGACAACTGGGCAGGCTAAGGGCATACCCAATGCAATATCCTAGAGGTACAACTTCACACTTTTAGGTAGGTTCGAATGATTCAAAGTAGGTTCGGATGAGGAGGCAGTCTCCTCTTCAAGAAGTGAGATCGTAAGCCTTAAAAGCTTGATTTTTGAAGAGAGAAAAAAAATACATAGTGTCATATTTGTGGGATCCCTTCTCTATTTTTTCTGACTAAAATTGTAGCTTTCAGAGATAAAATTCACCATGTTTCTTGTGACAACTCTTTTACATGAAGCAGCTAATTGTGTATGCCACCATTGCTTATATCCTAAGTGGAAACGGCCGATTCGGGCAGAAGGGCTGGGGATGCAGGACACGGGCGTGTTCAGGGGCATGGTCCACAGGGACGGCAGCGACGAGCTGCTGCGTGTGAACCACTACTCGCCATCGCCGCGGCTGGAGGTGGCGGGCAGCGGCACCACGGGGTTCGGCGAGCACACGGACCCTCAGATCATGTCGCTGCTGCGCTCCAACTCCATCCCGGGGCTGCAGATCGCACATTCGCACTGCAGGACGGCAGCTGGCTCCCCGTCGCGCCCGACACGGAGTCGGTCTTCGTCAACGTCGGCGACGCCATGCAGGTTCTGACCAACGGGAGGTACAGGAGTGTGAGGCACATGGTGGTGGCAGAGGCCGGCGAGGAGCTCCGCTCGTCGAGGCTGTCGATGATATACTTCGGCGGCCTGGCGCCAGCAGAGAGGGTCGTGCCGGTGGCTGGGGTGATGAGGGCGCTGGAGGCGCTGGAGGCGAAACTGTACAAGAGCTTTACATGGGAGGAGTACATGACGGCCGCGTACAGACGAAGCTCCGCAGTAAAGCAGCTTATCGATTTGGGAACCCTTCAACCGTCAGTTCGGTTAAGCCTATCTATGTATCAGTTTCGTGTGCCTATCAACTTCCAAAAGCTTAAGCTAAAAGCGTACAATGTTCCTGTTTTCTATATGTATAATGTATCATCATATTATGACATGGAATTATCTTTACTTGTATCAATCGGTTGGCAGCATGTTCTTACACGTGGGATCATCTCAACGCCCTATATACAGACACCCGTATAAGCAGCCCTTGCCATCTACAACTCCAAATTTAAAAATTCAAATCCGTCTAAGGTAGTTTCCTCACAAACGTTTCTCAGTTCCACCAGAGGACAAGCTCAACTAAGAGCTATGACGATGCCAAGTGCGCACCATGGAGCAAAACAATAATGGAACATGCTGACACGATCTAATGTGTTGATCCATAAACAAACATATATTTTGCTAGTTTTCTCTAGCTATTTTCCCTGCGATAATGGACTCTACATATGTCTGAAAACAACAACTTTTAGGAACCAGAGGGAGTTTATTAAAAGAGACTAATATAGGAACAGAGCTTTAAGCTGCTTAGAAAAACATAAACATACTTTGAATGGAAAAACGCCGCAGAATTAGGGACAACAAGCGAAGGATCGGACCCAGAGCTTATTACTTGACAAACAAATGGTAATGTACATGGAGAAAATATTGTACACACTGAGTGCTTATGAGCTGGAAATACTGGGTGGTAATTAGCCAACTAACACTTAGGTTCATATAGGATGCAGCTGAAATCATATCAACAGGCTTCTTGACATGCTTAGTGAACAGTTCAATTAGCACCACAGAGATCTAAAGCGGGTAAATACTCTTGTCTTTGCCACCTTTAGCTGAGGACATGGCTGCCATAATCTTGATTGAATTTTTCGTATCTATGTGCATGGAGATGAGCAGACGGCCGTGTATTCCTCAAAGCAAGTTCAATATCCTCTGCCGTTACTGGACCAACTTCAGGCAAATCTGCAACATTTTTCAGTTTTAACCCCAAAGGTGCTAGAATGTAACTGATTTTTTTTTACATATATCATTTCTATCCCCCTTGATTCTCCCGTGAAACTTTGTAAAGGCTCTTTCAGTTCATTTATAAAATTTACACCGTAGGGGCTTCCCCTACAGTAAAGGTGTCAAAAAAAAAATACATATAATAACCGTTAGATTTAAATACTCCCTCCGGTCCTAAAAAAATGTCAGATTGTTCTTTTTATACAAAAACCCTTATGTTTTACTCCTACTCAACCCGCACTCCAACTTTCACTCGCATGCATGTCTCTGGAAAAAGAAGCGTGTGACAGCACATGATGGGCGTGTGTGATGGCAGTGAGCTCCCCGCATGCATGTGCATTTAATCTGAATTGTAAGGTTTTAAATGCAAAACGAATCTGTATGAGGCTCCGGACAGATTTTCCGGATCGGAGGGAGTATAAATTATTCACTGGGTCCTACTGGCCTTTTCTATTTTAAGCTTTAAGTTCACTATTAAAGCCGTTGAATGCACCCACAGGAAACATCTTCCTAGAACTTTGGAAACAATAGGTATAAGGAGCAGTAGATCCAACAGAAACGACAGATGCAAAATCATTTGTTCTGGTGCACACAAACATTGCGGAAAAGATATGAGATCACTAGTGAAGGACAGAGCACATACCATCCTCATGCACTTCTTCTTGGATGCCTTCTAGAGCTGCCATTATCCGTCTAAGGGGTTGCATTGCAGCCTCCTTGCACACAAGGCGTATATCAGAGCCCGAATATCCTTCAGTGTTCTCCACAAGAATATCATACGAAACCTCCATTGCATCAGGAGTAGAAGGTAGGAACTCTTCAAACATAGCATGTCTAGCTTCTGGCTCTGGTAAGGGCACGAGAATCTAATAGGATTAGTCAAGGAAAATTTTACCTTTGTTTAGGTAAAGGAATAGGGTGTGGTCTCACAAACAAACTCTGGTGGCATTCTAATAAGATTGAACAACCATTTTCCAGATATAAAGGTTAAATTACTACTCTAGTGTTTTAGGTGATTGTACAATCAGAAGAGCCTATGGCAAAATGGTAAATTAACCTCCATTGAATGTTCATGATACATTGATATTTCTAGTTTGCATAGAAAAGGATACACGTTTTTCCAATCGGCGTAACATTGCTGCATCCAGTTCCCATGGTAAATTTGTGGCCGCAAGAACAAAAACAAGCTCATCTGTCTTAGTCAGTCCATCCATCTGCACCAATGAAATGTCAGGAAACAATAAAAAAGAAACAAAACAGAAGATTATTGAGCACGTCGCCTTCAGGAAATTTCCAAGTGCTGACTAAATCCCATGTGTCCATTCTTTTAGTGCTTGGGCTAATATTCAGTGAGCATTGAAACATTTCAGTATAATTCAGACTCTGCAAAATATCCAAGACAGCTACCTGTATTAATAGTTCAGTCTTTAATCGCCGACTGGCTTCATGTTCACTACGAGCTTCGCCACGTTGGCTAATAATAGCATCAATCTCATCAAGAAAAATGGTAGATGGTGCATGATGCCGCGCAAGCTCAAATAATACTTTTACAAGTTTCTCCGAGTCACCTGCACCATACTAACTATGAGTAAGCAAAATGTGATACAACTTCGCTAGAAATGGGGCAAACAAGAATCCCATGCACAATAAGGATGTGATATTCGAGGTAATAGCATCAATCTAAAGGCAGATAAAGACCAATCTATTTGGTGGACCTCCACAACTGCAATATCGCCGAGTAAACAGAATTACTTAAATGAAAATATCTCTTCTTCCATGTTCGTAAAGTAGGTGATTACTCCACACCAAAAAGATCAGTGATTTAAAACAGTTCCCCATGTTGATAGCTGAAAGTGACAATTCCACAAGTCAGTGCTCCATAAATCACTAGTGGGGTCATTTAAACTAGCAGTCTGTGGTGCAAGCAGGGAGACAGCAGACAAAATGGGTAAGGAAGATCTGTAAGTAATGCTCGACAAGAGGACGTCAAGGTAACAGAAGATGGAGTACAAGGGTGCAGGGGAGAACTGTGGTGCAAACAGGGGCTAGTAGCGGATACTGTCCATGGAAGAGCTACAAGCATTGCATGATGCAACATGAGGACGTTGATGGGTAGCACAAGGTGTACAAGGGTGCAGGGCATCTCTACTAAAGGGTTTATGGACTGTAACCATGCAATTTTTTTATTTTTGTGTGTCGTGTGGGCCTCGCAATGCATACGACACCTTTATATCAGATATAGTTAGTATGGGGTCTTATTTTATTGATGAAATCACAGCGAATACAGCTCTGCAAATGTACCACAAATCAGACCTGTGGTTTAGAAAATATGGTCACTATAAGCACTGTAGTCAAACAAGTACAGTATTTAATGCATCCTTTCCTGAATTGACATGTCAACAAAACAGCGGGCCAGAGCCCTGCCAAAAACAAGGGGGCTGATGATTTCATCCCCCAGGAGAAGCCCGGCATGTCCATGGTTGCATGCAGAGCTAAAATTATGCACCAAACTAAATGTGAGCTATTTTTGTTTGGTAGTATCAAATTTTGGTATGGTTCAAATGGGTCACAAATCAAAGCCCCTTAACATCACGGGGTGGGAAGAGCATGTATTAATTCCTGGGGTTTGCAAGGTTAAATGCAGTGACTATTTACTGCAGTGCATATCTGCAAATAGGTTGTTTTCAGAGAACAGATTTAGAGCTCCCGGAATACTACTCTCCAAGAGAATACAACAAACATGAAAGTATGCATCTAACTTACACAACAATATAGAATATTAATAAACAGGAAAGGAACTTAATGTACAAAAATCTTTCCGCGCAGCATCTATTAAATGGTCAGACTGATATATATGGTAGGGCAGTACAGCATACCCCAGGGAAAAATAGCAACAGTAATAGCAGAAAAACAATACAACTGCACATCAGAAATGAGAGGGGGACATACCACGCCATTTGCTAACAATTGATGAAGCTGAAATATTGAAAAAGGTTGTTTTGCACTCAGTAGCCACAGCTTTTGCCAGCATTGTCTGAAGTGAAATATATGAAGGCAGTTAAGAATTGCACTTTGATGATGGTCACCAATTTTATTTTGAGTACAGCATGACAGCTAATCCATGGAATGGAAAGATGTTAAGTTAAAAGGAGAGAAGAATGGAAGAACAGATATAAGAAGAACTGTGAAATAGTGAAACCTTTCTTAATCTTAATTATTCAATTACACAATAGCAACACTAAGACAACATCAGAACAGATCAACCGGCAACCGCAACTGCTATAGGTACGCAAATAGTTGTTCAAATCCCAATCTGGCACTTCAAATGATTTTGAAGGCATTTTGAATGGAAGACAATTGAGTTATAATCACATTAAGCAAGACATTTAGACAAATTACTCAACAAATAAGTCCCGTCATGAAGCCCTAAAGTATTGCTAAAAGGGTACAATATAGCTTCATAAATAAAAAGAACAATGATAACACAAAAAATGCGAAGGTTTTCTAATGTGCAAACCTTTCCTGTTCCCGGTGGACCAAAAAGCAATATGCCTTTCCAAGGAGATAATAGACCAGTGAAGTATCTATAAGATGAATCTGATTAGGAAACAAAGGAGAAATACTCCATAGATCAACAAGCAAAACATCGTCTGAATGACACAAATTCTACAACATCAGAACTACAAACTTTTTGTAATCCTTTCGGTGTGAAAAAAGGCAGATACTTAGCATGTGATCTTTCACCACATCCTAGTATAGCCCTATTTGTTCAGGCATTGACACCCAGGTCTAAGGGAGGCTGTGTGATCTCTACTCCTAGTTGGAGCTAGTGCAAGTGCTGGTATAATTGACAATGTCGAAATGATATTGTTTTTTACCACAATAAAAGCTCTAATCATTTGCAAGACTAGTGCCACGCAACGGAACCAAAAAAAAAACAATGTGAAACATAGTTTTGTTATATGTCAAATTAATTCCCTTTGCTTCTTTTATTTATGAGTAATGCTACACGTACGGACAATTTCTACAGAATTTTCTTACGGGCTCACACTATCGTACTGCATGCAAGGGAACATGGTCCAATTTTTCAGGGAGGAATAAAAACTCAACCAACCAAATCACTCCAGCTAATCCCGTAGCATTTCCGTAGGGTCTCCTTTCCGTAAATCTAGGATTATTGTTTATTTATATAGGGCACCCGGAGGAGACAGTAGCTTACTGCTATGCTCGTAGATTGTACTGTCAGGGTTGAGACGAGGAAGGCTAGAAAAGGAGTGAACGGACGACCACCAACCCAAATCATTATAAGTTGAATATCTTATTCTCTATCGATTGGTTGTAGTCGTGGTCTTTGTTACAGCAGTTGGAGGACTAGGAGTGGATGGTAGCTGGTATGCAGAAGTTGGAGTTGATAGCTAGGGACTGTATGCCCCAACAATCCAACATGGATGAGATGGTGGTCGCTTAATAGGTTATGATACATAGTGCTTGAAATCTTTCTGAAGTCTGAAGCATGTATGCCATAGGTAGGTATATAGTATACACTACAGCTTTCCAGAGTCTACCCATGTTAAGTGGAAAATTGCACCTTGGTACTACAGGGCATATCAAGATTAAGTTTTATGAAAAAGAAGTAATCCAGCTTTAGCGGAGTATATCATTTCAGGGAGCACATAAACCTACTTGGGATACTTTATAGGCATGACAACTGCTTCTTTAAGAAGACGCTTTGCGGTTTCCAAACCTTTGATGCTTTCCCATTTAACATCTGGACTCCCACGAATGATATCCCTGTAGAAGAAATTAGTGCATTACACCAAGAAAGTAGAGGCCCGAAACACATGACAGTATCAAAATGGTAAGGGCGTAAGGTATAGCTACAGAGTTGGCAAGACCGTTACCTCAACAATGTCTCGGCTAAGTTGCGTGTTTCTGCAGATTCAAAAGAAGGGAGCAGAGATTTCTGCCTGCAAAATTGGAATGCTGTTTAGCAGCAACGATAGATTTGGACAAAGTAATCTACACAGACTAGTCTAATACCACTACTTGGCAAGTTGGCATGCATCAACCTGAGAAAGCCAGAGCTAGAAAGCTACCGCAAAGGAGAGCCGTTCCTAACTTTAGTCTAGTTAACTAAAATGTGCGATGTCAAAATAAGGCGAGCGACAGGAACTGCCAATCCTGTACTAGGTAGGATCCAGTGAGAAATGAAGCAGATACTATCAGGACATGTCAACCAACTAAACTGAACCGCAGCATCCCAAAATTATTTAGCTGATTTTAGCATTTTCTGAATTGGGCTAATCTTAGGACGTCGTTGCGGTAGTTCAGATAGAAGTCGTGCAAATTAGCTGTGCTTCACTCAAGCAAGCAAAGAGTCTTACGGCGCCCCAGCCTCCATTGCCCCGTTGCGGAACTCCACATTTCTATCCTGCATCCGAAAAACCAACAGCAAAAACCGTCAGTTCTCCGCAGCCAGCCATCTAGCACCAAAGCAGTAACACGGAAGCATACGGGAGAAGGTCGAATTTAATTAATTAATTAATTACCAGGCGCTCGTACTGCTCGAAGACGGCGAGGTCAGCGCCGCCGTTGGCGCGGGCGCTGTCGGCGGAGCCTGATCCGAGCGGGAGAGGCGCCGGCGCCTCGTCGTCGTCGTCTCCGTCGCCCTTGGGCTGGTGGCGGATGCCGAGGCCCGCGTCGTAGTACCGCTCGAAATCCTGCGCCGAGGACGGCCGGGGCGATTGGGGGCAGCGAGATCTCAGCACGGGAGAGCAAGAGAGTGGGGTACGAACAGCGCAAGCGAGTGAATTGTTTACCTCGAAGGACCAGCGGGTAATGGAGGGCTCGTCGTCGTCGGCGGCGGCCATGGCCATGGCGAGCGAGCGGGCTCGCCGAGGCGCCGGTGTCACGCGCGCGCGGCCGGTCCTCCCCACGCACGGACGGACGACGACCGGACGCGACAGCTCCCGAAGCAGCTGAAGGCGTCTGGCGTCTGGCGTCGGGTTGTTGGCAATAAACAAACAAACGGTAGCACCAGGGGAACACGCTGGAGAGCAGGCCGGCGAAGGGATCTCCGCACCGCTGGTTTTTCACCGAACCGTCGGACGGGGAGGAGGCAGTGACGGTATATATGTTGAGCGGAGCGTCGGAGCGTCGGAGCGCGAGGGGTTTTAGAGCATCTCCACTCGTCCCCCCGCCGAGGCCCCCGGCGATCGTTTTTTCCATCCGGACGGCCGTACTCGGCCGCGCCGCGCTCTCGGCTCTGCTGTCCGGATTTGGGCCTAAATCCATCCGGCGATCCCACGCCATCCCCGCCCCCGGGGAGCGCTCGGGGACTCCGGACGAGTGAAAAGCGGGGAGGGCCCGATCCGTCGGTGACTCGACGCACGAACCCCACCGCCACGTCGCTCAAAATCTCCCCCACCCCTCGCATCTCTCGCCGCCGGCACCACCCCGCCGGCTTGTTGCCCGCATTGCGCCGCCACTCCTTCCCCACCCGCCTATATTCCGCCGTGTTTGGACGACGGTCTATCCGGTCGCTCTTCCGCCGGCCTCGCTTTCCCGCCCGCTTGCTCGTCGTCGCTCGCGGCTCGGTTGCCTCGACCACGCCCGTCAAGTGTTCGTCCATTTGCCTCGCCGGCCATGGACTCGACGAAGAGGAGGAGCGGATGTTCGTCGAGCTTATGCAAGAAGAGATGGCAGCAGCCGCCCAAGACGAGGAGCACATGATGATCCTTGGTTGCTTGGCAAGCATGTACAGCCGGACCGGCAACTCGTCGGCGTGGTGGGTCGGCACGAGGTCGCCGAAGTGCAAGCCGAGACAGCGAATGGAGGGCTACCGCATGTTGTACGCCGACTACTTCGCCGACAATCCATTGCACGGTGAGAGTGTTTTCCGGCGTCGTTTCGCGGATGAGCAGAAGCTATTTCGGAAATTGTGTATGCCATCCGCCACTTTGATCCCTACTTCGATGCAAGGCGGATTGCACTGGTTTGGTTGGATTTTCGTCACCGCGTAGTGCACAGTGGCTATGAGGATGCCGGCGTATGGAGCTCCCGGTGATACTGCAGATGACTATCTTCGCATGGCGGAGTCCACCGCCCTTGATTGTTTCTACCGGTTCTGCAGGGACGTCATAGCAGTGTTGAGGGTCATGACATCAACGTCCTAAACTGCTCCCCGGTCTTTTCCAAGCTTGTTGAGGGTCATGCTCCCCCGGTGGACTATGTGATCAATGGTCGGCACTACAACAAAGGATACTACCTTGCAGTACGGTATCTATCCAAAGTGGGCAACATTTGTGAAGACGATCTCCAATCCTAGCACCCCCAAACTTTGCGAGTTTGTCAAGAAACAAGAAGCTTGCCGAAAAGACGTCGAGCGAGCATTTGGTGTCCTACGGCAGAGATTTGTCGTCGTCCGGTTCCCCGTTATGACTTGGTCCAAAGATCGATGTGGGAGGTGATGAACTGCTGTGTGTGCCTACACAACATGATTATTGAAGATGAGCGAAAGCATCCGGTTCCTCCGACCGAGCAAGAAGCACCATATGAGAGAGAGGGTCCTCTTGCACAGCCTAATCACCAGTGCCTCCATCATGGGCCGCCTTCATTGCTATGCGCCAGGAGATTCGAGACTCTACAATGCACCAGCCTGCTGCAAGATGATCCGGTGGAGCACATATGGAGGCTCCGAGGCAACGCCAACGCCGACGCCAACTAGTCTCGTCTTAATTTGTTTGAAAAATTGTGAAATTGTGTGCTTCATTTGTTTCAAGCACTTGTTAAACATTGTACTCGTTATCGCCGAATTTGTTTCAGCAATTCTCGTCCTCTTGTTTGCCGAACTTGTTAAATTTTATGTTGAATTTGTTTGAAATATGTCAAATGGTCGAGGTTGGGGGTTTCCTGCCGGGGGGACGGCTGGAACTTCGGCGCTCCCCACGCCAAATCTTCATCCAATCCGGACGAAAATTTCGCCGGATTTGGGCGTGGGGAGCGCCAACGAGTGGGGATGCTCTTACTGCGGTGACCGTCCCACGAGCGTCGACTTTTGAAGCTCGAGCTCTTTGAGAAAAATCAAAAAACAGGTTTAAAAGATTCAAACTAGATGTAGCCATGCATGTATTCTATAAGTGTGTAAAATCTCAATACGAAATACCTAATACTTTGGGCTACACATAAATAACGAATGTAGTATAGTGAACAGAGGTACACACTTTCAAACTCTCACAAACTAGTCATCTTCGTGTAGCCCAAAGTATATGCTATTTAGAGTATCTCCAGTCGCATCCCCCAAACCGTCCCCAAAAAGGATTTGGGATGTGCCGGACAAAAAAAACGTTTCCAGCCGCGTCCCTCAAACCCGTTTTTTGTCGTCCCGAGCCCGTCCCTGCCCCACAGGGGGACGCTCCGGGGACGCCGGACACACCAAAAAGCGAGGCGGGGAGTGGCGGGACCGACGCATCAGCGACACATTGAATTTTAACCTAACCGTCGCCTACCTCTCGACGGAAGTTATTGGCGCGCAGCGACGGTGCAGTTTCAGCAAAGGCGCAGCGAAGCTTCTCTTCGCGCCTAGCTCTGCGTGTCAGCGTTAATGAGCGCCACCGCTCCCCCGCCTCCCTCCGGCCTATAAAAGGAGCCGCCACTCATCGTCCCTCTCACACACAAATCCTAGCGCCTCTCTCCCCCAACCCTAGCCGCCACCATCTCAAGAGTTGACGCCATGGCTGGTAGAGGCGCAGGCCGAGCTCGCGGCCGTGGTCGTGGTCGTGGCCGCGGTAGAGCTGCACGCTCGACGTCGCCTGCGACGCCGTTGTCTTCATCGTCGGACATGCAGGACGAGGAGGGGGCCGTGCTGATCGAGTTCGTCGTCGTCCTCAAGGGCGACCCACACGCCATCCAGAGGCTGCCAGACACCTTCGCCGACTTCGTCGCCGGCGACAGGAGCCCGGGCTCGCTGCATCTGCGGGATGTTGCCTGCGGCTACTGCCGGTAGATCGTCGACGTGATCTACGACGCGCGCGGCAAGATGTACCTTCACATCGGCTGGGAGAAGTTTGCGCGCTACCACCACCTCCAAGCCAGCTTCGTGCTTGTGTTCTCCTACTTTGGCGAGAGGGACATGGGCGTCGAGGTGTTCAATGAGACGCGATGCCGTCGGCACTACCACAGCGACAGCGCCGAGGAGGACGACGACGACTGAAGTGTTGTTTCTTCGCAGCGAAAATAGGCACGGAGGTTTCTGGCTGTTCTTCCTCCAAAGAACCAACATGGGTACCGTCAACAGCTGGATTTTCCAGTTTAGATGGCTGGGTGTGCCCTCGAGTGTTCTTTCTTGGCAGCGAACAAGCGAAACCTTCGAAACCCGATCTAGTTAGGTTTAGTTATTTTGCAATATTTTATATTTGTGTCAACCATGGTTCAAACTATGTATTAGTTTATGGAAAACCATATTCCAAATTATGTCTTCGTGTAAACCACGTTCCCAATTATGTATTAGTTTGTGGAATGTTTCTTCTCTTTATTGAAATAAAAATGAAAAAAAAAGTATTTTAATGTTTGGGGGCGGCATTTGGGGAACGCGGCTGGGGAGCGACGTCCTCCAAACGCGACACGAACGAAACACGTCCCACAAACGCTCGATCCGGCGCTGTTTGGGGGATAGTTTGGGGGACGCGACTGAAAATGCTCTTAGCATTGAGATTTTAGACGACTGCAGGTTAGTACATCGTTATGCAGATCTAGATTTTTTTTGCACAACTTTTTGAAACATAATATGGAGCTCAAGCTACAGAGAGAGTTACCCTACTTTCAACCAGCAAGGCGTCGACTTCATGATAGGTGATTGCATACCAGTTCAGAGCCTCCTGCACGCGGCGTAATGCCGCTGTTTAGCAATAGTTAATATCGGTTTTCTCCCTTTTCCATGAAAATTGACAGGTGCAACAGGGTCATACTTGACCTCTCTATCTCTCTCAGGCGCACACCTGCCTTTCCGTGAAAACATTTCTTCGACTGACTGGCGTATCCATTCAGACTCTGCAACAGGGTCATACTTGACCTCTCTATCTCTCTCAGGCGCACACCTGCCTTTCCGTGGAAACATTTCTTCGACTGACTGGCGTATCCATTCAGACTCGACTAATCCTAGTCCTGACCGAAAATGCAGGTCGTCTTGTTACTTGTCGGATGTCAGTATGTCACCAACGCACGAACCGTGCCTCTTCTGGCGTGTGCGTACAGGCAACACGCCGTCACATTCGAGCACGAGTCGCATGCTCCCAGCTGAGCTATGCAAATCAGGCTGTAGCCTAGCAGTAAATAGACTAAGCCACCGGAATATGGATGTGTTTGACTTGCAACAAGGCACCAATCCAACACAATAAGCATGATGTGAGTTCACCAGACGCAGCCTCGCCAAACTAAATTCCGTCGGAAATCGCAACCGTCTGACAGAACAATTCCCAGATAGCTTACTAGGAAGAACAAATTCGCAGCAAAACAAGCCATCTTTAACTTCAACTACAATAATGCGGACACTTGTTAAGTTCTCCTACATAGAGTAACCGATATACTTGGAGCAGCACGGAAAGGTCTACCACAAATATTGATCAGTCAAAGGCACCCCAGGGTAAAGGGAACCAACACGTTGTACAACCAGATAGAGCGACGAGCGGTAGTCATTTAGATACTTCCTTCCACTGCAGATATCTCCAGTTTCTTCTTATCAGGCAAATGGCACTCGACTACCGACTAGAGTATGATTGATTATTACATCAGCGCCAGCGTTGGGTCTTCATGCACCGCTGGCGTACAGACGAGTCCACTCCTTCGCTGCAATTGCCAGAACATATATCTTAATACAGATAGCGTAAGCTGAAGGGCAAATGAGAGACTACTTCAAGACTTGTCAGCTAAAATTACCTGTTTCAACAGCTTCTGCCTCGTTGGACTTCCAGTGCTTAGCAATGTTATCAGAGAGAGGGTCATCTGGGTTTGGTGCACTTAGGAGTGCCTGGATACTGAAAGACAGAAAAATGTCAGGGGGCAGCCAGTACACTAAACAGCGTCTAGATACATCCAGATTTAGACAAATCACAGACATCTATTTATAGACAGAGGTAGCAAGAACAACTTTCTAGAAGCGGATACTGTTTTACTCCAGTGCAGGAAACTGACGTATATGGATAATTAATGCTACAGCAGGTCATTTGTTCAACTAAACTCAAAAAGTAAGCAAAATAAACATCTCAGAAAAGAGGTTATGTTGTGCTAAGTTATACAACATAAAAAAAAAGCGAAATAGACAAGCAGGCAGTGAGCATGGCAAACAAAGAGAGAGACAGACAAACCTCAAGAGAACTGTTCGAATCTGAAGAGCCGGACTCCATTTGTCCTTTAGAATGTCAAGGCATATCCTACCAAGCTACACAGACCAACCACATTAACATTAAGGAATAATCCTTTTCTGTAGAAAGTACATTTACACTGTGGAGAATGTATGCCTGCTTACCTTGTCAATGTTGGGATGGTATATTTTGGTCAGAAACCTAACCTGCATTACCAACAAGCGAAGTTAAATGCCCAACGGAAATGCATTAACCAGTTATGTAGTAAATCACAGTATTTTAGAAACCAAAGGAAGGCTGGGACAGAACTAAAGTAACACTTGCTCAACAATCTCAGTGCTATTTAATCATCGTCCTTCTAACTAAATTTGATTGTCAAGTTACAGAAATATAAAATCAGAATAAACTAAGATTTCAAGTGTATGAATGCCAAGCAAAAAAGAGAACGTAACCACTAGAACTTTGCTTAAATAGCAGGCTCAAAATGTACATATAGGCATAACTTGTTGATATCAAACTTTTGCAGAAGAACTTAGTGCACGTGTTACTTTTTCTGAGCAAGCCAATTAACTGTCCTGAGCTAATCATCATGCTACAAGTGTAATATAGCATATTCAGTCAGGCAAATTCCCATTGTCTAAACACAAGGAAACAAAGCTGATTCAGTAGTAAACTATCACCTCCAGGATGCATGAAAAGGCACAGTGAATGATAAGAGTGACACGACAAATGAAGCTACAAATAGCTAATACACAAGTTTTCAATCACTTCGACGTATTTGGTCATTTGAAGCAGTAAACATCATTGACCTAATATTTTCCATCAGAGCAAAAATCAATAAATGCAGGGCTGGCCAGCCTTTCAATACAAGTACTTAATTATGCGAAAGGTAGAAGCCATACTGGCAAAAGAGGAAATCTCAATTCTGAATACAGAATAATTAGGATAAAAGTGTGCAGGCGCAATAACATTGTACAGAACATTAACAAAATCCCGTCTACAAACAATTACCTTCGGGGCAGCCATCGGATATTCCTCTGGTAAAAAGAGTTCCAGCTTAAAAACTCCACCTGGACAACAGGTAAGTAAGAATAATGGTATCAGAAAGCCAAACAATCATAAAGTGTAATGCTAACATTTACGCAAACATGTTTATTGCAATATATATCATGCAGAAGAGAAAATTTAGTAAGGTAATTTATATAAGAACATTAATAGGATTTTGCTAGATAGACTACTCTGCTAGTCTACTTCCATAAATTTATGTAACCATAGTTTTTAAGGCATCCACGTTAGGACGCTTAAGCAGCGCTTAGACGATAGAGCACCGCCCCCAGCGCTTTGCCCACTTTAGGTGGTAGAGCGCCCCCCAGCGCTTTAGGGCGCCTTACCGCCTTCAAAACCATGGACGAAACGAGTTCATTAAACCTAGATCGAGAGTTCTCTACCATTTGAAGATGATATGCATGTTCTCCTATTTCATGCATATAACTCGAACAAAACCGAACAGGGCTAAGGAAGCAAATATGTCGCATTGTGTATCATAAGACGGCATTGATATCAAGACAACATTTAAGGGGTAAAATCAAACCACACTGAATCTAAACCATAGAAGATAAATTGGACATACTAGATGAAACAGGAGGAATATAAAAAAAAAGTAAGGCCACAGCCAGTAGTAAAAATCTGTCTGGAAAACGATACTAGTAACTAGCCCTCCAACACTGCTAATTACTACTCCCTCCTTTGCTTTGTAAGGCCTGAACATATTTCGAGATAACCAATTTGACCAACGAAACATGAGTTATATGCAACAACTATCATACGATTAGAAACTTCTTTAATGATTTAATTGTTAGTAAACTGAGGACCTAAAAATGTGTGAGGGCCTTACAAACCCAAAAGGAGGGAGTATACATACTAAAAAGAGAAAGAAGCGTCATCAAACATGACAACCGCCCCAGAGAGTCCGTAGACTAATCGAACAGCACAACCTCCATCGCCCATAATTCCAACACAAGCATTTGAGAACTGTTACCATTACTACTAATAAAAGGCTATGAACAGAATCATCTCGATTTGATAATTGCTATCTATAAGTGCCGCAGTTTATCACTCCATACCATAACCAGCACCACTGCCGTGTATAAGAAAATTTAGCATACCTTCATAGGGCGACTGCGCCGGCCCAAGGATCATGACGTTGAAGTAGCGCATGTTCTCCTCCGAGGGCGATGCGCTGATCCCCGGCGCTGCACAAACAAACCATTCAAACAGCGGAAATCAAACCCTCGGAAATGCAACACCTCACCAGAATCCACCGTAACCGCAGATTGAGTAGCGCCCGTACCTGGCTCGCTGAGGAGCCTCTGCGTCTCCTGCATAGATCCAACCGCACAGCAACAGCCCCAAAAATTAGCCAGAAAAACAAAAGACGAATCGGATCGAAGGAGTCGAGAGATCTGTGATGGGACGATCAGATCGGGGGCGCACCTTGATGATTCGTCGCGGGAGGTTGCTGTTGGCCATCGGATCAAGCCGGGGCGATGTCTTCTTCCTCGCCGATGAGTGCGGCGCCGGTGTTTCGTGCGGAGGAAGGGGGCGACGGGAGGAGGCGTCAGCCGGGCTTGGGGAACAAGGGGTAGGCGGTGGGGGTTGGATGCTCGCTATTATACGCACGGACGCGGTTTTGCTAGTCCATCGCTTTATTCCATGCTTGATGCTACTAGTATTGCTTGAGCTTTATCTCAGCCCTGCGATAGGGTCTTTAACGGCCAGGATTACTCTAGGTCCTACCGTGCCAGCCTGCTAGGTTTTTTATTTCCATTCTATTTAGATATATATGATATGGTGTAGATCTAATTCTTATATCAAGGTTACTTTCAAGTGGTACCAATTCTATATGCTAGCAATCTTGTGGCTACTAAACAACAACAAAAAATAGTTATTGTGTATTGCACAATTCATGTTTGCAAATCATTTCAACTTTAGTTTTTTTTCTTCCATTGAAATGTATTAGCGGTAAAATCATACAAACACTATCAACTTTTTTTGGGAAATATTTTTGTACTTACACGCACGGGTGTGTATGTTTCCGTCACCATCTCGTTGTGCTTTAAGATTCAGATAAAAAGAGGAGAGCAAAAAAATCTTTCTATCTACCATGGTCAGCATGAATCTCAAGGAATAAATGGACGGTCACGGAAACACTCACACCCATGCGTGTAAGTAAAAAATCTACTATTTTTTCCGAAAACAAATACTATGAACTTACCTCCTGCATCCATACAAATTCATCGAAATTATGAAAATGACAAAAAAAAAAAAACCCTAAGGCATAACGCACTCACAAACATTGCAAGAATTCAAACATATCCAACATACATTATTGTTTGTTGAGTAGTCTACTAGAAGAAGAAAAAATCACATCAACCAATATTCTAAGAGGTGCAAGTGGCTGATTTGCAAAATTAGTAGGTTTTACGATGGCAATTGATGTGCGGACCAATTTATATTTCTCATGTCCAATTAATATGTGATCCCTTGAAACTTAACTCGATAGGCACTTATTTTCTGAACTTCGCTAACTCCTACCTTAAATTGGACATTACTAAGTAGGAAGTATAGAAAAATAGTCATGGATAGGATTATAGATTAGACAGTACTAAGTGCGGGTTAGATTGACATAATAACTACATCACCTATTCATATTTTCTATGCATATGTCATCACTAATGTCAATATTGTCTTATGGGTCATGTGTGCTTAATTAGTAGGGTTAATAAATCCTAACAACTCAAGATGCACATTCAATGTACCTTGATGTGTATATTTTCGACGTTGCTACTTCCCATATGCGAAAACAAGGTCATTATTTTGGAAGTATACCAATTTTCAAAACGTTTGGTGTTTCTAACCATTTGCTTAAGATCACTAACTTTAATCTGGTAAGGGTGGTATATGTTTGATTTTATTTCTAATCATATTTAGTGGGATGAATTTGGTCAGATAAACCTATTCGAGAGAGCTTTCTAGCAAACCGGAAGAAGAGATTCCATTGTGTTTGTTTGAGTAATTTCATATTTTTGTTTCTTCAATCTTCAGTTAGAAAGGTTAAAAGGCTTCCATGGGTGTAGCTAACCATGTCTAGATTTGGGGGCTATTTGATAGATTGAGCATATGACATCTTTAGTTTGTTGAACTAAACATGGTATTATTAGGGTAAAAACGGCAGCACAAGCAAACAACAGAAACTTGAGCTAAAGAAAAACTAGTTGTCATGTATGTGTGTAATGCATGTTTGCTTCCATCACATGTCGTTCCAACTTATTAGTGTTTATCATTAATTTTTTCGCTTTCAATGAAAAAAAATGGAGGGTAAAATTATAGAAAACTCTTTGAAATTACACATTGCATCCAAATTCATTAGAAATTATAAAATGGTAAACCACCTGAGACGTAACATGATATTTTGTTGTAACAAATCAGCATATCCTTACTGTTCATTGAGCAATCTACTTGAAAAAATGCATCATTCAATAGTTTAAAAGGTGGAAAATTAGTTGTTAACTTACAAAATCAGTTGGGTATATATATAATGAGAATGATCTTGCAACTAATATGAATTTGTGTCCAACTGAATTTCTGAGCCATTGAATTAGAGTTGGATAGATTGTTCAAATTCCGCTAACTCGTACCTTTTATATTCATATAGAAAAAATGGCCATGGATAATAGTAGAGATACACATGTGATATGGGCTTGGATTGTGAGAATAACAAACTAACACACCACACAGGTAAGTTCATCTCTCGGACTACAAATATGTGTACTAACAACTAATATCAATATTTCCATATGGGTCGTGGGTGTTTATTTGGTTAATCAAGCCTAGCAACTTAGGAGTCGAGCCCACTCGTCATATGCAACCAAAAAAGAAATCATTATTTCTGAAGTTTACCATTTGTCATTGTGGTCTTTCTATTGATCTCGAACTTTCTTGTATGAACTTAAGTTGACTAACTTCAATATGGCAAGGTTTTCTATGGTCACTTCTATGTTTGAGTGGTGGGATTAGTTTGTCAAAAAACCTAATTTGAGTAATTCTACATTTTTTCATACCTCCATGGCATACCGGTGACGAGATTCTCCTTCCCCATTAGATATATTGGCCTATCACTCTTGATTTGGCGCTTTAGGAGGGTGGATTTTCAACATCTCGAAGACAAAGTTGCGAGCAAGCTACCATCATGGAATGACAAATTCATCACAATGGTCGGCCGTACTTCCCTTGTAAAATTGGTGTTTTCTTCACAATCAATTTACCATTTGATGCCTCTACACATGCACCCGGATACTATCAAATATATCAAAAAATTGGAAATGGCTTTCATTTGGTCGGCTTCACACAAAACACGGGAGGACAATGCAAGGTTAATTGGGAGATGGTTTGCCACCCAAAAAAATCTCGGGGGCCTTGGAGTTCTCAACACCGACAAATGGGCTAGGGTCCTTAGATTACGATGGCAATGGTTGGAATGGAGAGATCTTGAGAAAATTTTAGACGGAACCGGCAACCCTTGCACAAAGGATGATATGGACTTCTTCTATGCTGCTATGTCAATCAAACTTGGAGATGAAAAAGGACCCTATTTTGGAAGCCCCCTCTCATTTTTGAGGCACCACGAGGAAGAAGTTGTGCACAAAGCAAGCCTTGAAAGAGAGCACTTGGGTCGGCAAGAATACAATTGATGGGAACTTCTCCTTTGAGCATGTCCAACAATTTGACCTTTGGACTCGACTAAGGGAGATGCATTTAAATAGTGACGTGGAGGATGAGATAAGTTGGATGCTCATGAAAAATGGAAAAGATTCGACGACATCTGCTTATAAGGCACAATTTCTTGGAGGTATTTTGTCCAACATGAATAGGTTAATGTGGAAGATATGGGCAGCGTGAAGGTTAATTTTTTTACTTGACTAGTCATCTAAAACCTTCCTTGGAAGGCTGACCGATTGGCCAAGGGGGGGTGGCCAAATTATAGCATTTCCCTGCTATATGCAAGAGAGCCTCGGAATCGTCAATCACTTCCTAGTGAAGACGTGAAGTGTCGCCTTTTTCTACATCTTTGGGGTTTCATTAAAGATTGGTTGGGCCTCCATGCACTTGATCTTCAACGATGGTCTTTGATTGATACAAAGGAGCGGTGGCTAGGAATGGCATGCAACTCGGTCCCTAACCGAAAAGCCTTGTCCTCTCTTATCTTACCTTGCTCGTCTTTTTGAAATTTGCAATGAGAGAAATCTCGAGTTTTCAGCAACAAGCACACTTCACCTCTTGTAATTTTTTTTTAAAGGATGCAAGCCTTTGGTTGTGACGGATGGGCGCTCAGAAGTTGAGTGAAATAATGTCGGGAGAGTAGGCTTTTGTTTGGCCGGAAAGAATGGCTTGCAATAATATTATTTCATGTTTATGTACTAAACTCCTTAATTAATAGATTGAACCTTTTGCACCATTTAGAGAAAAATCTGGACGTGAGAGAGGAAGAATTCATTCTTAGTTATATTCTTATTATTCCTTTCCATGTTTTCTCCCAAATAAGCACATATATATGGAGAGTTGCAATCAATTTTATTAGAGGATCTTCACTCGCATTCCCCAAACGACGTCCGGAAAACGTCTGATTAGTAGTTTGGGGCCGCCGACTGGTGCCGCGTTTGTGGGCGCTAGTTTTTAGCCGTGTCCTACAAACACAACCCCCTTAAAAAATCAAGTGTAAAAGTTATGTATGGCGTCTCTATGTCCCGGGGACAGGGTGAGCCCACCGGACAATATTTGGAGTACGCCCGGCCGAAGCGAGCCTTCGAGGATGGCG
Source organism: Lolium rigidum (assembly GCF_022539505.1). Taxonomy (NCBI): domain Eukaryota; kingdom Viridiplantae; phylum Streptophyta; class Magnoliopsida; order Poales; family Poaceae; genus Lolium; species Lolium rigidum. The sequence continues at coordinate 142,811,022 of NC_061513.1, read as the reverse complement.
ACCGGGGAAGGTTAAGTGTTCCACGTGCCCCAAATATTTTTAGCGGACGCGACCGAAGATGTGTAACATCCCAGGACTTAGTACAAATCCGGGGTAGATTTCGAAAAGGGTTGTGCATCACATCGCAAAATGGGGGAAATTTTCACGCTTAATTGCATAAAATCGATCGAGGTTTCTCACTCGTTGCTGTTAGGGTTCAGTGTGGTGAGGGTTCGATGAATTTTGACATGACCTCTTTTGAAACCAGAGTTTTGGAAGGAATTTGAATTTGAATTGAGATTCAAATTTGAATTATAAACAATGATTGAATATGAGAAATTATCATAAAATTGAAATAATAATTCATAACTCAAATTCAAATAATATTCATACAACACAAATACGAAATTGGATATTCACATTTATATAAAACTCATAAGTAAAACCTTGAGATTTACTGATACTTTAACACACATACATTGTCTTTACAATATTCCATGAAATTACAACACAATTATTCTAAAATGAACAAGAAAACAAAAAGGAAAAAATTACAAAGATGCCAATTTGATCCTAGTCTAAAAATCTACACTAGACTTCTTGTCTTCTCAACCTTTGCACCATTCTTGAATTCCTGCAAAAAGAAGAACAAATATACAAGCATAATGCCAAGTGGCAATGCCACTTGTGGATCAAATAAAAGTGGTCACGGTGAGGATAATAGTAACCATGCCGAGTTGATCCACATGGATCAGGAAACATGCAAGTAAGCATACAAGGCAGGGAGCAAGTCCCAAGCCAAACAGGCCAGCACAGGGAAGATGCACCAAGCCTGTCGACTAAGGACAAGCACCAGGAGCGGTGCATGCTGATGGGATTCGTAGCATAGAAAACAAAAAATTTCCTACCGCAAGAACGAATAACAAGCCAAGATCTAATCTAGTAGACGGTGGACGTCAACTGTCGTCGTGGTGAATGCATGCGATGCCATAGGATGGCTTAAGTTGGGGCCGAATGGGCGCTAGAGGATTCGGGGGAGGGTTTTTGACTAGATTGGATGAACTTATGGATGCTTTCCTCAAGAACTTGGCCTAAGCCAGCAGGTAGAAGAAGAAAGACACAAGGAAGAACTCTGCTCTAGATCTCTTTCTTCATTGATCTCAACAGCTTACATGTTTCTGAATACAAGGACTCACATAGATCGCACGTCCCCGCGTATGGGTGTGCCCCCTCTCCTTATATAGGGGAGAGGGTGGCTTACAGAGGAAGAAACCCTAGGAAACCCTAATTGTATCTTTGAACAGACAAACTACTTTACAAAGTTACTTTAATCATAGGTGACGCCGGTATGTTCTTTAATCAGGGAGGCTGACGTCCTCCGGATGCTTTCAACGTCATCCTCTTTTTTATCGTCACGACTTCGTTTAAAGCTACTTTGCTTAGCTCATCTTTGTCCTCTAGCCCTCGAGAGAATCTTTGACCAGTCCTACCGACGTGCTACAAGACACATCTTACCAGTAGCCCGGTGTCTTCTTAGCCTATTCCGGTATACCCCTCTTGGGGATACCGGTATAGATTTACTTAGTCAAACGCTTAACTTCGCGCTCCGGAATAAACATTAAACCGGTATCTTGAAGGCTCAAACCAACCGGTTTGGCATGCCTTTGGCATACCGGGGTCATCCCGCCAACAAGAAATGTTTGCGAAACATGCATTGACCTGAGATCTTCTGATCAATGGTCGTAGCTAGTGCATAAAACACCTTTTGCATTTGAAGTTGTTGAGTACCCCTGTACTCACCTTTCCTTCTAAACCCTTGCTAGATTGTGAGACCGCGGAAGAGGCCTGCACCGGAGCACCTGAAGGCAAATACGAGGTGGTCTACGAGGAGCCAGGCTTGTCTGAAGGTGTCGAAGGAGTGAACTATGGGACAGTCTACGACACCGAAGAAGTGGAGGTGGAGTAGTGTTATGCAGTAGGCATAGTTGAGCCGAGCAGCGTAGTGGCTTACCTAAATAAGTTGCTGAGCTCTGTCTACCTTAGTAGTTTATGAGTTGTAAAAGTACTTCGAACCCAGTTGGAGTCTAAATGGTGTTCTCATTGGACCTGTGAGGCTGTGAGAATACCAAGGTGTTGTGAACTTATGATTTGTAATAAACTAATAATAATGTGTGTTGTTTACGACTTGCAATATTTCTGTTGTACCAATCTGAGGGATATGATATTTGTGACGAAATCCCTTCATAAGTATCATATCAACGACTTGTATACTACAATATGCAGTGGTATGCTGGGTCACCACAAGATGCCTCTTACCTTCCAACACCCATCAGATTGAACTTTAATTAGCTTTCGTTTTTCCCCAAAAGACTGGATTAGTTAGACAAACGATAAGGTCTCAATTTTTATTAAAATGTTTCGATGATGTATGGGAGGTAAACTTTTCTTCCAGCGTTCCATCAAAAATAAACTTTTTTTACAGCAGGTCGGCAGGGTAGCTAGACTTGGACAGTTGACTTTACAGAGCAAAAACGATTAAATACTATCCAGGAGTACTACTTGGCAAGGGCCTTGCGTGAACACTGAAGTACCTTGCGATGCGTACAAGAAAAAAAGAACTCTTCATTCATTATCACATCTTTTCGAGAAAAATTATACTGTACTACTCCTACTTAAGCCAGATTTAATTGACGTATGCTCGGGTCTAGCTCTCGTGTGCATGTACCACCTCCCGGGTCGATTAAATTTGACCGGAGGAAGTATCAGATTACTGTGGTGCGACAGTAGCAGGATAACCAAGTTACTACTGATTGTATCCATCCACAGGTAAATTGTTTCGCTCAGTCGCCGCCTTCAGAGAAAAAAATCCTAGCCGCCTCCACTTCAGCCTCCATAGATTGGTTCCCCCTCCTTCAGTCGGTTTCGATAGCGTTGGGAGGAATGGGGAACCCGGTCTATGCGTGGAGTTTTCAATAAAAGTAGTCTTTTCAGTAGTCTATGTTAGGGTTTTGGTCGCCGTTTTCTTGTTGGTTTTCCCGCAATGGAGATGGCATCGTCTGCAATAAGTGATTTTCGGTCTTTCGTTCGATGATGAGATCTCCTTCCCGACGTTAATGGTGGTGTTGAAAGATTACAATTATCTAGGTATATGGGTGTTCAGATCTTACTTCGCCGCATCGATCTTGCATCTTTTCTCGTGGTTGCCGCGAGGAGGATTATCCTCGGAGTTTTTGTCCCGGTTGCTACGTCCTCGACAATGATGATTCGTACTCTCGGCTTGCCATCAATGTTGATGATCGGTTTTTATTCCCCGACATGCTGGTGTTGGTACTCTTGCCGATGTTGATTGACTACTTTAATGGTTGCGCGCGTGCACGCAGACTTGGCATTGCGGCTCAAATTAAAATTATGAGAGAACCTTCGTTGATATTTACAGGTATATGGTTTGTTATCTATCTTTGGTGCCTTCAAAAAAGTACAAGATTATGTCCTGAAAGAAGAAAGAGTTTGAAGACCTCGAAGATTTGCTAGTATCTTTTAGATTTTATTTTATAATCATTGGAGACATCTCGTGTATCTATACCATGTACTATTTGTTATAATAATTATATGTAGTATTGATTGTAAAAAAAGTTTCTACTGATTGCGATACACACACAGTAGCACACGTTGGCTTTTCAGGAGATACACTACCCAATTTCACAGCGCGCATGATTGAGCAAACAAGTGTGAAGAGAAACTGAAGCTCGGCCAACTTAGGGTATCTCCAGCGGCGCGATGCAAACGGACGCTGAGCGACCGTTTGCCTCCGTGCGGACCGGAAATGCGTCTGGCACCACCTCCAGTGGTGCGACGCAAAGTGCCGCGGAGACGCAAACCTGACCCAAATATGCGCCAGGTTTGCGTCTCCGCGGTCGCGCCTAGCGTCCGCTCGCTTCCCCACGGGCCCTCATGGCAGTGATCCAGGTTCGATCGGCCTCGAATTCACAACGTGCGCCGGTGTGGCAACCGCGGCGATCAACCGCCACAATGGAGCGCCGAACCGCCGCGGAAGAGCAACCGCCAGCCTCTTCGTTATACGCGCCGCCGTTAATTCCCGCACATTATAACCCCCGCGTCTACGGTAGTTCAAGTTCAACCGGCTCCTTCTTCTTCCTCTTCTTCTTCTTCTCCAACACCGGCACACCATGAGTGACTACACGCTGCCGTCCGACTCGGAGAGCGAGGGCAAGTCGCCCGGATTTCTGCATTGGTGGGAATCCCCTGCGACGCCAAGCGATCCGGGCTCCACGCCCAACGACCTTGCCTCCACGCCGAGTGAGGAGGAGGAGGACGGAGGCGGCAATGGCAGCGAAGGCCAGGAGGAGGATGGAGGCGGCGCTGCCAGCGACGCCGAGGACGAGAAGGAGGGCCAGGAGGAGGAGGAGGACTCCGACAACAAGTTCGCCGGGTTGGAGGCGCAGGAGGCGGCTGACATAGGCATCCCAAATGGGCCTGCCAAAGATAGTACCCGGGGTTTAATGAAGGCCCACTACCCGAAGAATAAGAAGGTTCGAGAGCCCAAGATATATTAAGGAAAGTAGAATTGTAATAGGAAGTGTTGTTTGTAATCTGGCGGGATGAGTTAGAAACCGTCCCGGACTCGTAACTTGTACAAAACGAAACCCTCGGCTCCACCTCTTATATAAAGGGGAGTCGAGGGACGAGGAGATCATCGAATCATTGTCCGCAAACCCTAGTTTTCGTAATC
>NC_061513.1:142746240-142806193 GCF_022539505.1 Lolium rigidum | reverse complement strand
AATTCCGCCACGGCGGCGATGGCCTGGCACATTCGTGCGCCTCCGCTAGCGCCTTCTCGGCGACTCGCCTCGGATTCGACGCCCGCCGCCGCCGGTATGCCGCGTCCTCCTCCGCCGCCTCCTCTTCCTCCTCGCCGCCTCGCTTCCTCCGCCGCTGGTGCTGCCGATGGTCGCCGCCCGTACCGCCTTCGCCGCGCGGTCGCTGCCACTCGGCCGAGCCACTTCTCGAAGGCCAGCTCCGCCGACGAGCGGCGGGACTTCAGAGCCTGCACGCCCGCCCGCGGCGTACTCCGGGCCGATCCCGGCACGTACGGCGCGGCCGTGGCGGCCCCGGCCGCCGCCGCGGCCACCGCGGCGGAGCGCTGCCGCCCGAGCTGCCATGCGTCCTCCACGGTGTCCGGCGAGCGGGATCGCCGATCCGCTCGCGGCGCGCCTGCGAGCGGCGGGAGTCCATGCGGGTGGCGGCGGGTGGGGTGCGGCGCGGGGGAGCGACTAATTGCTCGCCGGAGCGAGGAGGAGGAAGGCGGCGGCGCACGAGCGAGCCCCAAAGTTGCGGTGAGGGTTAACCCTCCGCACACTGCGCCTGTAAGTACGGGGCGATGATGGCGTGTAACTCACCGCACGTTCGTTGGGAACCCCAGAGGAAGGTATGATGCGCACGGCGGCAAGTTTTCCCTCGAGTAAGAAACCAAGGTTTAATCGAACCAGGTAGGAGCCAAGAAGCACGTTGAAGGTTGATGGCGGCGGGATGTAGTGCGGCGCAACACCGGAGATTCCGGCGCCAACGTGGAACCTGCACAACACAACCAAAGTACTTTGCCCCAACGAAGCGGTGAGGTTGTCAATCTCACCAGACTTGCTGTAACAAAGGATTAGACCGTATTGTGTGGAAGATGATTGTTTGCAGAGAACGGTAAGAACAATAGCGGCAGATTTGTATTTCAGATGTAAAGAATGGACCGGGGTCCACGGTTCACTAAGTGTCTCTCCCATAAGATAAATAGCATGTTGGGTGAACAAATTACGGTCGGGCAATTGACAAATAGAGAGGGCATAACAATGCACATACATGACATGATGAATATTGTGAGATTTAATTGGGCATTACGACAAAGTACATAGACCGCTATCCGGCATGCATCTATGCCTAAAAAGTCCACCTTCGGGTTATCATCCGAACCCCTTCCGGTATTAAGTTGCAAAACAACGGACAATTGCATTAAGTATGGTGCGTAATGTAATCAATAACTACATCCTCGGACATAGCATCAATGTTTTATCCCTAGTGGCAACGACACATCCACAACCTTAGAACTTTACGTCACATCCCCGGATTCAATGGAGGCATGAACCCACTATCGAGCATAAATACTCCCTCTTGGAGTTAAGAGCAAAAACTTGGCCAGAGCCTCTACTAATAACGGAGAGCATGCAAGATCATAAACAACACATAGGTAATAGACTTGATAATCAACATAACATAGTATTCTCTATCCATCGGATCCCGACAAACACAACATATAGAATTACGAGATAGATGATCTTGATCATGTTAGGCAGCTCACAAGATCCAGACAATGAAGCACATGAGGAGAAGACAACCATCTAGCTACTGCTATGGACCCATAGTCCAGGGGTGAACTACTCACTCATCACTCCGAGAGCGACCATGGCGGTGAAGAGTCCTCCGGGAGATGAATCCCCTCTCCGGCGAGGTGCGGGAGGTGATCTCCGAGAATCCCCGAGATGGGATTGGCGGCGGCGGCGTCTCGGTGAGGTTTTCCGTATCGTGGCTCTCGGTGCTGGGGGTTTCGCGACGGAGGCTTTAAGTAGGCGGAAGGGCAAGGCGGGGGCCACACGAGGGCCCCACACGTCGGCCGCGCGGCCGGCGCTAGGCCGCGCCGCCCTGTGTGTCGGCGCCTCGTGGCCCCACTTCGACTTCTCCTCGGTCTTACGGAAGCTTCGTGGCAAAAATAGGACCACTGGGCGTTGATTTCGTCCAATTCGAGAATATTTCTTTACTAGGATTTACTGAAACCAAAAACAGCGAGAAAACAACAAGCTGGCTCTTCGGCATCTCGTTAATAGGTTAGTTCAGGAAAATGCATAAATACGACATATAATGTGCATAAAACATGTAGATATCATCAATAATGTGGCATGGAACATAAGAAATTATCGATACGTCGGAGACGTATCAGCATCCCCAAGCTTAGTTCCTGCTCGTCCCGGCGAGTAAGCGATAACAAAGATAATTTGCGGAGTGACATGCCATCATAACCTATGATCATACTATTTGTAAACATATGTAATGAATGCGGCGATCAAAACAATGGTAATGACATGAGTAAACAAGTGAATCATAAAGCAAAGACTTTTCATGAATAGTACTTCAAGACAAGCATCAATAAGTCTTGCATAAGAGTTAACTCATAAAGCAATAAATCAAAGTAAAGGTATTGAAGCAACACAAAGGAAGATTAAGTTTCAGCGGTTGCTTTCAACTTGTAACATGTATATCTCATGGATAATTGTCAACATAGAGTAATATAACAAGTGCAATATGCAAGTATGTAGGAATCAATGCACGGTTCACACAAGTGTTTGCTTCTTGAGGTGGAGAGAGATAGGTGAAGCTGACTCAACATAAAAGTAAAAGAATGGTCCTTCAAAGAGGAAAGCATCGATTGCTATATTTGTGCTAGAGCTTTTATTTTGAAAACATGAAACAATTTTGTCAACGGTAGTAATAAAGCATATGTAGTCATGTAAATTATATCTTACAAGTTGCAAGCCTCATGCATAGTATACTAATAGTGCCCGCACCTTGTCCTAATTAGCTTGGACTACGGGATCATCGCAATACACATGTTTTAACCAAGTGTCACAAAGGGGTACCTCCATGCCGCTCTGTACAAAGGTCTAAGGAGAAAGCTCGCATTTTGGATTTCTCGCTTTTGATTATTCTCAACTTAGACATCCATACGGGACAACATGGACAACGAGATAATGGACTCCTCTTTAATGCATAAGCATGTAGCAACAATTAGTGTTCTCATATGAGATTGAGGATATATGTCCAAAACTGAAACTTCCACCATGATTCATGGCTTTAGTTAGCGGCCCAATGTTCTTCTCTAACAATATGCATGCTCTAACCATTAAAGTGGTAGATCTCTCTTACTTGAGACAAGACGGACATGCATAGCAACTCACATGATATTCAACAAAGAGTAGTTGATGGCGTCCCCGAGAACATGGTTATCGCACAACAAGCAACTTAATAAGAGATAAAGTGCATAAGTACATATTCAATACCACAATAGTTTTTAAGCTATTTGTCCCATGAGCTATATATTGCAAAGGTAAATGAATGGAAATTTTAAAGGTAGCACTCAAGCAATTTACTTTGGAATGGCGGAGAAATACCATGTAGTAGGTAGGTATGGTGGACACAAATGGCATAGTGGTTGGCTCAAGGATTTTGGATGCATGAGAAGTATTCCCTCTCGATACAAGGTTTAGGCTAGCAAGGTTATTTGAAACAAACACAAGGATGAACCGGTGCAGCAAAACTCACATAAAAGACATATTGTAAACATTATAAGACTCTACACCGTCTTCCTTGTTGTTCAAAACTCAATACTAGAAATTATCTAGACTTTAGAGAACCAAATATGCAAACCAAATTTTAGCAAGCTCTATGTGTTTCTTCATTAATGGGTGCAAAGTATATGATGCAAGAGCTTAAACATGAGCACAACAATTGCCAAGTATCAAATTATTCAAGACATTTTAGCAATTACTACATGTAGCATTTTCCCAATTCCAACCATATAACAATTTAACGAAGAAGATTCAACCTTCGCCATGAATACTATGAGTAAAGCCTAAGGACATATTTGTCCATATGCAACAGCGGAGCGTGTCTCTCTCCCACACAATGAATGCTAGGATCCATTTTATTCAAACAAAACAAAAACAAAAACAAACCGACGCTCCAAGCAAAGCACATAAGATGTGATGGAATAAAAATATAGTTTCGGGGAGGAACACTGATAATGTTGTCGATGAAGAAGGGGATGCCTTGGGCATCCCCAAGCTAAACGCTTGAGTCTTCTTAGAATATGCAGGGGTGAACCACGGGGCATCCCCAAGCTTAGAGCTTTCACTCTCCTTGATCATATTGCATCATTTCCCTCTCTTGATCCTTGAAAACTTCCTCCACACCAAACTCGAAACAACTCATTAGAGGGTTAGTGCACAATAAAAATTAACATGTTCAGAGGTGACACAATCATTCTTAACACTTCTGGACATTGCATAAAGCTCTTGGACATTAATGGATCAAAGGAATTCATCCAACATAGCAAAAGAGGCAATGCGAAATAAAAAGGCAGAATCTGTCAAAACGGAACAGTCCGTAAAGATGGATTTTATCGAGGCACCAGACTTGCTCAAATGAAAATGCCCAAATTGAATGAAAGTTGCGTACATATCTGAGGATCACGCACGTAAATTGGCATATTTTTCTGAGCTACCTACAGAGAGGCAGGTCGAAATTCGTGACAGCAAAGAAATCTGTTTCTGCGCAATAATCCAAATCTAGTATGAACCTTACTATCAAAGACTTTACTTGGCACAACAAAGCACAAAACTAAGATAAGGAGAGGTTGCTACAGTAGTAAACAACTTCCAAGACTCAAATATAAAACAAAAATACTGTAGTAAAAACATGGGTTGTCTCCCATAAGCGCTTTTCTTTAACGCCTTTCAGCTAGGCGCAGAAAGTGTTTATCAAGTATTATCAAAAGGTGATGCATCTTCAGCGGGATTTGGAGTTTTCTCAACCATGCATAGTATATTGGATACATAAGTTTCAGCGGCTCCCTTTTCATTAGTCTTGGGCTTGCTACTCTCATCAAACAAATTTTCAGGAACAAGCCAAGCATAGTTATTTTCTAGCGCTTCATTCATCGCTAGGAGCTTACATGGTATTGGTGCTTTGATCTCCCCACCATCATTAATATTATTAGTGTACCTTACTCTCTCCATGTCCATCTTTTCAAGGATACTAACAAAATCGGTATAAGAACCAAGCATCTTATATTTAATAAAGACCTTTCTAGCCTCTCTTGCTATACCACCAAATTCTCTAAGAAGGGTTTCTAAAACAAAATCTTTCTTTTCCCTTCTTCCATATCCACAAGTGTAAGAAACATGTGTTGGATTATAGGATTGAGATTAACAAATTTAGTTTTCAACATGCAAACTAAAGCAGCAGCAGCAATTTCATAAGTAGGAGTAAGTTCTACCAAGTGTCTATCTTCAAAATCTTCAACGGTACTAACATGATTGAAAAATTCTTCTATATTATTTCTCCCAACTATAGACCTACGTCCTACCGGTATGTCTTTTACGGTAAAATTAAAAGGAAACATGATGAATCAAGTAAAATAAATGCAAGTAACTAATTTTTTTGTGTTTTTGATATAGTGTGCAAGACAGGTAAATAAAGTAAAGCTAGCAACTAATTTTTGTGTGTTTTGATATAATGCAGCAAACAAGGTAGTAAATAAAATAAAGCAAGACAAAAACAAAGTAAAGAGATTGGATTGTGGAGACTCCCCTTGCAGCGTGTCTTGATCTCCCCGGCAACGGCGCCAGAAAATATGCTTGATGGCGTGTACAGCACACGTCCGTTGGGAACCCCAAGAGGAAGGTATGATGCGTATAGTAGCAAGTTTTCCCTCAGAAAGAAAACAAGGTTTATCGAACCAGGAGGAGCCAAGAAGCACGTTGAAGGTTGATGGCGGCGGGATGTAGTGCGGCGCAACACCGGAGATTCCGGCGCCAACGTGGAACCTCGCACAACACAACCAAAGTACTTTGCCCCAACGAAATAGCGAGGTTGTCAATCTCACCGGCTTGCTGTAACAAAGGATTAGATGTATAGTGTGGATGATGATTGTTTGCAAAGAACGATAGAACAATAGCAGACAGATTTGTATTTCAGATGTAAAGAATGGACCGGGGTCCACAGTTCACTAGAGGTGTCTCTCCCATAAGATAAATAGCATGTTGGGTGAACAAATTACAGTCGGGCAATTGACAAATAGAGAGGGCATACCAATGCACATACATGCCATGATGAATATTGTGAGATTTAATTGGGCATTACGACAAAGTACATAGACCGCTATCCAGCATGCATCTATGCCTAAAAAGTCCACCTTCAGGTTATCATCCGAACCCCTTCCGGTATTAAGTTGCAAACAACGAGACAATTGCATTAAGTATGGTGCGTAATGTAATCAATAACTACATCCTCGGACATAGCATCAATGTTTTATCCCTAGTGGCAACAGCACATCCACAACCTTAGAACTTTCGTCACACTGTCCCAGATTTAATGGAGGCATGAACCCACTATCGAGCATAAATACTCCCTCTTGGATTTAAGAGCAAAAACTTGGCCAGAGCCTCTACTAATAACGGAGAGCATGCAAGATCATAAACAACACATAGGTAATAGATTGATAATCAACATAACATAGTATTCTCTATCCATCGGATCCCGACAAACACAACATATAGAATTACGGATAGATGATCTTGATCATGTTAGGCAGCTCACAAGATCCAGACAATGAAGCACAATGAGGAGAAGACAACCATCTAGCTACTTCTATGGACCCATAGTCCAGGGGTGAACTACTCACTCATCACTCCGGAGGCGACCATGGCGGTGAAGAGTCCTCCGGGAGATGATTCCCCTCTCCGGCGGAGGTGCCGGAGGTGATCTCCGAGAATCCCCGAGATGGGATTGGCGGCGGCGGCGTCTCGATGGGTTTTCCGTATCGTGGCTCTCGGTGCGGGGGTTTCGCGACGAAGGCTTTAAGTAGGCGGAAGGGCAATGCGGGGGCCACACGAGGGCCCCACACGCCGGGGCCGCGCGGCCCTGCCGTGGCGGCGCCTCGTGGCCCCACTTCCTTTCCCCCTCGGTCTTCCGGAAGCTTCGTGCAAAAATAGGACCACGGGCGTTGATTTCGTCCAATTCCGAGAATATTTCTTTACTAGGATTTCTGAAACCAAAAACAGCGAAAAACAACGAGTCGGCTCTTCGGCATCTCGTTAATAGGTTAGTGCCGGAAAATGCATAAATACGACATATAATGTGTATAAAATATGTAGATATCATCAATAAGGTGGCATGGAATATAAGAAATTATCGATATGTCGGAGACGTATCGAGCGACGGGGCCGATTTCTCGGGCCCCGTATTCCGCCGAAACGGGCCGGCCCGAATCCGGGCCTGCTAGACGCCCAAAATCGCGCCGGCCCCGTATCCCGCCGGAATTTTACGGGGTGGACGGGTTATACGGGGCCTGTTAGACATGCTCTAAGAGTGTCATCAAGAGGTAGCATTATATACTATGATCAAAAAATAGAGAGATATAGCACTATGATTAAATTGGACTCGCAATTGTTGAAAAGGCTGATCTTCTCTCGTGGAAAAGTTGGTTCTAGTGCACGAGCATTCTCAGGATTCTTTTCGCAAGGAAGAAAAATCAATCTTGTCTCCGCCATCACCATAAATCAAACATATAGCTAAAATTTGAATTGCTTAATGAAATGGTTGCGTGCATCGGTTTGATTCAGAAGCTGGGGCGATATCCCTGTTTTGAAAAAATGTGAATGTTGATGTCACACTATTCAAAACTGTGACTGCCCTAAATCGTCTTGGAGTATATAATTTGAATGCATTATCACCTTTCAATGCATTTTCGATGTGCTTCCATATCACTACTTTCTCAGAAATGCCTCGCTTGATCTGTGTAGGGATGTTTACCCACCACCGCCTTATCGGTAAAAGGTAATTAACTTGGTAATGGACCCATTAAAAAGATAAAATCTAATAGGTTGATATATGGAATTTCAAGCATAAAACGAGTCTGGCACAAGAAACTATATATATTGGGATATTAGGCACAAACTGAGGAAGGTAGCGTGGAACCGTGATCCAAGTAGACTATGGGTTTGCTCACTTAGTTTGGTACAAAATCGTCGCTACATCGGATCAATATCAACTCGAAGGACAAGGCAAGGTACATGCATAAATAAAAGATGGATCCGCATACCAATGCAGAAATCAAGCCATGTAAGCAATGCAGAAGCCACAAGTCGCCACCAAGCTCAAGTAGATCTAGGGTTTCTAGCGATAATCCATGACACTACCATTGTAATCTCGGAGATATTAAAAAAACCATCGGAGGGATGGATGCAAGGATTTTACCCATCATGTGAGCCTAGTAGCTAATGCATCATGTATCCATGTTTTCGGCTTCATTTGAATTTTTCTACGAGATTGTTGTGTTTCCATACCCATCTGTGATCTCTTCTACACCTGCGTACACACATGCTTGGGTAGTTCCCTTGCCCTAGACACTAACAAGACGAATATCACATATGAGAGAAAGGATATATGTACTCCCTTTGTCCAATAATTTTTGTCATGGCTTTAGTTCAACCACGACAAGAATTATGGAACGGAGGGAGTATATAGGATCAGCCAGATGACAATCTTACTTTTCTCTCCCATACCCCAACATCTAAGGGCCTCTTTGATTCATTGGAATGTTGGAGGAAGGGAATAGGATTTTTTTTCTTTGGTGGCACTATTCATCCAATTGATTCAAAGGAATGGAGAATAGAAAAAGTGTAGGAACTTTCCATTGGTTTAGGTTTCAAAGGGAAAACAAAGGAATTATACAATCTACTCAAATCGCTTTCTTACATTCCTATACACAAAGAACGACAAAAAGGTCAGGAATTGCATGATGATGACCTAATGTTACATTTACATTTATTTTTACCATGATTTGATTATGGTTTCAAGGATTTCTTTTTTTTTCCTAGTTCAACGAATCAAACACCCAATTTCGTATATTCATGTGCTTTTACAATCCTAAAGATTTACACATGGATTCCTATCCTATTCCTATGTATTTCCTATTTCTACATCTTTGAAATCCTAAGAATGAAAGAGAGCTTGAGGGTTCTTTAGATCTAAGCATCCTCGGACCATGCCAAGTTTCAGGTCAAGCCTTATAAAGTCAGAACCAAAAATGGAAAGCATGCGATCCGCTAGCCCTAATATTTTTGTATTCATTGGAGGCAAGAAAGCATGATATTTTTGTACCGCTAATGTCGCCCCATAAAAAAGAAATTAGAGCAATTTTTGTGTTGAATTTTTTTCACATGGAATAGAGGAACACCACACCAAGAGCTATCCAAGAATGTTGAATACTATAAGCTTGGGGATTCCCAAGGCACCCCGATAGATCCATCTTAAACTCTCGTTTTGCAGACCCCTAAACTTTGTTTTTGAGCAACATAGAATGATCACAAAAACTTGGAGCCTCCTTTATTAATGTTATGTCTATTTTTGCATTGAAACTAATGAGAACACCATGATAAATTCTTTGCATATGAAAGAGCTACTGAAATAAACTATCCCACTCTTGAATACCTCAATGAAAAAAAGTTGCATGCTTTTAGATCTTTTGCTAGCCAATTATACTCTCTTTTCTATATATGAGCTTATTGTGCACTTCAAGTTTGAAGAGGAAGAGAAACAATGATAAATCAATATGTGTGAATTGATAAAAAAGGGTATGCCACCTTTGCTATATTTATGTGTGCACTTTAATAATAGCAAGTTCTTGTGCATAATTTCATCAATACTTAGGGAAGTGATACTAGATGTTTACCCTGTTTGTGTTCTTCTCGCTATATAATGAGGTAAATAAGATACTATTGAGGAACATTACTTAGACTTGATTGAGATATAGTACCTTTAAATAAAAGTCTATGCATCCCATTATGCTTATTATTGCATACGTGGCACATATTCAATGATGAATATTTATATTCGTATGTGTCTTTACAATATGAAGGTTGATGTTTGTGTGACGGTCCAGTCTTTAACATGGTGAACCTCATCGTTGAATCATATGTAAGTCATTTGATAGTATCTTTAGTTGACCAACTAGCCTCCCGCTAGCCTTTGAACCAATGAACCACTATCCGGAAAAGAGAAAGAAAAAAGAGAAAGAAAAAGAAAAGGAAAATAGAGAGAGAAAAAAGAGAAAGAGGAAGAAAAGAAAGAGAGAAAGAATGAACCCAATGATTTTGCTGTTATGATGACACCAAATAAAAGGGCAAAAACTAAGAAGTGCCCGAAGGAAAATCAAGAAATGCCTATACAAGTGAGGCTGAAAAGGAAAATACAAGCTCACATAAGGTGTTAGGCTAAGAAGTAAGCACCTATCCCACTTGCACTCCACCCTTTGTTCAACTAAAAATACTAGCCACTTACTCATGTATGAGTCTCCTATGAGTGTTTAAAGGTTGAAAGACTGAAAGGATACGACATCACCCAAGTATTTAGTTTGCAAAGCAAACATGATGAATTATTAGTCAAAAATTGAAGCAATCAAAGGTCTCAAAAAACTTACTCATGATTCAATCAAATGCAATGTGAGAACTTTGTTTGTTGCTACTATGAATTAATCATGCCCAAGTAGTGTTGCCATATATTATCTCCCTTGCGCCATGTATAAATAGCAGAACACCTAGTGGATCTTTATTAACTTTTTGCTATTCATTGATAAATCTTTGTTTCAAATACTTGCCATGTTAAATTGTTGTGCATGCATAGAGCAAAGTTCTTGTCAAAATCTTTTAGAAGCAATCCAAAAAAACTCCAAAGCCCATGTAGTTTTATCACCTTCATGCTCGACGATGAGCATAGGTTAACTTTGGGGATGTTGATGCATGTAAAGTACATGCATGAACTTTGTGTTTATTGCAACATATTTGTATCCTATATAATGTTAATTCCATGTTTTATATTGTTTTTCGAGAGATTTTCTCAACAATCCCCTCTCCTCTGGTTTTAACTCCGTCTATCGTGAAACACCTTTTGTTAGTATTTTTGACTTTCCGGGAGCTACGGACTCGAAAAAAGGAAAGGTGGGTCACACTTCGGAATTTTAGAGACGAACAAATTGAGCTAAAGTGGGACACTAGGGGGTAAATGGGCTGGGAAATAGGCCTTGTGGCGCGCCCACCACCTTAGGGCGCACCACTTGGGCTCATTGCCCCCTCCACCGTACGATTTTCCTCAATCTTGCGCCCACGGACTTTGTTTGACCTAAAAAAACCCTATATATACGACCGGCCACCAGGGTTTCCTCGAGGAGACAGAGGCGGAGATCAAAAACACATAAACAGATAGTCAGCAGTCGCCGCCGACAAAGATCGGAGGGGGCAATTGCTGCCGGAATCGCCTCCAGTGGACTCCACCCCCTCCGGTGTGGTCATCATCAGCCTCTTCATCAAATTCCTCAACACCATCTTCATATACCCTTTGTAATCTCTTGGAAAACATGATGTATGAGGAAATCTGTCGTTTTCCCATGATGTATTGTACTTCTATGTCTTTGTTTGAGTAGTGTATTGTTCTTGGAAATTGTGGGATAATTTGTTGATGGTTGCATATAAGTAATTTTATCTTCTATGATGATCTCTTGTACTGATATATGATTGCACATATATGTTGGGAAATGCATGAGGTTGTCACCGTTGCATGATGATAGGGAGAGGGACAGATGGAGTTTGACAGAAACCATGCCCCAATTCTTAGATATTCATGTTATATTAATTTATGGTTAATCAATGGGGGGGTATAACTATCGGGACCTTTAAACTTACATCGGTGGTTGGACTCCCCTTGTTTGCTCTTAATTAGCCTTAGGATCAATCACTAGTGGTATATTTGCTCATGTATATAGCCAAACCTATCTTTGTTTCCTCTCAGTAAGAAACACTTAAAAGACTACCGAGCTTCACTAATTGTGACAACCACACAAATGAAATAGCAATTTGCCAGAACACTTACTCCTTTGAGTTACTCCACTTCACTTCACCTCACTTTACTTTACTACAATTTACTTTTCTTGCATTAATTTTACTCCTTGCATTTTATTTTCAGCATTTGTAGTTTTATAGTAGAAACCTCTTCACACACACACACAGACACACATATTATAGATCCTAGCTTTTCAAATTGGGTTATAGGGCTTTAGAGAATATATAGTTTACCTTCGGCTCCTCGTGGGTTCGACACTCAAATACTTATCGAATCGTACTGCGGTGATCCCCTGCACTTGGAGGTTATCAACCAGTCGGAGGAAGATGGTGGGGCTTACCTACTTGTTGGTGAGAAGTTTCCTTTAATAGAGAGCTCGAAAGGGGGGAAATGGTGGTGGGGGATTTTTCGGTGAGGAGCGGCGGTGTCAATAGGGGGCGAGTATCGACGGGAAGTGAGCGAAGTTCTCCTGCGGGATTTTCCCGGACACGCGCGAGCTCCCACCATCTCACGCTCGCACAAGCTCGGCGCAAATTTCTCTCGCGAGCGTGAGAAGAGCTTGGCTCGCCAAGAACGGCTGAATCGAGCGTGCCTCCTCATACGGGCTCTACGCTGCTTTAAGAATCGTGCGAAGAAGGGAAGCGTAAACATGTGGCCATCCAAACTGTTGTTTCTTGCATCACCGGAGCCGGTAAAACACTACACAAACAACCAAACTCGCCCCAAATTCTACGTGCGTTTGCGTTTGCTTCAGCACTGCACTCGCCATGATCGCAACCTTGCATTACTACACCGACAATAATGCGCATCTGGATATCACCGAGCCGATCCACGACATCGAGCTGGACGCAAAATCAAGCCATGAGGTAAGATCTTCACCGAACACATACACGAGAAGCAACGTCACACACACGGACCGGCATGGAACACGCCTCGTCACCAAGTCTTCAATACACATCCTTGCGAGGGACGTCTTCAAGCTACGCATTACTTCACGCCTGCTGCTGCACCATCGCCGACACATCAACGCCAAGGTCTACATCAACGTGATATTCATCAACATCTTCGTCAACACATTGTCGTCGCCACACAACATTGTCCACATGATGTACATACATGATACAACTATGACTCCCTCTGACAGTATAACTGCAAGGCACGACGATGGCATGACCGCATCCCCCGACACTGACGACGGGTAAGATTGCATCGACAAACTGACGTCATATTTGCGATGCCCCTACAATCGTGCATATGGTTCTAGAAAAATCGGTGTGTGCCGGGGGCTTCCTCAAGTCCCGGCAAGACTGGTGGTCTCACTTATGACCATGTCCTCTGACATCTGCAAGACGCCATTAACGGTACCTTTCAAGGTGCAAAACATCGGTCATAATAGCAACATCGTCCATAAAATTGGAAGAAGAAAATCTCACAATTTTTTGCGCCTTCGGCAAATGCAGCTACACCGAGCGACAACGAGTACTAGATCGACCACGACTATCTCGGCCATGGCAACATCTCATTCGGATACTCTTGACATCGACAAGAACGTCTAGGTACGAGATCGGCAACAACTTCGAGTCAACAACGTCCGCTTCATCACTTGCGCCCACGACACTCCGTCTATGATTGCGGGAGGGAAGAGAAGGAACCAGAAGAGGACATTGATGATGGCAAGGTTGAGAAGGCGACGAAAGCGCAAGACTTCAAATCCATTCGCAATCGTCCGCTTCACTCCCGATATGATCAAGGGGAATGTTAGAATACATGTACATCTAGGAGCTAGAGATAGACTAGGATTCTATATCTTCTTGTACTCCAAGTCTACCTCCTCATTTTACCTCTCTATATACCCCATGAGGGTCATGGAAATACAACAAGAAATTCTAGGGTTCTATAATTTCTATAGAGACCTACGTCTTGGATGTTCCACCGGCCGAAGGACCGGGAGAGAGAGAGAGAGTTGGTGGTTGGCGGTGGTGAGCTTCTAGGCAGCCTCGTCTCTGGCGGACAAGTGGACACAACTTCGGGTACGGTGAGCTCCAGGTGAAAACCATGCACTAGTCTTGGTTTGTATCGACGATGGTGATGCTCTCGGTCGCCATCTCCTTGTTTGAGGCATCGTTGTGGAGCTCCTCACCTCTTGTGTCGGTGTTTGGTCTGCTCGTCTCGTTGGCGTTGTCCTTTTACGTCTTAGGCTAGGCGGTGGGCGGCCCTAGGCCTCGTGTGGATGCAGAAGCGGCGGCTCCGGTTTATCGCCTCCGTGCATGTTGCGTTGATGTGTTGGAGTGTCGACTTTGGTTGTTCAGATGACTTAGTTGTCGACTTGTGTGTGGGTGCAGCCTTGGGGCCGGCTTGGAGTGCAGTCTCGGACCGGCATGTTATGTTCCTTGGTGTATTCGTTTTCGGCTACACTTCTTCTATATAGCAATAAAAAAGGCTAACTTTCGAAGAAAAAAATGTTGCTCTATACGAACCAGATGGCGTAGAGTTCGTAGGTAAAGAAAGCACCTGTCGAAAACAACAAGAAAAGGACATTTGTGTGTGCAGGAGTAGCATTGAAGCCCCTTCTTCAACACCACGCTACCCATCCTACCCGAGACGTTCAAGCTCGAAAGGCTGCCACGCCCACGCCCTTGTTTCCCGCTGCTCTCTGAGCTCTGCGCCTTCTTCAACATCACGCTACCCATCGTACCCAGTGCCCACGCTCCGCTCTGCCATTTCGATAGCCGTTCAGTCCTTCCCCGCTTCCTTGCCAGCCCAAGCCCATAACCAGATGGCTTCTCCTTCCGCGCCGGCGCCGCCGTGGGTCATCCTAGGCAGCATCCCTCGCGTCGCCGCACCGGACGACGGCAGCGACGTCTCCGTCGCGCTCACGGCGCCGCCGCGCGTCTCGATCCTCACAGTCTCCCCACGCGTCTTCCCGGATCCCCCAACTCCCCACTTCTTTCCCTTCGTCCTCGCCGCAGACCCCTCCGGCCTGCTACTCCTCCAGGCCAACCTGCAATGCGCCCCGACCCGTCAAGTCATCGACCGTCCCGACCACCAGTCCGTCACCTGGAAAGACACCAACGCGCGATACTTCGTGCTGGACGCCACCACCGGCTCGGCTTTCCACCTCCCCGACCCTCAGGCCACCATCATGCACCAGGCGCTCCTCGGCCTTGTCGTCTCTCCTGGCGGCGGCGGCCACTACATGGTCGCGGAGCTCCAGCCCATCATCGGCAGCAGCACGGCCACGCTCCTCTGCTTCTCTACAGAGGTTGGGGAGTGGGTGGAGAAGAGCGTCCATTACCCGCTCCCGCCCCGCCCGCTGTCTCCCATCTGCGTACTCTCGCACCATGGGAGGCTCTGGTGGATCGACCTCTCATGGGGCGTCATCACCTGCGACCCCTTCGCCGACGAGCCGGTCCTGGGTTTCGTCCCATTCCCGCCGGGGAAGGTCCTGGCGTGCAGGGAAGCTAAGGGACTCACCGACATGTTCCGTTGCGTCGGGGTGAGCGGCGGCAAGCTGCGTTTCGTGGACACATACATGGACAGGCGGCGTGCTCATGCTGGCGGCCCTATTCCCACCGTAGGCGTGTGGACGCTGGCCGATCCAGACTCCACGGAGTGGACGCTGGAGCACGAGGCGAGCTTTACTGAGATCTGGGCCGATCAGAGCTACAAGGCGACCGGGCTGCCGAACAAGGTGCCCAGGCTCGCCCTCATTCACCCCAAGAAACCGGACGTGCTCTACTTCTTTCTTCAAGAGCGCCTCTTCGGTGTTGACGTGCCTGCTCGCAAGGTGGTGGTGTGCGAGGTCTATGGGCTGGTTGCGCCGCCGAGCTGCTGCATCGCCACCCGCTTCGTCCGGTCTTGGGAGCTGCCGCGGGCACTCTCCTCAGGTCAGGTGGCTATGATACCAGCATATCCCTTTCCCTTGTTTTTTTATGTCTGTTTTGTATTGATAACTGTGAATTTGTGATGAATGTCCAATTGTTTCCCAGTTCTAAAACCGCCATGCTTCATATGAGAATGCAAATAGCACATTTATACTTGTGGTTTTTTAGCAAGATATAGCATTTGCATTAGTTCATGTCATCAAAATAGTACTAACAAATTGCTACTTTCTCATTCGTTTGATCCAACACACATATATATCCATATTTGTTGAAAGGGTTGTGACTTATCTTTGAAGGGAACTGGTCTGATGGTATCAACTTGGCTGAAGAATCTTATGCTCGACCATATCGGCCATCCCCAGAGGATTACCACATGGTGGGTTCTCTTAGGCAGACATTCATAGGATGAATTGGAGGAACATGAACCAACTGTTTATGGCTAACAGTATCCTAGGTAAGCTCAGTTTCCCCCGACCTGTATGCTACTTCTACTCTTGTTTTGCACTACTAATGTTATTATGTCAAATTTCATTTCATCCAGGTAGCAAGTGTGATGCTCATTTTAAGTTATGGACTGGGTGTCATAATCGTCTTGCAAGCTCTCACAAAGTTGCTTGACTTGTTTCTTGTTAGTGTAGGAGATTGTGATTGATAACGGAATGCTGTGGGAACACTATTGGTTAGTTGGTTTGTATCTTTCCTTATGGAACAATGTATCGGAAATGTGACTTGGTTCCCGTGATCATTTGAACTGTGAAGCTGTGATTCTCTTCGATTATTGGTTGTTGTTTACTTTCCCGCATTTGATCGGTGTACCATGCCTTATTTGTTATGATAAATTTTTGTTATTCATGTGGATAGCCGCTTGTGTGAAATGATAGCGAACGCGCTACAGTATGTTCATAGGCACCCACAATGGGCCAATGGGGTGTGGGGGGGGGGGGGGTCTGTTGAATATAATTGTCTAGTCATCATTCATCAGATCGGTCTTTTGGTTGAACTCGCTAGAGCATGCAATTCTCACATGGTATCGTATATACTAGGTCATGGGTTCAAATCATAGCCAACACAGTATTTAAAGTAAATATTTGTGGCCTCACTAAAAAAATCCAAGGATACACGTTTAAGACCCGTGCGAGATCTCTTGTTCCTCGTCCAGCAGATGCATTTCGTTTGACGCCAATGATGTTGTAGCTCCCGTGCCTCCCATTGTCTCATCTTACAACGCCGTCATTGTTGTCGGCGGAGAGTACCCGACGGAACGGGGAGACCAATATTATTGTTTCTGTAGATTGTTTCTAGTATTCTTTCCGTCGACAAAAAAATAAAGGAACCTAGAATCTAGCATCAAGAAAGGAGTGGTTCAACCAGCTCAGCTAGCGACAAGTTAAATCTTTTTTTTCGATAAAGGGAATGTATTGATATTGCTAAGATAACAATTACATCTAGCTTCTATAACAATAAAACATTATGAAGACATGCACATAGCCCTAAAGCAAAGAAAAAAGAACAACAACAAAGAAAGATCATGTTACAGTGATCAATTTCTTGTAGCTGCAAAACAACCTACCACCAGGATAGCACCCAAAGTTCAAATTCTTCAAAAACGATACCTCTAAGAAGGAAACATTGCACAAGCACCCTCGTTGCCCGATCTTATATCTTAGGTTTTCAAACTGGAGAAAAACCGCCAAATCAAGAACTAGTACACTAAATAGAGTAAACACAAACATCACAGTTAATGGCCATTAGCGGGGCATCACAAGAATTCCTTGGATAACTAGAAGCGGGACATAGGCAGATCCGGCGTGACACCCATCACTGCAACATTTTGTTCCAGTCATCTCTATATTTGTGAAAAAAAATGTCGCAATACTTTGAGCAAACCCCTGTAGCAAGAGAAACTACGTATGCAACAAATTCCTATTTGGTTGCAGTCCACTGAAGAAGAAGACGACAAGATGTGTGGGTGCAGTGTAGGCAGATCGCTTGTTCGCAAGGATCTTGGTTTCTTGTAAATGCATTCTCTATCTTCTACAAAAAAAAAAAAAAAAAAAAAAAAAAAAAACCAGACGGGTATGCTATTATCAGTCCACGCACTTGACGATCAGCAGCAATGGCTACCGATCCAATGCAAGAATTACAGGTTGTAGCAACAACCGGTCACTGAAGAGAATCAAAGCTTCGCAGTTCAAATGATCACTGGAGGGATCCATCATGCCCCAAAATTACATCTTCCAGTACAAGTTGTTCCCTCCAAGGAGATAATAAATACCAAAAAAACGATAGCGTTTCACAGAATTCTGATCAGTCACCATCTGATACACTAAGAAACATGTTAACCTACTTCGCGCAATGATGCAAAAGCATGCTTGATACCAGGGCGGACCTTATACTGCAGCCACTCCATAACCTGAATTCAGCGCTACTATAACTGCCACCTGGAACAAAGAAAGTATCGACACACGAGTGTTAATACTACTACAGTACAGGCGCATGGTGTTTGAGGCCAGGGCAGAAAATATCATATAGGTTGGGGGAAACTGAGCTTAACTAGGACACTGTTAGCCATACGCAGTTGCTCCTCCATTTCAACCGATGAATGTCTTCTTGGTAACTCCCACCAAGTGGTAATCTCCTCCAGATGGTTGGTATGGTCTAGCAAACGATTCTTCAGCCAAGTTGATACCACTAGACCATTTACCTTGTCAGATATAACAAATATTAGTTACAAGCCTTTGGACAAGATATATATGTGCTAGAATCACTCAAATTAGAAAGAATGACCCAAACTACTCTATGGGCTATATATCTTGCTTGGAAACAGCAAGCATAAACCAAACATCATTTCTGTCTCAAGTGGAATGGTCGTCTGGTTCTTATGCTATCTGACTATCTGTTGCACCTAATTTCATTTTATTTTTGAGGGGAGTTGCACCTTTTTTTTCGAAATGGGGTATATCCCAGACCTCTGCATCAAGCGATGCATACGGCTTCTTTTATTAGAATCAAAACAGTCTTACAACCAGCATCGTCAAAACTTATTACAATTCATGGATCACTTAAAGTCTCAACAAAAATAAGCCATCTAAAAAAATGTAACATGAAGCGCATTTGCATCAACATGTCAAACGACGATCGACACGCCAACCGCATCGGCTGTAAAATCCCGTGCTACCGTTGCCGGTCGGTTGCACCCGGTATCCATAGCATGGCGCTCCTCTTACGGCTGGAGATAAGACCACATATGGATCCAATGAGTAGCTAAAGGGATAACCTTGCAAAAATGATGGAAAACTTTTTCTGTTAAAGATACAATCATTGCGCACATTCCATATAGCCCAAACCAAAGCGCACACACCAACTCTAATGTGGACTTTGTCTTTTTTTGCAACACCATTTAACCAATTGCCAAACATATTTGTAATATTCGAGGGAGGAGGTATGTTGAAAGCCATATAAACAATCCTCCAAATCATCTGAGAAAAAGGGCATGAAATAAAAAGATGTTGTATTGTCTCATCTTGATCACAAAAACAACATTTAGCACAACCATGCCAATTACGCTTAGCCAAATTATCTTTTGTAAGAATCACTTTCTTATAAAGAAACCACATGAAGATCTTTATCTTTAGTGGAACTTTCATCTTCCGGATATATTTCTTAAGGAAAACGAGTATCGTCATTTAATAAATCAATATACATAGATTTGAGTGAGAAAATGCCGGACGTAGTTAAATTCCATTTGAAAAAATCCTCGGTATCGGTTAGCTGAACTAAAATGAGTCTATGTAAAAGGTGTGTCCATCTATCCCATTTGTTCCCATTCAAAGTCCGTCTAAAACCTATATTTATAGGATTTGATCCTAACACATTTTCAACAGGTGACATTCTTGTGATTAACAATATTGTATAACGACGGGTAATCATCGAGCAAGGGGCCTGTCCCCTAACCAAATATCCTCCCAAAATCTAGTCTTAAGCCCATTGCCCACAACGAAAGAACCTCGTGATATAAAATCCTCCTTTACATTCATTAAACCCTTCCAAAACGGTGAGTCATTCGGTTTAGTTGAAACCTGAGATAAAGTTTTAGAATGCAAATATTTTTTATGCGGTATCTCTTGCCACATACCATCCTCATTTAGGAGTTTGTACAGCCACTTGCATAGTAAACTCTTGTTTTTGAGTTCCAAAACCTCAATCCCTAACCCCCACGATCTTTGGGTCTACATATTACATTCCATTTAGTTAGCCTATATTTTTTCTTATGCCCATCACTTTGCCAAAAAAATCGAGATCTATAAAAATCTAACCTCTTACGAACTCCTATCGGAATCTCAAGGAAAGACAACATGAACATAGGTAGGCTAGTTAAAACTGAATTAATCAGAAACGAGTCTATCTCCATATGATAAAAAGTTTGCCAATCCGGCTACTTAATTTTGACTCAAAGCGATCCTCCACCGGTTTCCATTCGCCATTTCTCAATTTGCGAAAATGTATTGGGATTCCAAGATATCTAAAAGGTAATGAACCTATGTCACAACCAAATAGAGTTTTATACTCATTCTCCATACTGTTTTGCCTCCCCAAAACAAAAAAGCTCACTCTTATGAAAGTTTATTTTTAGACCGGACAATTGCTCAAAGATGCACAGAACTAATTTCATATTTAGAGCTTTTCGAATATCATGTTCCATAAATAGGATGGTGTCATCCGCGTCGTCGTAAAATCGATATCCCCCCATCAACAAGATGAGGAATAAGCCCGGCTACTCAGCCATCCTCTTTGGCCCTTGCGATTAGGATAGCTAGCATATACTGCGACTATATTGAAGAGGATGGGAGATAAAGGGTCTCCTTGTCTAAGACCTTTCTTGGTTTGAAAATAATGACCTATGTCATCGTTCACTCTAATGCCTACACTCCCTTTTTCAATGTAATTCTGAATCCAGGAACACCATTTTGGATCAAAGCCTTTCATGCGTAAAGCTTGTTGTAAAAAGCACCAATTTACCTTATCGTACGCCTTTTCAAAATCTATTTTGAACAACACACCATCTAGTTTCTTCCTGTGAAGCTCATGGATGGTCTCATGTAGAATAACAACACCCTCAAGAATATGTCTCCCAGGCATGAAAGCGAGTTTGGGTCGGGTGAACAACACTTTCAGCAATCTTTGATACTCGATTCGTCCCTACTTTGGTAAAAACTTTGAAGCTAACATTTAACAAACATATAGGGCGGTATTCGTTGGATTTGGGTTGCATTTTCTTTTTTAGGAAGAAGGATGATTGTACCAAAGTTCAAATGAAAAAGAGGTAGCTCTCCTCTTTGGAAGCAGGCGAACATAGCCATCAAGTCGCTTTTCACAATTTCCCAACACATTTGATAAAATTCAGTCGGAAAACCATACTGGTCACTGGGGCCTTATTTTTTTCCATTTGCATAACGGCCTCCTTAACCTCTTCTTCATTAAAATCAGCTATCAAGATCGCATTTTCCTCGGCGGATAATTGTTTTATGTCATGAGTCATCGATTCCACCATAACACAAGTACTAGGTGCTGGTGGCCCAAAAAGATTCTTGTAATACTCGTAATATAGTTTTTTAAGTTTTCTTGACCCATAATTGTTCCTTCCTCTTGTTCTAGTTGGAAAATTCTCTTTCTCCGATGTTTACCGTTTGCAACTAGGTGAAAATATTTAGTGTTGTCACCCCCTTCCTGCACATGTTTTACTTTCGCCCGTTGAGCCCATTTAGACTCTTCATCCCGTCGTAACTTTGCTAAATCATCCCTAGCCTTACGCATGGACTGTCTCTCTTCTTCATCTAGCGGGACTATTTCCGCTTTGCAATCCGAGTGTCAATAATATTAAGAAGTCTATCTTTTTCGATTTTATAATGTCCACTTAAATTGCGTGCCCAACCACGGAGGAAATGTCTTAGGTGTCGGATCTTATTTTGCCAAATTTCCATAGCGTTTGCCCCTCTTGAAATTGAAGCCCACTCATGAGCAATCATTTCAGCGAAACCATCATTTTTCAACCACGCCAACTCAAACGAAAAATTCGACTTGTTACCTAGGAAAGCTTCTTCCCCAGAATCTAACAACAAAGGCGTATGATCGAACCGGACCTAGTTAGCGCTCTCACTTGTCACCAACGGGTATTTCGTTCCCATTCGACACTCGCAAGGATTCTATCTAGTTTTTCGTATGTGGGTGAATCTCTATGATTAGCCCGGTGTATTGTCGTCCTGAAAGAATTAACTCTCCGAGGTCAAGACTTTCAATGATCGCGTTGAAAATAAAAGGCCATCGTTCATTGAAATTATCATTATTTTTTTCCTCTTTTCGCCTAATAATGTTAAAATCTCCTCCGACAATCATAGGCAGAGGTTCGTCCTCACATATCCTTACTAATTCAGCTAGAAACTCGGGCTTCGCTCATCTTGAGCTGCCCCATAAACGGCAACTAAAACCCATTTAAAATTATCTTTCTTGGAAGTGACATAGAATTTGACACATCTATCTCCGAAACTATATTCTGAACCGAAAGTGTATCGAGCATTAATACCAACGAGGATACCTCCAGATCTCCCGATTGGCGGAACACAAAACCACTCGAAAATCTAGTCCGCCCGAAATATGATTCAAAAAAGGTGTCGAAAAATTATCTCTACCCGATTCCAAAATAGCAAAGAAATCTAGTTTGTGTTCACGAATTGTTTCATTTACAAAAAAGTGTTTCGCTGAATCTCTGAAACCCCCACTATTCCAAAAACTACCTCTCATTGTTGAAAGGGTTACTTTTTTTTGCTAAGCCTTACGCTTCTCCGTACCTCTTTAGGTACAATTTTTTCTTTTCGTATACATACTTTGGTTACAACTTTTTGTTTTCGTGTATACACTTTAGTTATCTTAGATGCACGTGGAAACTCATCCATCTCCTCTTGGACCCGACGCTCTTCGTCGACAAGATCATGAGATAATTCCGTAGCTTGGTTAATTACCGATGATTGCTCGTTGATCTTTGTCCTCGGGTTTTCCTTTTAAATTTTTTGACAACATAATTATTGTTCTCTTGTTATCATTATCTTTAATACTTTGAATCATGTTTGAAACCTTGCTAGACGACTCCCCAAGCGAGACTCCCAACTTAGCAGCTCGAGATACAAAAGTATCATTAGACAAAGAAGCTAAAGAAAACACTGGAGTGAGATGATGTACCCGAAATCGAACCAGCCTTTTTAGCTTGAGTCAACGTCCGAGCACGTTCCATCCGCGGAGCGTCAGCGTTTGGTTGAAGGCGAATCCGTTCACTAGAACGGACTTCCGCCGCCTTAGCTGGAATACCACCAAAATTCACCACGTCCTCCATTGAATATCGAGCTCCAAGATAAACTCCAGTACCCACACTTTTTGAAACCATTCCAGGCATCTTAGCGGCCTTTGATTGAGCGGCTGTAGGAGAAACCAAAGCCGCTTTGTTTAAATCAACTTTAGAATCATGTCTAGCTAACAAAAAAATTGAAGAAAAAGAAGGCTCTTGCTCCTTGTGGTTTTTGTAAAACATACCATTGCTCATAATATTAGTGTCATCACTGGGAAGCGCAGAAACAGGTTCTCGCACCATAAGCACCGTGTGATCCACCCGATGCGAAAAGGTAGACACATTCCTCATGGGAGAGACATCGAGAGAGGCGCAGGGGTGCGTGCGCCGGAATCCGCGTTCGTCCATCTCGCCGAACTTCCGCCGCGTAATCATCACGCGGCCGCTCCTTAGCCTCGAGCATTATTAGGAGCTGCAGAAAATGTCTCCAGTTCCTTCATAAAAAGCCGACCAGTGCGCACCTCACTTTGAGGACGAACCGATGCGAGAAATATTATCCGTAAAAAATGTATCATTTGAGATCGAGGACACAACAATAAAATCGCCTGGATTATCGAAGGTGATAGAAAGGAATTTGACGAGAAAAGGAGACTCTTGCTCCTGGTTTTGAAGTTCCTGCATACCTATTGTAGTTGTATCATTCTTGACAGCCATAGTAGTAGAATCAACTAAAACCTCGATACCGGACTGTTTCAGGCTAGGTAGTGGTGATGGCGAGGCTATCTTCATCATCCTCGGCATAATCTCCCCATAGCCTTCGAGGTACAATATTGATAGCCTTTCTTTCAGACTCGAAACAGAACATTTGAATAAGGTACATTTATTGCTCCAACTCTCGAACAGCAGAGAAGCGAGCATGTGCTTGCTTAGGTGGAACATCACTTGTCTTGGGTAGGTAAGAAATAGCAGCGGAAGATGATTTATCCTGCCCACCCATAGAAGATGGCTCATCTCCCTTCTTCATCTCTTCATCTTTACTCTCGAACCTTTCGGATCATCTTCTGTGTTTGCATCTTGCATATCCATGTCCACTTTATCTTTACCCTTATCCCCTCAACTTTAAAAAGCAAACCATAGCCTTGACCATCATATGTATGATCAATAGTCGTTGTTGGGATACACTCAACGCGAGTGACCTCGACCAGACATACGAACATCGAGTATGAGCTCTAGTATATTCCATATCAATTTCTATAGCCTTCCCTATCAAAGATCCAACACCAAAAAGTGACAAGTAGTCGCATCTCTCCTTATAACAAGCATCCATGAACACGAACCCAAACTTGTGAAAGGTAGAACTTATCAAGATCGATGGCTGACCATTCCTCAAAGTGTAAGAACATACTTGTGCCAGAGACCGGGACATTAATTATCTTTGTCATCCTTGCAAGATCTGCTTTAGAAGGAAATATAGCCTTATAAGCTCCATCTTCTGTATCCCTAAGATCCCACTGATGGTCGCCTGGTATAATCCATTCCAATTCTTTAACAATTTCTGGTGGTGATAAGATCCCTCCGGTGACTGAGATTTTTCCAACCTTTCCGCTGTCATGCTTAAAAGTAACATCCGATGAAACAGGAACCTCATGAAAAATAAGCTCATTCCGAGAAACTCCATATGTAATAGCAACAGGTTTCGGCATAGATAGCAATGGGCAATTGGCGGACACATGAGAGGTCTTTTCACAATACAAGCAAAGCACAGCAGTACAAGTTTCAGCAAAGTGACCGTTCTCATCGCATCGCAAACACAACATCTTATCAATCTTCTTCTGAGCACGAGAAGACAAACTTTCAACAGAGGATGTCTCCATATTCTGTGATTTATGAACATCATCTACCAGGCGAGAGGCTGATACTCCCTCCTGATTACCCTCTGTTCTCTGGGTCTGAGCCGCACCATTAGTCCCATTGTTCTCATAATTATTGAAATATCGCTGATATCTATGCCCATTGCCATTAAAACTACCAGAACCTCCCCTATAATTGTTATTGCGAGCACGATTCCCAGAATAGAATTGACGATAAGGTCGCTGTCTGTAGTTACCTCGATTCATTGATCCATAGCCATTACCATAGCCATTGAAACCCTCGTGATATCCTTCCTGAAAGGTACCAAAACCTTGTCCAGTAGGCCTATCAGTCCGCAGATTTGCATTGCCGCCACCCAGAGAAGAGTTCGGGGCTTGCTCAAAACGGCTAGCCTGTGGTGGCCTAGACCGAACATCATCCTGACCATTGCTTCCCAGGGAGTTGGTATTCCCGGTGCCACCCGCGCCCATATCATCACGAACGCGCACTGGCGTACTCCTGGGAGGCAGCGGCTGACGAAGGGGTGGGTTCGACGGTGCACCGCCGCGAGGCGGGATTGGGTTCCTAGCAGTCATATCGACCCTCTTCCTAGCCTCCAGACGAGACGAAGAAGGAGGAACGAAGAAAACCCTAGGGATCGGCTCTGGCAACCCCTGCTTAATCTGAACCCTTCGTATATTGGTTTGCACGCAAAAAGGTTTTTGCAATGGGCCTTTAGAAAATTCTCCTGGCTTGTCCATCTGTACGGCCTTATGCCTTGATGGCCCACAATTTTGAAAACAGCCAGATCTAGATCGACGTGGCTGATCATCGGAGAAACGAAACAATGGTCGCCGGCGTACTGAGCCGCGCCATGAAACTGCACGATTCCGAGAAGCACGCTTGATATTGTTCTTCCGGACAACTCTGGTCCATTCAGCGGCATTGAAATCCTCAAGCAAGAAAACTGTCGGCTCTAGGACAGGTAGTATAAACTTATTCACCGGCGGTGAAAATGGCCGCCGCATATGCGAGGTAGGTGCCGGCGAGCAAGGTCGAACTCGATCAGACGACAAAACCAGCGCTAGTGCAGCCTCTCTCTGCAAGATCCTATTTCTGAGACGTTTCTCATACCTGGATGAAAGGACGGGAGCCCTCTCCGTGCCAGAGGTCCGGTAGTCCTCCGACGATGGCGAAGAAGGAAGAGGACGCTGGTCATCCTCCCCTAGCGCGGCGGAGCACGGGCTCCAGAACTTACCCAGGAAAGGCGGCGTCGCCTCCTGCCCATCATCGCCAGGAGAGTCGCCAGGCACCCCTAACGGCTCCACCTAATGTGTTAATTACTAGCTCTACTAGTAATCACATTCTCATCCATCATAAATTACATTAACAACAATCATAAAGTGCCCAGGGGAAAATAAAAATGGTGTAACACGATTATTTTACGCTGGGTAGATATTATCTCCGTTCCAAAATATAAGCTTTTTTAGAAAGTTAAGTTAACCATCTAAAGGACTTATATTTCGGAACGGAGGTAGTATATATATCATATATGCATCTATCATTAAGAAATGATCATCGAGATGCAAGAAACTAGCATATTATTTATAATGTGACATTTTTTTTTGAAACGGGAAAAATGTGACATTTTATAATTTATACTTCTTGTATAAAATCTGAGCACTACAAGGAGAGCGTCTAATTTAGGAGCGAACAAATTTGGCATGAATCATACATACCAGGTCAATAGACAACATTATCAGAGGGTTACTCTCACCAATTCATAAATCAACAGTGAAACGTAGTCATTGGCAAGATCACTTGTGTTTCCCCATCTATACGGATCTACAAGTCCTATAACAAATCGACATGATTGTTGATTGGTATGATCGTTGTGTCCCTTATACTCTACTTAAACACTGCAAAGCAGCAAAACCATTAGAAGTAGTCGATGCATGAACTATTTAAATATGCCAGCAATATAAATATTAGTACTAGATTTCTATATGGATATTATATACGTGGAAAATTGGACATACAAACAGGGGACAACCAGATCAATGGACAGCAGACATAAAAACAGGGGACAAATGAAATGAACGATTGTTGATTGGTACCTGAGGAGAGTGCCCGCGGCAGCTCCCATGCCCGAACGAAGCGGGTGGCGATGCAGCAGCTGGGCGGCGCAACCAGGCCATAGACCTCGCACTCCACCACCTTGCGAGCACGCACGTCAACACCAAAGAGGTGCTCTTCCAGAAAGAAGTAGACGACGTCGGGGTTCTTGGGGTGAATCAGCGCGAGCGTGGGGATCTTCTTGGGCAGCCTGGTGGCCTTGTAGCTCTGATCGGCCCAGATCTCTGTGAACGTCACCTCGTGCTCCAGCGTCCACTCTGCTGAGTCTGGATCCGCCAGCGTCCAGACGCTCACGGTGGGACGAGCACGACGCTTGCCCATGTAGTACGTGTCCACGAAGCGCAGCTTGCCGTCGCTCACCCCGACGCAGCGGTACTGGTCGGTGACTCCCCAAGCTTCCCTGCACCTGAGCACCCTGTCCGGCGGGAACGGGATGAAGCCCAGGACCGGGTCGTCGGCGAAGGGGTCGCAGGTGAGGACGCCCCAGGAGAGGTCGACCCACCAGAGCCTCCCGCGGTGCGAGAGCGCGCAGGTGGCAGCCCACGACCGCGGCGGGAGAGGGTAATGGACGGCCTTCGCGACCCACTCCCCGACCTCTGTAGAGAAGCAGAGGAGCGTGGCCGTGTCGGTGCCGATGAAGGGCTGGAGCTCCGCGACCATGTAGTGGCCGCCGCCGCCAGGGGAGACGACAAGGCCGAGGAGGGCCTGGTGCAGGATGGTGAGCTGGGGCTGGGGGTCGGGGTCCGGGAGGTGGAACGCCGAGCCGGTGGTGGCGTCGAGCACGAAGTAGCGGGAGTTGTTGTACTTCCACATGACGCCTTCTTGGCCAGGTTGGTCGATGAGTTGACGGGTCGGGGTGCAGCGCAGGTTGGCCTGCAGGAGGAGCAGGCCGGAGGGGTCGGCGGCGAGGACGAAGGGGAAGAAGTGGGGCGTTGGCGGATCCGGGAAGACGCGCGGGGTGACGGTGAGGATCGAGACGCGCGGCGGCGCCGTGAGCGCGACAGAGGCGTCGCCGCCGTCCGCCGGCGTGGAGACACTTGGGATGCTACCGAGGATGACCCACGAGGACGGCGGCGGCGGCGCGGACGGAGACGCCATCTGTGGAGGGTCTTGGGCTTGGGCTTGGGCTGGCATGGCAACGAAGTGGAGAAGGGCAATGGAAAAGGCAGAGCGGAGCGTGGTGTGGAAGAAGGCGCAGAGGACAGAGGGCGTGGCAGCCTTCCGAGTTTGAACGTCCTGTCTCTCCTCCAATGAGAGCTCCTGCAGACATACGTGCCATTTTTCTCAGCTGCTTTACCTCCGACCGCAGTTCACCTCATGGATGAAGCGCATAGAGCAATGATTGAAGCTCGGTTGCATATATAGAACTAAAATTTCAATTTTGTAACTAGCCCCATTTTTATTCAAATAAATAAAAATATGCAGTGAGAAAACTTACTGTTCAGGCTTCAACAAAAAATATCCAATTTTGAGTAAATCGCATTTTGCATCATCCAAATCACCAATTGGTTCATTCTGCGTCAGGTTTTGTAAGTTGCTTCTAGCCATATGGTTGAGTTTTCGAGAGTTGGAGCATTTGCCCGCCGCTCCACTCTCAAGCATGAGCAGTAGTCCCTTACCTTGAGAGTCGCCAAGCGGGTCACGGCTCCTCTCCCTCCCCTCTCTAGCGGCCTCGCCGGCCGGAGTTGGAGAGGGAGAGGAGACCGGTATGTATATTACCTTAGGTCTAGTACTAGTTGTTGGCCTAGGTGCCAGTTTAGCGATATGTCGACGGGGTGGTTTCGGCGGGAGCTCGCGAGCTGATTCGGCTGGAAGATGGTGGTGCTCTGGTTCCTTGCTGAGCTCCGGTGGCTGGAGATGGCGAGGAATAGAGTTCCCCCTACATCCCTGCCAATAAAGCTCGAGCGTCGGCCTCCAAATCAAAGCGATCTCAGTGAACCTCTGATTCCCCATGGTGGTCGTGGTGATAAACAGGGGAAGAGGAGGTGACCAAAGATCGTCGATCTGGAGTATGGCAGGGAGACGACGGGCATGTGCCTTGCACGCTGGAGAAGCGGATTCTTGTGGAGTTCTTCAGCGGCGGCCAGATGTTGCCGGCGCTATCTTTGGCAAATGGAGCCACTCTTATCCTTCTGCGTGAGGATCTTCTCTGACCCCACTTTGGGAAGCAACGCCAACGACGCCCCAAGTGGCGAGTTCCCCGGTGGCGACGATGGTGCCCGAAGATGGAGGTCTCTGTTCGGCCACGGCGACCAAGGACTGGATCGCGTTTTCGAGATAATTTAAAAGAAAGTTGTAACGGGAGAAATTGAACTCTTGGTTTCCGGTTGGGGTTGCTACATTGTGTGTTCCACACATGCACGAGCCAGGTCGTGTGGTTGGAAGGTGTGCACTTGTTTTAAGTCATCGGCACACGGGAGAAATTGAACTCTAGACCTTCAACTACGGAGAAATAGCACCACATAATACCGGATGCCACTTGGGCTTGGGCTGGCATGGCACCGAAGTGGAGAAGGGCAATGGAAAAGGCAGAGCAGAGCGTGGTAAGGTTTCAAGTGGGGCGGGATATCCCGCCAGGCCGCTTGGCCGCCCCGCAAAAGAAGCCCGCGCGGCGCCGCTAAACAGCCCGCAAAGCTACTCGCGGGACAAAGCGGTCACGCCGCGTGAGCCGCTAACCAACCGCAAAAACGCTAAGTCCCGCCTCGTTAATCTTCAGCAATGCCGTCGCTCCATCCTCCAGCCGCGTGATTCGCCGACGCCGCCGCCCCCGCCCCCGCTCCCGCCCCTCCATCGATGCCCCGCCGCCTCTTCCCACCTCCCTCCCTCCGTAGTCCCCCTCTCGCAATTCCTGGTGGAGAGGTCGACGGCGGCGCCGCCGCCATCTCCACATCGGGACCGCCGCAATCTCCACATCGGCGCCGCCGCTCGCAGTTCAACCATCCACATCGGCGCCCCCTCTCACAGTTTCTCCATCCACATCGGTGCCCCTGCTCCCAGTTCCTGATGGAGTGGCCGACGGCGGCGCCATCGCCATCTCCACGTCAGGACCTACAAAGGATCACTGCCATCGAGACCTACAAAGGACCTCCAAGAACAAAGGAGCTCTTCAAGGTATGTGACCCAAAGATCTCAAAGGATCAGCTGCTAGAATCATGTATGCCATTTGATACTAGACTTATATTATGCCATTCCGTTCTGAGATATATCATTTACAATCTTGGTTCCCTGATTGGATAGTGAACCTGAAAATTATAATGTGACCTCCAGTAAACCAGCCCTGATTGGATTCGGAGGAACGTGGTAGCCTGGTAGGGGACCAAGTGGACCTTCCATGTTATGTTTGTTGTGAAGACCGGATATCAGATGATCGGCACATGATCGGTGTCCCATCTGGATTTCATATCAGTCGACTTTGACATGGTCTTTGTTCTGTTTTCTCTGTTGCCTTCTTGTTTTAGGTTGTAGGAACGTATGTACAATGTAAATCTACACTCTCACGACATAGAATTATTTCTTGTTGTTATAATATATATACTCCTAGTTTTGAAGCTCATTGATCAAACTACCAGAACAAACAAACCAATATTACTAGAGACCGAGGCTGCACACTCATCACTCATCGTGAGCAGTGCATCCTATGTTGGGCTGTTGGGAACACGAAGTGGCCGCTCAGGAATTTGTTTCTTGGTTCCACTCCACGTGCTCTACAGGCGGTAGGCAGTCAATTAAACGCCACTCAATTAAGCTTTATGCCTAGGGTATCCATGTCTGAACATTTTGGTGTCTGTTGTTCTCAGTATAAAAATGTTAATGCTGTTCCGAGAAATGCTTGGTTGTACTACTGTACTTGAACTAGTTGCGTCCTCGTCTAGTATGGTGTCCAGAAATTGCTTCTTCTTTCATTAATTGGAAATGGAGCCAGTTAACTGTTTTTTCAGCCATGTTTCTTATCAAGTTTGATAAGCGTTCTTATCAAGTTTTTCTTACTGGTACCATTCATGTGATTCGTGATGTACCGGGCGTTTACTGAGATTTTTTTTATAAGGCTTGCCCCTAATTTTCTAAAGATGATGTTGCAGTATTCGCGGTCTTACATAGTATACTGTCTTACTAGTGTTTAATCCTGTTGTTTTATGAGGAAAGTTGCATTGGCTTAATATCAAAAGATCGGTGCCATTTATTTCTTCAAAATGGACCTTGTTTTCTCTTTTAACTGAATTTGTCTATGATCAGGATGCTATAAGTGGATGTGACAAGTCAGTTGGAAATCTTCTCTACACAGTGAGTACCTCTATCAATTCAATTTCTCTCTAGTTTATACGTTTGAGTTCTCTGTGACTTACGAGGTGCACTTTCTATTGGATGAAATAGGTTGCCACTAAATACCCAAACAATGCACTTGTCCATCGTCCTGCTCTCATCAACTATATTGTGTCAACAAAGCTATATATGCTTCCTTTTTGGTTCTCCAATGAACTCAGTCTTGATCTCTGTCTTGAGATATTCCAGGATATTCATTGTCTTGTCTGAACTGCTACTACTATACTCATCGTTGGCCCCTCAAACGTGATTTCTGCAATTCAGGTATTCTATTCTACTTATGGAGTGAGGTCTTGTTACAGCTTTTTTGCTCCTCTGCGCTGGTGGCCGGAGCCGGTGGTAGGGAGAACGGCGGCAGGGCAAGAGCCAGCGGCAGGGAGATGGTGGCGCTCGTGTCCGTAGCAGGAAGCAGGATGGTGGTGCGCGCTCGAGGCCGGAAGTAGGTACATGGTCGTGCTCGCGGCCAGGAACTGCCATCGATTGGGACCGGACTGCTGCAATTTTGAGATACCGAGGGAGACGAGGAGAATGCACAGCTCCCTGGTCGAGGGAGCTGCGGACGGGGAGGGACGGCGGAGGCATACGCCGGTGGGGGTGGTGGACGGCGGATGGCGAGGGATGGCCAGGAACGGAACGGAACGGCCAGGATGGAGACAGGCATGTTCTTTGATTTCAGAATTAGGAACCTGATTGGTGAAAATTTGTAATTGTAAGTGTTTTTATAAAATGATATTTGTACAGAGCGTCCGACTTGAGTACTCCCGATCAGCTCATCTAGCTGCTCTAAGCACACGGTCACGCAGTGACTTCGAGTTATGATCGATCGCTAGCTAGTAGCTAGCTAGCTGCTCTAGCCTCTAACCAGCTCTCCGTCTCGCACCTGTGTCATGCGGGATGAGGCGGGATGGTGCGGTTTGCCGCTGTATCCCGCGCCAGCTATAGCGGTATGATGCGGCGTTCCGCGAGCCTCCGCAGGGCATGAGCTGTGCCGCGTCGCGCTCTGGCGGCTAGCCACATCCCGCCCCGCTTGCAACCTGAGAGCGTGGTGTGGAAGAAGGCGCAGAGAGCCTCGGGGAAGGTGGGCGTGGCAGCCTTCCTAGTTTGAACGGCATGTCTCTCCTCCAATGCTACTCCTGCAGACATACGTATGTTCAGTGCCATTTTTCCCAGCTGCTTTACCTCCGACCACAGTTCACCTCATGGATGAAGCGCATAGAGCAATGATTGAAGCTTGATTTTTTTTTTTTTTCGAAACAACTGAAGCTTGGTTGCATACATAGAACTAAAATTTCAATATTGAGTAATCGCATTTTGCATCATCCAAATCACCAATTGATTCATTCCGCGTCAGGTTTTGAAGTTGCTTCTAGCCATATGGTTGAGTTTTCGAGAGTGGGTCACGGCTCCTCTCCCTCCCCTCTCTAGCGGCCTTGC
Organism: Lolium rigidum; assembly: GCF_022539505.1. Taxonomy (NCBI): domain Eukaryota; kingdom Viridiplantae; phylum Streptophyta; class Magnoliopsida; order Poales; family Poaceae; genus Lolium; species Lolium rigidum. Next base: position 142,773,297 of record NC_061513.1, on the reverse strand, counting down.
CGATCGGAGTTGGAGAGGGCGAGGTGGCCGGTATGTATATTACCTTAGGTCTAGTAGTAGTTGTTGGCCTAGGTGCCAGTTTGGCGATATGTCGGCGGGAGCTCGCGAGCTGCTTCGGCTGGAAGATGGTGGTGCTCTGGTTCCTTGCTGAGCTCCAGTGGCCGAAGATGGCGAGGAATAGAGTTCCCCCTACATCCCTGCCAATAAAGCTTGAGACCGGCCTCCAAATCAAAGCGATCTAAGTGAACCTCTGGTTCCCCATTGTGGCCGTGGTGATGGACAGGGGGAAGAGGAGGTGACCAAAGATCCTCGATCTGGAGTATGGCAGGGAGACGACGGGCGTGTGCCTTGCACGCTGGAGAAGCGGATTCTGGTGGAATTCTTCAGCGGCGGCCAGATGTTGCTGGCGCTATCTTTGGCAAATGGAGCCACTCTTATCCTCGTGAGGATCTTCTCCGACCCCACTTTGGGAAGCAACGCCAACGACGCCCCATGTGGCGAGTTCCCTGATGACCCACAAGTATAGGGGATCGCAACAGTCTTCGAGGGAAGTATTACCCAATTTATTGATTCGACACAAGGGAAGACAAAGAATACTTGAAAGCCTTAACAGCGGAGTTGTCAATTCAGCTGCACCTGGAAACAGACTTGCTCGCAAGAGTTTATCAGTAGTAACAGTTTTATAGTAGTAGCAGTAGCGAAATAACAGTAGCAGAGTAACAAAGACAGCAGTAGTGATTATAGTAAACAGCAGGATTAAAATACTGTAGGCACGGGGACGGATGACGGGCGTTGCATGGATGAGAGAAACTCATGTAACAATCATAGCAGGGCATTTGCAGATAATAATAAAACGGTATCCAAGTACTAATCAATCAATAGGCATGTGTTCCAATTATAGTCGTACGTGCTCGCAATGAGAAACTTGCACAACATCTTTTGTCCTACCAGCCGGTGGCAGCCGGGCCTCAAGGGAAACTACTGGATATTAAGGTACTCCTTTTAATAGAGTACCGGAGCAAAGCATTAACATTCCGTGAACACATGTGATCCTCACATCACTACCATCCCCTCCGGTTGTCCCGATTTCTGTCACTTCGGGGCCATTGGTTCCGGACAGCGACATGTGTATACAACTTGCAGGTAAGATCATAAACAACGAATATCATGATGAAATAATAACATGTTCAGATCTGAGATCATGGCACTCGGGCCCTAGTGACAAGCATTAAGTATAACAAGTTGCAACAATATCATAAAAGTACCATCTACGGACACTAGGCACTATGCCCTAACAATCTTATGCTATTACATGACCAATCTCATCCAATCCCTACCATCCCCTTCGGCCTACAGCGGGGGAATTACTCACACATGGATGGGGGAAACATTGCTGGTTGATGGAGAGGCGTTGGCGATGATGGCGGTGATGATCTCCTCCAATTCCCCGTCCCGCGGAGTGCCGAACGGAGACTTCGGCTCCCGCGACGGAGTTTCGCGATGTGGCGGCGTTCCGGAGGGTTTACGGCGACTTCGACTTCTCTCCTGGCGTTTTTAGGTCGAGGCGAATAAGTAGTCCGAAGGAGGGCGTCGGAGGCCGGCCGAGGGGCCACACCACAGGGCCGCGTGGGCCCCCCCGGGCCGCGCCGCCCTATGGTGTGGGGCCCTCGGGCCTCCACTTCAATTGCCCTTCCGGCTCCGTTAGTTTCTCGGGAAAATAGGGCCTTCGCATAAATTCCGAGGTTTTTCCCGAAAGTTGGATTTCTGCACAAAAACGAGACACCGGAGCAGGTTCTGCTGAAAACAGCGTTAGTCCGTGTTAGTTGCATCCAAAATACACAAATTAGAGGCCAAACAATAGCAAAAGTGTTCGGGAAAGTAGATACGTTTTGGACGTATCAACTCCCCCAAGCTTAGCTTATTGCTTGTCCTCAAGCAATTCAGTTAACAACTGAGCGATAAAAGAACTTTCACGAACACATTTGCTCATATGATGTATATATTCTCATGTTATGGCTAATACTTAAGCAGTTCATAATAAGGTACATGCAAATAAGATCATCTAACAGCTATGTCAATCATGGAGAGGTACCAACAATTAATAATAAGCATCATGAATCATGTATATAAGCAGGATTGCAATGTTCATAAGAAAGTATGATAAAGTGGTATCTCGCTTGCCTGTATTTGATTGGCAAAACATAAATGCACGGGCACCTTTGAAGTTCATAGAAAGACTAGAAGTAGTGATTGTCAAAGATAAAAGCATCAAAGTTATACCACAATCAATCATATTTTGAGACAAGCATATTGTACTAAGAATGACAAGTTGTGCTCTCAAGATAGTACTCAAAGAAATAATGGAGACACAACATAAAAGTAAAAGATTGACCCTTCGCGAGAGGGAAGCAGGGATTAACATGCGCTAGAGCTTTTCATTTGTAAAGCAGGAGTAAAATTATTTTGAGAGGTGTTTGTTGTTGTCAACGAATGGTAATGGGTACACCAACTACCTCGCCAACCGGACTTTCAAGAGCGGCTCCCATGAATTATTGCATATTTATGTGGCACTCCTTCCAACCTTTCTTACACAAACCATGGCTAACCGAATCCTCGGGTGCCCGCCAACAATCTCATACCATGAAGGAGTGCCTTTTTATTTTAGTTTTATTATGATGATGACACTCCCCCCAACCTTTGCTTACACAAGCCATGGCTAACCGAATCCTTCGGGTGCCGTCCAACAATCACAAACCATGGAGGAGTGTCTATTTAAGTTAATTAATTCGGGACTCGGGAATCCCATTGCCGGCTCTTTTTGCAAAATTATTGGATAAGCGGATGTGCCACTATTCCATATGAGAGTCCGTCAAAAGTAAATGACAAGGTTGAAAGCTAAACACCACATACTTCCTCATGAGCTATGAAACATTAACACAAATTAAGAAGCATTTTGAAGGTTTTAAAGGTAGCGCATGAGAATTTACTTGGAATGGTTTGAAATGCCATGCATAGGTATTTATGGTGGACACTCTGGAATAACTTGGTTTTCATGTGTTTGGAGGCACGAGCAGCGTTCCCGCTCGGTACAAGTGTAGGCTAGCAATAGACTAGGGAGCGACAAATCAAGAGAGCAATGAACTTGTCATAATCATGCTTGCGGCAAAATAAATTAACAGAGGCATAAAAGTGATACAAGAACTCGAAGCAATATAGATCATCGAGGCTTAATTGACTTTTTGTTCAGTCATATGCATGCGTGAGCATGTGCCAAGTCGATATAAATGAATTATTCAGAGGAGGATACCACAATGCCATACTTACTTATGAATAAAACAATGCAAACAAACATCCATGACATGCTACTCATATTAATAGATTGGAGCTAAACATGAGAGATCATAAACTACTAGACTTTCTTAAATAACATATACCTCACATGAACCAACTAAGCATGCTCACATGGATGAGTATATGTACAAAAATGAAAACAAATAGAGTTCATACCAGCCTCTCACCACAATCAGATTGTCGTAGATCGTCATTATTGCCTCTTCACTTGTGTAGCTTGGATAATATGAAATGAAAACCACGCTCCAGCCACCGAAGACCATTGAACTCATAAAGAACTTTACAAACCAAAGAAGAACAGCAAATATTTTTGGTGTTTTCAAATTGCAAATAAGAACAAGAGGAAACAAGCAAACAAAGCAAAATCTTTTGGGTTTTCTTATAGCAAACTAGCAATAGCAAATAAAGCGAAACAAATGCAAGAAACCAAAGCAAACAAATGGTGAAGAGAAACAACAGAAATATTTTTGGTCTTTTTGTGTTTTGGGAAAGAAACAAAGCGAAAACAAGTAATAGCAAACTAATGGAAACACAGAAAAGCGAGATGGCAGAAATCTGCCAAAACCTGATAGCAGTACAGAAATCGATTTTTACAAAAATCTTACGTTGCTCAGTTGAAAAAGTGTTCAACTAATGAAAGTTAGATAACAACCTGGGGAACCTGCACAAAAATTTTCAGCTCAAAATGACGCTCTGGCTATTTTTGAGAATTTTTACGGTAACGTTCCAGAATCTGTTTTCAGGCAGCACTTCCCCAAATATCATCTTCCTCTCATTAGAAAACCACTCAAACGAACAAAGCAAGTATGTGCAAGTATCCAGCAACCATAATATGCAAAGAATGAGTGATGCCGGTATACCTCCCCCAAGCTTAGGCTCTTGGCCTAAGTGGAGTTCAATCCCATCGATCCCATGAAGTAGTATCTCCGTAATATGAAGATGGGTCGTATTCCGGGTATGTGCTAGAAGAAGCACCCGGATATGTGACGGTGTGGTCGTAGGAGGTCCCGACGTCCTCGGAGTCATGTTGCTGGTGGAACTCTTGTATCTTCATATGTTCATCCACCTCCTCCTTAGTGCACGACCATGATTGCCTGTCAATGCCGAGCAAACCTGGTTGGGGAAGAGGGATTTCCTTCTCCTCCCCGTCGAGAAAACAACATTCTATACACCATATTTTCTAAAGTAGAGTCAGTTGTAACAAAATGATGACTCTTCATAGCAGTAATATCGAGTCTCCTAGGGGCCAATGGCACATCATTAGGATCAATAGGAAGATTAAGAAATGTTAAAACACGCAGTGCAATGGTTCCTCCAAAAATAGGCCCCCTGGTAGACAGGCGGCGAGCAATAAGAGCACCGAGGTGATAGGAGGTTTGACCAGTAAGTGCAACATTCAGAAAAGCAAGATGGTAGCTAGAGATATTACTAGTGTTCTCCCTACCAAGAATGCTAGTAGCAATGTAGTATGCAAAATACTTAATGGCGGGAAGTTGGATGTTCCTTATCTTGCCCCGCTGAATGGTGCGACAATCATCATCGGTAATCCCTCGGTAGAGCTCCAGCAAGTCCCGGGGGTTGTCATCAATCCTACTTGCTGTACCTACAGGGGCAATATCCAAGGCACAACAAAAATCCTTCAATGGCATAGTCACGGTATTACCATAAATCCTGAATGCAACCGTTGGCTCATAGTGTTTGTTGTCGAACTGGAAACTCTCGACGAAAATTTTGGTGAGCAAGTAGTATTGCTCCCTTTCATCGCCCGTATAAGTGGTTAACCCTGCCACTGTTGACAAGGGTTAAGAAATCCTCCGATATCCCTGCATTCCTTAGAAAATCATAACATGGAAAAGTAGAAGCATTAGGAGGACCGTTGTCCTCTTCGGGCGCGAAGCTAGGCGCGAGGATGTCTTCATTGTATGATTGCCTAATCCGGCTGGCGGCCCTAGAGGGCCTCCCGGTGCTGGTTGTCCCCTTCTTGAACAACTCTCCCAATTTGAACTTCTTCATTTTCTGAAATTTTCAACAAACAATATAAAACTTGATTTGGTGACATATAATTGAGGGAAACTACCATAGGAACTTGCTAGAGTACTAATCATGCATCAAAACTAATTTCTACCAATTAGAACAAGCATGCAAGCTCACCAAACATGTTACCTACAGCAGCAAAATATTCAAGATATACTCAACCAAACGAAATTCTACTTGGATGGGTGGAGGAGTCACATACCGAAGAGCAAATGTGCCAAATTTCGAGACGAAATCTGGGCTGAGCAAAGAGATCGAGAAATCTGGAGCTCTGGAGCAAAAACGCGAGAGAGATGAACTTGGTACGAGTTTTTTCGGGAGAGAGAAGGTGCTCGGGAGGAAGAGATGACAAAGTGGGGCGGAGGGGAGCCCACACCACATGGTGGCGCGGCCACCTCCTTGGCCGCGCCGGCCAGTGGTGTGGCGCCCTCTGGTGCCCCACAGGTCATCCTCTGGTGCTCCCAGGTGCCTCGTCGAAAAATAGGACCAACGGTATAATTTTCGCGAATTTTTGAAAACTTTGAAAAATGCACATTTTCTGGGTATTAAGTTTATTATTACTGGCCAGGAATTTTTTTTTGAAATCTCAAATCAACTAAGAAACTTTGCAAATTAAAAATGCTACAGCAACTAGAGCAAGTGGAGGAAGAAAGATATGTTGTTTACCTCCTCTATGCATATAAAAGGTATTTGTTAACAAGGTTGATCAAGTCTTGCCACCAAATAAATTTTACATAGCATATGAAGAAATAAACCTCAAATCAATCATGTTACCTTGAATTGTATTGATATGGATCCAATAACAAGAGTTTGATATTCTTCTTTATGCTCATATATAGGATAATCGATGGTTCCCACTTTGATAGTTCTCACATGAGAGATAGTATTAACTCCGCACGCTTTTTCAATCCTCTTGGGGAAATAGACGGTGTGTTCCTTATCATCAACATTGAAAGTAACCTTTCCTTTATTGCAATCAATAACAGCCCCTGCGGTGTTAAGAAAAGGTCTCCCAAGAATAATAGACATATTATCATCTTCGGGCATTTCCAACACAACAAAATCGGTTAATATCAAGCGGTTATTAGTAACTTGAACAGGAACATCCTCACATATACCAACAGGAATAGCGGTAGATTTATCAGCCATTTGCAAAGATATATCGGTAGGTATCAACTTATCTAAGTAAAGTCTCTTGTATAGAGAAAAAGGCATAACACTAACTCCGGCTCCCAAGTCACATAGAGCAGTTTTAACATAATTATTCTTAATAGAACAAGGAATAGTAGGTATACATGGGTCGCCCAACTTCTTTGGAACTTTACCATTGAAAGAGTAATTAGCAAGCATAGTGGAAATTTCCTCATTGGGGATTTTCCTTTTGTTAGTAACAATATCTTTCATATACTTTGAATAAGGAGGCAATTTAATAGCATCGGTCAAAGGAATTTGCAAGAATAAAGGTTTCATCCAATCACAAAATTTATTATAGTGTTCTTCTTCCTTTGATTTTAATTTCTTAGCAGGAAAAGGCATTGGCTTTTGCACCCAAGGTTCTCTTTCATTACCATGTTTCTCAGTAATAAAATCTTCTTTAGTATACTTTTTATTTTTAGTATGCTTTTCAGGTTCTTCTTCAACCTCTTCTTTATCAGGAGTATCATTCTTATCATTATCTTTATCATGTTCATTACCACTTTCAGTTTCAGCATCAGAAATAGAAATACTATTAGGATCATTAGCGAGGTTCGAGAGGATTCTACAACATTTTTATGTTTCTTTTTCTTTTTCTTCTTAGAATGAGCACTAGGTTCAATGCGTTGAGAATCTTGTTCAATTCTTTTGGGATGCCCTTCAGGATATAGAGGATCCTGGGTAGAGACACCACCTCTAGTTGTTACTTCATAAGCATGTTTTTGTAGGATAACGTTGCATAGAAAACAAAAATTTTCCTACCGCGAACACGCAATCCAAGCCAAGATGCAATCTAGAAGACGGTAGCAACGAGGGGGTATCGAGTCTCACCCTTGAAGAGATTCCAAAGCCTACAAGATGAGGCTCTTGTTGCTGCGGTAGACGTTCACTTGCCGCTTGCAAAAGCGCGTAGAAGATCTTGATCACGATCGGTTCCGGCGCCACGAACGGGCAGCACCTCCGTACTCGGTCACACGTTCGGTTGTTGATGAAGACGACGTCCACCTCCCCGTTCCGGCGGGCAGCGGAAGTAGTAGCTCCTCTTGAATCCGACAGCACGACGGCGTGGTGTCGGTGGTGGTGAAGAAGTCCGGCGGAGCTTCGCTAAGCGTGCGGGATGTGGAGGAGCGGGCGGCTAGGGTTTGGGGAGAGGGGGCGCCGGCCACTATAGGGGTGCGGCCACCTTGGTGGTGTTTTAGGTGGCCGGCCCCCTCCCCTTGTCCCTCATTATATAGGTGGAACCCCAAGAGGTGGTGTCCAAGTCTTCGAATAAGACCCGAACCAAATCCTTCCATAGGAGGGGGCAATCCTAGCCCAACTAGGACTCCCACCCAAAGGTGGGATTCCCACCTCCCATGTGGGGGGTGGCCGGCCCCTAAGGGGAGTCCACTTGGGACTCCTCCCCACTAGGGTTGGCCGGCCATGGGGGGTGGAGTCCCTTGTGGACTCCACCTTCCTTGGTGGTTTCTTCCGGACTTTTCTAGAACCTTCTAGAACCTTCCATAGAACCTTCCGCGACATTTTATTCACATAAAATGACATCCTATATATGAATCTTATTCTCCGGACCATTCGGGACTCCTCGTGATGTCCGGGATCACATCCGGGACTCCGAACAAATATTCCAACTTCATTCCATATTCAAGAACTACCATTTCAACATCCAACTTTAAGTGTGTCACCCTACGGTTCGAGAACTATGCGGACATGGTTGAGTACTCACTCCGACCAATAACCAATAGCGGGAGCTGGAGATCCATAATGGCTCCCACATATTCAACGATGACTTTAGTGATCGAATGAACCATTCACATACATTACCAATTCCCTTTGTCTCGCGATATTTTACTTGTCCGAGGTTTGATCTTCGGTATCACTCTATACCTTGTTCAACCTCGTCTCCGACAAGTACTCTTTACTCGTACCGTGGTATGTGGTCTCTTATGAACTCATTCATATGCTTGCAAGACATTAGACGACATTCCACCGAGAGGGCCCGGAGTATATCTATCCGTCATCGGGATGGACAAATCCCACTATTGATCCATATGCCTCAACTCATACTTTCCGGATACTTAATCCCACCTTTATAGCCACCCATTTACGCAGTGGTGTTTGGTGTAATCAAAGTACCTTTCCGGTATAAGTGATTTACATGATCTCATGGTCATAAGGACTAGGTAACTATGTATCGAAAGCTTATAGCAAACAACTTAATGACGAGATCTTATGCTATGCTTAATTGGGTGTGTCCATTACATCATTCATATAATGATATAACCTTGTTATTAATAACATCCAATGTTCATGATTATGAAACTAATCATCCATTAATCAACAAGCTAGTTTAAGAGGCATACTAGGGACTTCTTGTTTGTCTACATATCACACATGTACTAATGTTTCGGTTAATACAATTCTAGCATGATATATAAACATTTATCATAAACATAGAGATATAAATAATAACTACTTTTATTATTGCCTCTAGGGCATATCTCCTTCAGTCTCCCACTTGCACTAGAGTCAATAATCTAGATTACATTGTAATATACCTAACACCCATGGCATTCTGGTGTTGGTCATGCTTTGCCCTAGGGAGAGCTTTAGTCAACGGATCTGCTACATTCGGATCGGTGTGTACTTTGCAAATCTTTACTTCTCCATCTTCGATGTACTCGCGAATCGAGTGGTAACGCAGCTTGATATGCTTCAGCCTCTTGTGTGACCTTGGCTCTTGTGCATTGGCGATGGCACCCATGTTATCACGAGTAAATGATTAATGGGTCCAATGCACTAGGAACCACACCGAGCTCTACAATGAACCTCTTCATCCATACCGCTTCGATGAAGCCTCCGAAGCCGCTATGTACTCCGATTCCGTTGAAGACTTCGCCACCGTGCACTTGCTTCGAGCTTGCCCAGCTTACTGCGGCACCATTCAATATAAACACGTACCCGGATTGTGACTTAGAGTCATCGGGATCAGTGTTCCAACTTGCATCGGTGTAACCATTTACAACGAGCTCTTGGTCACCTCCATAACAAAGAAACATATCCTTAGTTCTTTTCAAGTACTTTAGGATATTCTTGACCGCTGTCCAGTGTTCCATTCCTGGATCACTTTGATATCTACTAGTCAAACTAACAGCATGTGCTATATCCGGTCTAGTACATAGCATGGCATACATGATAGATCCTATCGCCGAGGCATAGGGGATATTACTCATCCTTTCTCTTTCATCTGCCGTAGCCGGTCCTTGAGTCTTACTCAAGACCTTGCACGGTAACATAGGTAAGAATCCTTTCTTACTTTCGTCCATTCTAAATTTCTTTAGAATCTTGTCCGGATATGTACTCTGCGATAGCCCTATTAAGCGTCTTGATCTATCTCTATAAATCTTGATGCCTAATATATACGATGCTTCACCAAGGTCTTTCATTGAAAAACTATTATTCAAATAACCTTTTACACTCGCTTAATAGTTCTATATCATTCCCAATTAATAATATGTCATCTACATATAATATCAGGAATGCTACGGAGCTCCCACTCACTTTCTTGTAAATACGAGGCCTCTCCATGACACTCGTATAAACCCAAAGTCTTTGATCACCTTATCAAAGCGTCGGTTCCAACTTCTTGATGCTTGCTTCAGTCCATAGATTGAACGCTGAAGTTTGCATACTTTGTCGAGCATTTTTAGGATCGACAAAACCTTTGGGTTGTACCATATACAACTCTTCCTCAATGTCTCCATTAAGGAACGCCGTTTTGACATCCATCCGCCAAATCTCATAATCGAAAAATGCAGCTATTGCTAACAAAATCCTCACAGATTTTAGCTTCGCTACGAGTGAGAAAGTCTCATCGTAGTCAACTCCTTGAATTTGTCGGAAACCCTTTGCGACAAGTCGAGCTTTATAGACGAGTAATATTACCATCAGCATCTGTTTTTCTCTTGAAGATCCATTTATTCTCGACAGACCTTTCGGCTATCGGGTAAGTCTACCAAAGTCCATACTTTGTTATCATACATGGATCCCATTTCGGATTTCATGGCTTCTTGCCATTTGTTGGAATCCGGGCTCATCATCGCTTCTTCATACGTCGCAGGGTCCTCATCATTGTTATCCACAATCATGACATTTAGACAAGGATCATACCAATCGGGAGTGGCACGTTCCCTTGTCGATCCGCGAGGTTCGGTAGTTTCCTCGTTCGAAGTTTCATGATCATTATCATTAGCTTCCTCTCGTTGCCGGTGTAGGCGGTACAGGTACAACTTCCGATGCTGCGCTACTCGATCAACGAGTATAGATTCATCAATCTCATCGAGTTCTACTTTTCTTCCGAGTCACTTCTTTAGTGAGAAATTCTTTCTCAAGAAAGGTTCCGTTCTTTGCAACAAATATTTTGCCTTCGGATTTGTGATAGAAAGTATACCCTATAGTTTCCTTAGGGTATCCTATGAAGATGCATTTCTCCGCTTTGGGTTCTAGCTTGTCCGGTTGTAACTTCTTTACATAGGCTTCGCAACCCCAAACTTTCGAGAACGACGACTTAGGTTTCTTATTAAACCATAATTCATACGGTGTCGTTTCTACGGATTTTGATGGTGCTCTATTTAAAGTGAATGCGGCTGTCTCTAATGCATAACTCCAAAATGATAATGGCAAATCAGTAAGAGACATCATAGAACGAACCATATCTAAGAGAGTTCGATTACGACGTTCGGAAACACCGTTTCGTTGTGGTGTTCCCGGCGGTGTCAATTGTGAAAGTATTCCGCATTTCTTTAAATGCATGCCAAACTCATAACTCAGATATTCACCTCCACGATCAGATCGTAGAAATTTTATCTTCTTGTTACGTTGATTTTCTACTTCACTTTGAAATTCCTTAAACTTCTCGAAAGTTTCGGATTTATGTTTCATGAAATAGATATACCCATATCTACTCGGATCATCCGTGAAGGTTAGAACATAACGATAACCACCGCGCGATGCTACACTCATTGGTCCGCACACATCGGTATGTATGATTTCCAATAAGTCGGTAGCTCGCTCCATCATACCAGAAAATGGAGTCTTAGTCATTTTTCCCATTAGACATGCTTCGCATCTATCAAGTGACTCAAAGTCAAGTGATTCAAGTAATCCATCGGTATGGAGTTTCTTCATGCGCTTCACTCCAATATGACCAAGACGACGAGTGCCACATATAAGTAGAATTATCATTCAATTTAATTCGCTTAGCATCAATGTTATGTATATGCGTATCACTACTATCGAGATCTAACGAGAAATAAGCCATTCTTTTGTGGTGCTCGACCATAAAAGATATTATTCATAAAAATAGAACAACCATTATTCTCAGACTTGAATGAATAACCGTCTTGCATTAAACAAGATCCAGATATAATGTTCATGCTCAACGCGGGTACAAAATAACAATTATTTAGGCTTAAAACTAATCCCGAAGGTAGATGTAGAGGAAGTGTGCCGACAGCGATCACATCGACTTTGGATCCATTTCCAACGCGCATTGTCACTTCATCTTTCGGTAGTCTTCGTTTATTCTTTAGTTCCTGTTTCGAGTTACGGATATGTGCAACCGAACCGGTATCAAATACCCAGGTACTAGAACGAGAACCGAGTGAGATAAACATCTATAACATGTATATCGGATATACCTTCTTTCTTCTTCTTGACAAGGCCGCTCTTCGGATCAGCCGGATACTTGGAGCAATTACGCTTCCGGTGTCCCTTCTCCTTGCGAGTAATAGCACTCAGCATCAGGCTTAGGGCCGTTCTTAGGTTTCATAGGAGGCGTGGCAGCTTTCTTGCCACCCTTCTTGAATTTTCCCTTAGACTTGCCCTGTTTCTTGAAACTAGTGGTCTTGTTGACCATCAACACTTGGTGCTCTTTCTTGATCTCAATCTCGGCAGCTTTTAGCATGCCAAAGAGTTCAGGTAACTCCTTGTTCATGTTACGCATATTGTAGTTCATCACAAAGTTCTTGTAACTTGGTGGCGGTGATTGAAGGACACGATTAATCCCCGGTCTGTTAGGAATCACTATTCCCAAGTCACCGAGTTTCTTCGCATGCCCGGTCATGGCGAGCATGTGCTCACTAATGGAGCTGCCTTCTTCCATCATACGAGCTGAAGAAATGTTTCGATGCTTCATAGCATTCCACGGCCGCATGAGTCTCGAAAATAGTCTTCAACTCTTTCATCAACTCATGAGGATCGTGGTGCTCAAAACGTTTTTGAAGATCGGATTCCGGACCGCACGGGATGGCACACCGAACTTGAGAGTACCGAGTTTTCCGAGTCTCGTAAACAGCTTTTACTTCATCGGTTTCAGTTTCTGCGGGAGGGTCACCTAGCGGTGCATCAAGCACATATTGCAGATTTCCGCCGAGAGAGGAAGATCCTCACATGACGGAACCGGTCGGTGAAGTTGCTACCGTTGCTCTTAAGCTTTTCTTTCTCTAGGAACTGGTTAAAATTGATTGGGGACGCCATCTCTACAACATATATTTGCAATAGTTTAGACTAAGTTTATGACAAATTGAGTTCAAATTTTAATTCAATATAATTAAAAATCTAGGTGAACTCCCACTCAAAACAATATCCCTCGCATTGTCTTAGTGATCACACGAACCAAATCCACCACACCATAATCCGATCATCACGAGACAAGGTGTAATTTCAATGGCGAACACTCAAAGTGTTCATCATATCAATCATATGATTCATGCTCTACCTTTCGGTATCACGTGTTCCGAGACCATGTACGTACATGCTAGGCTCGTCAAGGCCACCTTAGTATCCGCATGTGCAAAGCTGGCTTGCACCCGTTGTATGCACTTGTTGATTCTATCACACCCGATCATCACGAGATGCTTCGAAACGACAAGTCTTGGCAACGGTGCTACTAAGGATGAACACTTTATTATCTTGAGATTTTAGTGAGGGATCATCTTATAATGCTACCGTCGCGATCTAAGCAAAATAAGATGCATAAAAGGATTAACATCACATGCGGTTCATATGTGATATGATATGGCCCTTTAGTCTTTGCGCCTTTGATCTTCATCTCCAAAGCACGGACATGATCTCCATCATCTTCGGGCATGATCTCCATCATCGTCGGCGAAGCACCAAGGTCAATGGCGCCGTCTTCATGATTGTCCTCCATGTAGCAACTATTACAACTACTTTGAAATACTACTCAACATGAAATTTAAAGACAACCATAAGGCTCCTGCCGAGTTGCCACAATACAATAATGATCATCTCATACATATTCATCATCACATTATGGCCATATCACATCACCAAACCCTGCAAAAACAAGTTAGACGCTCTCTAATTTGGTTTGCATATTTTACGTGGTTTAGGGTTTTCGATATAGATCTAATCTACCTACGAACATGAACCACAACGTTGATACTAATGTTGTCAATAGAAGAGTAAATTGAATCTTTACTATAGTAGGAGAGACGAGACACCCGCAAAGCCTCTTATGCAATACAAGTTGCATGTCGAACGAGGAACAAGTCTCATGAACGCGGTCATGTAAAGTTAGTCCGAGCCGCTTCATCCCACTATGCCATAAAGATGCAAAGTACTCAACTAAAGATAACAAGAGCATCAACGCCCACAAACCATTGTGTTCTACTCGTGCAACCATCTATGCATAAACCTGGCTCTGATACCACTGTAGGATAACGTTGCATAGAAAACAAAAATTTTCCTACCGCGAACACGCAATCCAAGCCAAGATGCAATCTAGAAGACGGTAGCAACGAGGGGGTATCGAGTCTCACCCTTGAAGAGATTCCAAAGCCTACAAGATGAGGCTCTTGTTGCTGCGGTAGACGTTCACTTGCCGCTTGCAAAAGCGCGTAGAAGATCTTGATCACGATCGGTTCCGGCGCCACGAACGGGCGGCACCTCCGTACTCGGTCACACGTTCGGTTGTTGATGAAGACGACGTCCACCTCCCCGTTCCGGCGGGCAGCGGAAGTAGTAGCTCCTCTTGAATCCGACGGCACGACGGCGTGGTGTCGGTGGTGGTGAAGAAGTCCGGCGGAGCTTCGCTAAGCGTGCGGGATGTGGGGGAGCGGGCGGCTAGGGTTTGGGGAGAGGGGGCGCCGGCCACTATAGGGGTGCGGCCACCTTGGTGGTGTTTTAGGTGGCCGGCCCCCTCCCCTTGTCCCTCATTATATAGGTGGAACCCCAAGAGGTGGTGTCCAAGTCTTCGAATAAGACCCGAACCAAATCCTTCCATAGGAGGGGGCAATCCTAGCCCAACTAGGACTCCCACCCAAAGGTGGGATTCCCACCTCCCATGTGGGGGGTGGCCGGCCCCTAAGGGGAGTCCACTTGGGACTCCTCCCCCACTAGGGTTGGCCGGCCATGGGGGTGGAGTCCCTTGTGGACTCCACCTTCCTTGGTGGTTTCTTCCGGACTTTTCTAGAACCTTCTAGAACCTTCCATAGAACCTTCCGCGACATTTTATTCACATAAAATGACATCCTATATATGAATCTTATTCTCCGGACCATTCCGGGACTCCTCGTGATGTCCGGGATCACATCCGGGACTCCGAACAAATATTCCAACTTCATTCCATATTCAAGAACTACCATTTCAACATCCAACTTTAAGTGTGTCACCCTACGGTTCGAGAACTATGCGGACATGGTTGAGTACTCACTCCGACCAATAACCAATAGCGGGATCCGGAGATCCATAATGGCTCCCACATATTCAACGATGACTTTAGTGATCGAATGAACCATTCACATACATTACCAATTCCCTTTGTCTCGCGATATTTTACTTGTCCGAGGTTTGATCTTCGGTATCACTCTATACCTTGTTCAACCTCGTCTCTCGACAAGTACTCTTTACTCGTACCGTGGTATGTGGTCTCTTATGAACTCATTCATATGCTTGCAAGACATTAGACGACATTCCACCGAGAGGGCCCGGAGTATATCTATCCGTCATCGGGATGGACAAATCCCACTATTGATCCATATGCCTCAACTCATACTTTCCGGATACTTAATCCCACCTTTATAGCCACCCATTTACGCGGTGGTGTTTGGTGTAATCAAAGTACCTTTCCGGTATAAGTGATTTACATGATCTCATGGTCATAAGGACTAGGTAACTATGTATCGAAAGCTTATAGCAAACAACTTAATGACGAGATCTTATGCTATGCTTAATTGGGTGTGTCCATTACATCATTCATATAATGATATAACCTTGTTATTAATAACATCCAATGTTCATGATTATGAAACTAATCATCCATTAATCAACAAGCTAGTTTAAGAGGCATACTAGGGACTTCTTGTTTGTCTACATATCACACATGTACTAATGTTTCGGTTAATACAATTCTAGCATGATATATAAACATTTATCATAAACATAGAGATATAAATAATAACTACTTTTATTATTGCCTCTAGGGCATATCTCCTTCAGTTTTTCTTTAGCATTATTTCCTAACAAGTCATTTTGCACTTTAGTGAGTTGATCAATTTGAGTTTGAATCATATGAAAATGTTTAACAAGCATCTTAACATCATTGGAGGTTCTCTCCACAATATCATGCAATTGACTAATAGCTTGAGAATTTTCCATTAGATGATTCTCTACTCTCATATTAAAATTTTCTTGCTTAACAATATAATTATCAAACTCATCTAAGCATTGCGCAGGAGGTTTTGAATATGGAATATCTTCCCTAGTAAAGCGTTGAAGGGAATTTACCTCAATCATGGATGAAGGGGGAATTATCTCACATATATCTTCTATAGGAGGTAGATTCTTCACATCTTCAGATTTAATACCTTTCTCCTTGAGAGACTTCTTGGCTTCCCTCATATCTTCATCATTCAATTTAATTAAACCCCTCTTCTTCACTATTGGTGTTGGAGTTGGTTCAGGCGTATTCCAATCATCATAATTCCGGCCTATTTTAGCCAATAATTCTTCAGCGTCGTCTGGAGTTCTTTTCTGAAAACACAGACCAGCACAACTATCCGGGTATGCCCTAGACTCAATGGTTAGTCCACTATAAAATATATCAAGTAAATCATGCTTTTCTAAATCATGGTCGAGCAAAGCTCTAATAAGAGAGCAAAATCTCGCCCAAGCCTCGGGCAATTTCTCCTCATCTCCCCGATCAAATTTATAAACTCTCCGCAAAGCGACATGTTGAGCACTAGCAGGAAAGTATTTTCGAAAGAAAACGGCAAGCAATTCTTTTGGACTTTTAATAGAACCAGGTGGCAAACTATTATACCAAGTTTTAGCGTCATCCTTTAATGAGAATGGAAAGATTTTAGCAACAAAGTAAGTACGCTTCTTAACATCATCAGAAAACAAGCTACTCAAAGTAGATAACTCGATCATGTGTTCAACGAGCACTTTCTTTTTCGGTACCACAAAAGGGTGTTTTCTCAACAATAGCTATATGAGATAGATCAAGAGAAAAATCATAATCTTTATCCCTAATGTTTATAGGAGATGTGGCAAATTTAGGATCGGGAGACGAGTTTATATCTAACGGTATGTTACGCAAGCAACTTTTTAATTTTTCTTGCATCGGTAGTAGCATGGCATTTTTCAATAAAATCATCATCAAGTTCCACATAATCTTCATCAAGATCATCACTAGAGTATTCAAGTTCGGGTGAATTAACGGGTGTAGTAACATCGGGAATTTCAGCATTTTCAATTTGTCTAGACCTAGCAATTGAAGCATCTAGAAAAGTTCCCAATGAACCACTATCATCAAGCACGGCAGAAATATTATCAATATTATGAGAGTTTTCGGATTCAGCGAAGTACCGGCATTTGAAGCATGTGGCGGTGAAACAAGTTTATCAATCACGGATGGTGAATCAAGAGCGACGAGAGGTACTCGGAGTTGTACCTTTTCTTGTAGTGGATGGTAATATGGCGACCTTAGTATCGCGAGGTTTACCCATGATGGAGAATTTGCAGCGAACAATATCAATCCAAGTGAACTTCCAAATAAAGCTATGCTCCCGGCAACGGCGCCGGAAAATAGTCTTGATGACCCACAAGTATAGGGGATCGCAACGGTCTTCGAGGGAAGTATTACCCAATTTATTGATTCGACACAAGGGGAGACAAAGAATACTTGAAAGCCTTAACGACGGAGTTGTCAATTCAGTTGCACACTGGAAACAGACTTGCTCGCAAGAGTTTATCGGTAGTAACAGTTTTATAGTAGTAGCGATAGCGAAATAACGATAGCGAGTGACAAAGACAGCGGTAGTGATTATAGTAAACGAGCAGGATTAAAATACTGTAGGCACGGGGACGGATGACGGGCGTTGCATGGATGAGAGAAACTCATGTAACAATCATAGCAGGGCATTTGCGGATAATAATAAAACGGTATCCAAGTACTAATCAATCAATAGGCATGTGTTCCAATTATAGTCGTACGTGCTCGCAATGAGAAACTTGCACAACATCTTTTGTCCTACCAGCCGGTGGCAGCCGGGCCTCAAGGAAACTCATCTGGATATTAAGGTACTCCTTTTAATAGAGTACCGGAGCAAAGCATTAACATTCCGTGAACACATGTGATCCTCACATCACTACCATCCCCTCCGGTTGTCCCGATTTCTGTCACTTCGGGGCCATTGGTTCCGGACGGCGACATGTGTATACAACTTGCGGGTAAGATCATAAACAACGAATATCATGATGAAATAATAACATGTTCAGATCTGAGATCATGGCACTCGGGCCCTAGTGACAAGCATTAAGTATAACAAGTTGCAACAATATCATAAAAGTACCATCTACGGACACTAGGCACTATGCCCTAACAATCTTATGCTATTACATGACCAATCTCATCCAATCCCTACCATCCCCTTCGGCCTACGAGCGGGGAATTACTCACACATGGATGGGGGAAACATTGCTGGTTGATGGAGAGGCGTTGGCGATGATGGCGGTGATGATCTCCTCCAATTCCCCGTCCCGGCGGAGTGCCGAACGGAGACTTCGGCTCCCGCGACGGAGTTTCGCGATGTGGCGGCGTTCGGAGGGTTTCGGCGACTTCGACTTCTCTCCGGCGTTTTTAGGTCGAGGCGAATAAGTAGTCCGAAGGAGGGCGTCGGAGGCCGGCCGAGGGGCCACACCACGGGCCGCGCGGGCCCCCCCGGGCCGCGCCGCCCTATGGTGTGGGGCCCTCGGGCCTCCACTTCAATTGCCCTTCGGCTCCGTTAGTTTCCGGGAAAATAGGGCCTTCGCATAAATTCCGAGGTTTTTCCCGAAAGTTGGATTTACGCACAAAAACGAGACACCGGAGCGATTCTGCTGAAAACAGCGTTAGTCCGTGTTAGTTGCATCCAAAATACACAAATTAGAGGCCAAACAATAGCAAAAGTGTTCGGGAAAGTAGATACGTTTTGGACGTATCATTCCCCAGCAGCGACGATGGTGCCCGAAGATAGAGGTCTCTATTCAGCCACAGTGACCAAGGACTGGATCACGTTTTCGAGATAATTTAGAAGAAAGATGTAACGGGAGAAATTGAACTCTTGGTTTCCGGTTGGGGTTGCTACATTGTGCGTTCCGCTCATGCACGAGCCAGGTCGTGTGGTTGGAAGGTGTGCACTCGTTTTATGTCATCGGCACACGGGAGAAATTGAACTCTAGACCTTCATCTATGGAGAAATAGCACCACATAATACCGGATGCCACTTGGACTCACAATTCTCAATGTTTTGTGATTACATATTGAAATATACTCCATACATGCCTTTATGGTCATTTTTCCCGAAACTTGCTTAAATTTTAGCTAAAACTAATGTTTTTTGTCGCTATCAAACAAGACGAACCGGTGGTCCAACCAGCAAACCAACCACCTCACAGGTTCGATCACCGGTTCGGTTTTTTTAACTATGCTTGTACTATGTACCGACGGCTTTGACTAATACAAGTTTCCCAACCCTTTCGGGGTCTCTCCCGTTCAAAAAGAAAAGAAAAAAAAAAGCCATATGGTTGAGACAGTCGATGTATGATGGCGTCTAGGCATGCGTGGATGTAGGACACCATCAATTCCTCCTCCGTTTCTTCTTCTTTTCCCCCTTCTTTTTTTCTTTTTGCCGCTGGAGGCCATCTCGTCTGCGAGGGTTTTATGTTTCCCACATAAATTTGGCCCCTTTTTCTATCAAGTTGTGACAGGCCAAAGTATGATTTTCTTACAAATGGGGCTAGCTGCTAATATATTGTAACAACTATCACAAAAATTAACAACATGCGACTATAAAACATACACGCCCTATAACCCTTTGCATCATCTCCAGAGACATAACAGCAAATAGATATATATAGCTGCTTAATGGTTCAGTGACCAACTAGATTTCACAACACACGCCATGGCAACCTAGAGCGAACTGCTTGATAAACAACAAATCCAAATGCACGTCATCATAAAATGATGTCTAGAACAGGACAGGTATGATAAAACTTTCGCACCATTTCAGACTCAGACGGCTCACAAAAATGTTAGCACCACCTGCTAACGTGTACATGTATGAATCATAGATAAACTGATGTATTATAACAGATGGCTTTCAATCTTCTGATGGAACGCCTGCAGCCTAGGGGTTACCAGGATACAACCAACACTCCTGACAGATTAGGGTTACCAGGCTAGAAGCCATGTCAAAAATAAAGAGGCGGGTAGATTTGGTCTGCTAACATATATGTTACAGCTGCTGGAGCTACACTCATCACAGATACAACGAGTTGGCAAACATGATACCCCGGCGTAGGCTCTCGCTTGCCAATCCGAACTTGTTCTCAAGGTTCACCTCCCCAACAGCTTCAGCAGCAGCTTTTAGCTGGAAACAGAATCACACAGTCAGTTGGTTCGAAAAGGAAAACAAGGCGGAGTTTGATTTTGACAACTATTTACAGACACTGGAACAGGCAAAGGAAGTGGTGGGCATGCATAAAAGGGCGTAGAATAGAGTGGATGTCAATCACAATTCATATATACGGAGATAATAAAGGAGGAGGAAACGTTTTTTACATATCAAACTACATTTCCTCGTAACAGCAGGGACTTAAGTCACCATTACATGTGAATAAATACCACTTATTTACTTTGCCAAGCAAGTTGTGTCATCACGCAGTAAAACAATTGAAGTTGGTTAAACTATTCTTGAGTGCACCGAGTCACGAAATGATTCCAGCTAGACTCTCAACTTGCACTTAATATTTTGTCATGCCACAATGAGAGTAAATAATGTTGATTTGAAACTTTAATGGACATTTTCCATAGAAGCCAAACAGGATGATCAAAGGCAGACAATTTTGTATCCAAAAGCAAAATGAGCCAAATGGGATAATCAAAGGAAGATAAATTCGTATTCAAAAGCACAATGTAATCAAAGGCAAACGTTCTGATTGTCCAAGTGATTTAGGTACTAATGGCGGGAAGCAACAGGTGGAATATGGTGCAATTCAGGGAGCTGGGTACAGTTGGTCTACCTGATTCAGAAATTCATCCAACCTCCTAACTAGCCGTATGATGCTTCCTTCAAAAATGTCAGTCATTTCTATGACCTCTCCAAAGGTGGAGCCCTGTGTGGAAAAATAATCACAAATCAACATATGGGTAATGAAATTGCATCTGATGGGAAGATTATACATAATAAGATCAAATGTCACAATTGGAAATAAGATATTCCCCATCAAACCAGGGGAAAAGAGATCTCTATCATGAACTGCATAGGCTGACCAACCTTTGACCAGGAGTATATGACATCCATCAGGTAGGGTTTACAAGTTGATTCAACGTATTCCTCCACATTTACATCCAATTTGCATTCCCGTTGTACCTAAAACAAGAACAAGACATCAGAGAACCCAATCAAGTATAGAGACTGAGAAGATGGCAAAACAGTGTGATTGATACAAGTATGCACCTCAGCTATTTTTCTTGCAGCCTCTTGGAGTTGTGTCATTGGCTTAGAAAGCTCATTTCTCAGGCGTATTTGCTCACTAGACTTCTCACACGGTACAAAACAGCTAACCACGGAAGCAACTTGATGATGATCCAGGTCATTAAATGTACCTAGTCGCATAGACAAATTAATGCAGCACTGAATATAAACTTAACAAAAAAATCGTAAGACATAATAATCATATTAAAAAGGTACCATTAAACATAAGTTCAGTGATAAGCAGCTCATCCCCAGTGTCAATTAAGCAGGCAGCACGTCCCTTTAACTGGAGAACACCATCCGCATCAATGTGACCCAGCATTTTTAGAACGCGAGACCGGTTCTTTAGTTCATCTCTAAATTTTTGTAGCTGAATGGAGGAGAATGTAAGAACACATTCAAGCTGTTTAAAGAGGATCAAGTACACAAAATTCAACCAACCTGTGAATCCCGCATCTTTGACTTTAGTTGTTGAATTTCATGATTCAGTTCAGCTTTTTTTGGTACCATGACAGTTGCTGGTCACTTTGATCAGACTAAGACACAAAATAGCATTAAAAAGTGGGTCTGAGTAAAAAAGGCACTGGAGATTTCTTAATTGAAAGGTACAAGGCAATACCTTATGTAGTGGGTGAGAATCTAGTTTCTGCTCGAGAACCTCAAGTTTATGAACCACGTCAACTAAATCAGGTTCTTCAATACCCATGTCCTATTAATTATACCAGATAATATCAGATTCTCAAAATGTAGAAAATGACAGAAGGATTCAGAAAGATTGCTTAAGGATCCCAGATGATATATTTAGGAAATGATGCTCCAAGGAAGAAATGCTAACATAAGGTAGATCAAGAGAGAACATTGAGTTTTGCAAACATGTGATATAATAAATAAACAGGTGAAGATCATATCAGTATTTCAGCTATAGCATTTGTTTTCTCTGCCTGTGTATCATGATGGATGATGTATTTGTTGAAGTGTATAAGTGGATTGCCTAGCCCTTTTCATCAGATCGGTCTTTTGAAATAGTTGGTTAGTGCATGAAGCTTGACAGTATTGAGGAAAAACAGATATGCCATATCTCATCTGAAGAGCTGGCTCAGGTACATCTAAATCCTGACGAGATATATTTGAGTTCTCATATTTTCAATTTTCAGTCTCAGTAAACGAAAATGATACTTTCCATGCAAAACTAAAACAAGTTATAAAAAGACATTATGTAAGAAGAAAAAAATGATGTCTGCCATGCAAATTTAACATCAGCTTAAAAAGAGTCATCGTGTAAGAATGTTCACTGTAATTGGATGTAGCTTTGGAAGCCCTTGGGGGTAACGCTTTCCTAGTTCTTGAACTGCAGAAAGTATATTTTGTCTTGCTTCAGGTGGTCGTAGATCAGATGGAATGTTGATTCTAACGCTGCTTAGACCAGATACTAAAGGTAATGGTACAGGCACCTGCAAAAACCTCAACATTAGTCAAAAGTAATTTTTGACCATCATAAAATGACAGTCCAGCGAACTGAAGATATGCCACCAAAATAAAACCCATTGTCACAAGCTTCAACTCACCACATGCATCTCTCCCTTCTCCCCAGCGCGAGGTGGGCATGGCTTTGAACGTGATCCATTCTCATTCGAACTAGAAGAACAATGAAGCAAGGTATCCACTATATAGTTATTACCACGAGATGCACTTAATGCAGGGGGAGAGTAGTAGATGTTGCAGGTTTCTTCACAACATTTACAACAACACCCCATCCCCAATCTGTTGAACCATCCCTCACCTTAACCTGCCATGATGCAAATTGCTCAGTACAAGGGAATTTGTGTAAATTTTACAAAACCCATATCATAAATCATTACAAAGCAACATTTAATTTTAAAAAAATGGTGAACAGAAGTAGATACGGTATTCTTGCTGTGGTGCTGTTTCTTAACAGTCAAATACAAGAGTTATAACTGATGAAGATGTACATCTCATCCTCAAGCAAGAACAGGACCCTATGAGAAATGGAGTTACATACCAGCCTTCCAGGAACCAAATATAACAAAGCTCTTTCTGGTCTTATCATCTCAGACATGATTTTCTTCTCAAGTTCAGATATATCAAGCACTAATTTGTGATATTCAGCAAGATCATTCTGTACAGGGAGAAGTGTTAAGACTGTTAATCAAACAGAAGAACAATAATGTATACTGCAATCAAAATAGCATACCTCTCCAGAGGAGTCCAGCAGGCTAGCTTCATTTTCCAACCTTGTAATCTTTTGAACCACTTCAGGTAATGCCTGAAAAGCAAGGGAAGCTAATCTGTTACATTCCCAGCGACATGTTAGGAGAGGCATCTACATAAGGTCCTGAAACAAACCTTTTCATACTGAAACTGGTGGAAAGAATTCCGGATGACATGTTCAGCAGTAAATTGGCCCTCAGCACGACTCAGTAAATTCAGAATAGTGTAGTAGCTCAGTCGGAAAGTACTGATGAGAGGTGCTGGTTTACCTAACACCATGTCCTTGATAACACTCATTTCCATCTGCAAAATTAACTCATGTTAAGACCAATTATTACAAGTCAAACTAAAGGAAGCACTTGAGTACAAAACAAACACTTATAGTGTATCTAAGTTGCAAGAATCATGGCTTACAAAATAAGTCTTTACAATTCAAGCATGAATATGGAACAAAGTAAAAGTCTTGGATGACAGTCTCAATGGCATAAAATGAATGTTGACACACCTACCCAGTGCTGAAAGCTCCCACACACTGTGGGGTCTGGGGAAGGGTATTTCTAGGCAGCCATTCCCTTGATTTTTATTGTGCAAGGAGGCTGATTCGAACAAATTAAATTTGCATAACTATTGAGAAGCAAAGTTAAGCATGACTATGGAAAGATATCTCTTGGGAGAACTTCAACAGAGCAAAATGAATGGATGCATTTGATCAAATTATTAAATTTATTTTAAAAGTGTCCACTAGGTTTCTTGTCAACAACAAGAAACCGAACCTCCTTGCATGATCGGCGTGCTCTTAAAATTTATTAAGAAAAAAAGCTAGTTGCAAGGTAAGACTGCAGAGCCTTACCTTCTCATCTATCATTATAACACAAATGCCACGTTCATCCTTGCCACGGCGACCAGCTCTTCCACTCATCTACAAATGAATACAAATTCACAGTAAGAAGGGCCTGTACATTCTATTTCACCTACTAAAACCTATATGCCTGACTTCACATCATATCAGATTTACCTGTATATATTCTCCAGAACCAATATAACGGTTACTATCACCATCCCATTTTTTGACAGATGTGAAGACAACTGTTTTTGCAGGCATGTTCAGCCCCATGGCAAACTGGGAAAAACAATCATGTATTAATGAAATGCTGCTCCTACTGAGTGTAAGATGCATACTCGATAGTATAAAACAATAGTTCTCTGCCAACTAAAAGTCCCTTTGAGATGTATGCAACATGTAAAGGGACAAAAAAGTTTAAGATCAAGCAGGATGATCAGGTCAAAGGGCACACCGTCTCTGTAGCAAAGAGAGCTTTCACAAGACCTTCTTGGAAGAGCAATTCAACCAGCTCCTTAATTATTGGAAGCAACCCAGAATGGTGTACTGCAATACCTCGTTTAAGAAGAGGCAACATCAACTCTATAGCAGGTAAACCTCTATCTTCCTCGCTCAAACAGAGAATAGCACTACGGAAAACCTGATCGATGTTATCCTTTTCTTCTTCAGTGTTGAAATCAAGTTTTGACATTGACATCGCATGGTGCTCACATTCTCTTCTGCTAAAGCTGAAAATTATGACTGGTTGAAACTTGCGCTCCATAATCATCTGCATATTGGCATTAATCAAAATTAAGCGAGATATGACAGAAATAAATTAAGCCTAAGTATACGAAAACATCAGCAAATAAAACATCCACAAGTGAGACATGGCCTAGTTTTCTAACCTAGTAGGAGGTAAATTTACAAACAGCATGCACCTTGAAGAAGCATAAACAATCTAGTGTTTGTAAATTTAGGAAGTACAATAAGGCCAGAATTCATGTCGCCCTACCTTGACAATTCTGTATATGTCAGAAGTTCCAGAAGCATTTCCACCTTTTGCTATTCGACCACTAGCTTTAGGTCCACCACCCTTCCTCCCATCTGGTTGACTAGGTTGCTTTGCAAATGTGTCTTGAAGCTTTAGAAAATTATCCTCCCTGAACTGACCATTTTCATCCACTACGAGGTAGAGACCAGACCCACCTATCGGGAAGACATAGTGCTGTAACGGTGTGGGCCTGAAGTCTGTGTACACCACGTGACAAGGCTGCTTGTGCAGGTTGCATATCCACTCAGCAAACTCGGTTGCATTGGACATGGTAGCAGACAGAAAGACCATCTTGATGGCAGGGGGGAGGAAGACAATACTCTCTTCCCACACAACGCCTCTCTCACGATCCTTCATGTAGTGGATCTCATCAAATATAACCCAACCAACCTCCTTGATCACCTCGGAGCCCCTATAAAGCATGGCCCTGAGGATCTCCGTGGTCATGACCAGGCAAGTGGCATTTGGCTGAAGCGTGACATCACCAGTCATCAACCCAACATCAGAAAACTCCTGGCTAAGCTCCCTGTACTTCTGATTGCTGAGAGCCTTCAGCGGAGAGGTGTATATGACCCTCTGCTTGTCCCTGAACGACATTGCGATCGCGTACTCAGCAATGGCTGTTTTCCCCGCAGAGGTGTGAGCCGAGACCAAGATAGACTCGTTGCGCTCCAAGCACGCGATGGAGACGCTCTGGAAGGGGTCGAGCTGAAATGGGTACGTCTTGGCCATCTCCCCGTTGAACACGGGATTTGAAAGGGTCCCGTTTACAGCCTCATCCTTGGCCAAGTCGTAGCCGTTCGGGACCGCGACTTCATGGATGCACGACCGGGCGAGGTTCGGACGCTTGGCAGCCGAGCCAGGCTGGGGCGGCTGCTGCCCATCCGGAACAGCAGCAGTGGAATTGTCTTCCGAATCCAGCTCGGCCGATTTCCGCTTGCTTCTATTCTCCACCTCTTCCATATCTGCATATCAAATCAGAAACATGAGCCAACTGCAGCAGCAGGAGAGCATCAGAAACATTACTTGTATCCCTAGGGTAAAATAAAACATCATAATGCAGACAGGAACAGATAGGAGCAGAGCAGCGCTAGACTAGAATTACTACATCAAGAATGTTGCGGGCTTGGCAAACAATGGCCACCGTGCAAGATTCCAGTACCACGGTACCAGTAAAGCCGAGACTAGTTTAAAACCCTAAACCACCACGGTACCAAAAGGAGATTACCATTCCCCGAGCTCCCACATCACGGAACCAGCTCTTTATTAAAAACTTGCAGAAATTACCGGAACCGACGGACTGGGAACGCGGAAGCGACATGAATCGGTTCCAG
>NC_061513.1:142724439-142746140 GCF_022539505.1 Lolium rigidum | reverse complement strand
CTTCGTCTCCTCTTCGGTGTTCTAGAAGCCTCCGTGGAAAATAAGACCGTGGGCTTTTGTTTCGTCCAATTCCGAGAATATTTCATGTGTAGGATTTCTGAAACCAAAAATAGCAGAAAACAGGAACTGGCGCTTCGGCATCTTGTTAATAGGTTAGTTCCGGAAAATACATCAAAATGATATAAAGTATGAATAATGTATGTAGGTATTGTCATAAAACTAGCATGGAACATAAGAAATTATAGATACGTTTGAGACGTATCACATACTATGTCACGTGTTCTGTCCCATCACGTTGATTTCCTTCCTGCTAGACCTTTGAGGGGACTAGATGGTGTCTCTCCAGCAGCCTTCTGGGGATGGAGTGGTGCATTAACTGCGCCTCAACTCGCACACACCTGATCCAATACACAGGGTTCTTCTTGTATCGCACATGGGTTCGATGCCACGTTCCCACGATGGACAATTTTTTGCCTCGCCCAGGGTTCTCGTAGTAGTTTCATACCCGCCTCCCTTTTAATAGGCGCACAAGGAAAGCGCTCAATACTCACTACTTGTGCTACCTTCACTTCTCCATTGTGCTTCTCTACTTCGAGTTTTCTCTCTTTCTCCGCCAGATCCAACGCGAGGCTTCTTCTCCACCTTCACCTATTTTCCTCCCAAATAATATGCCGCCCAAGGAATGTTGGAGCAACTCTTCAGTGACGAAGAGCAGCAGAGACCCTTCGAGAGGACCGACATTCTGCCAGTGGGATCCTGGAGGTTGCCTGGCTCGGAGGTGCACCCGAAGCCCAACCGAGAATTCCTGATGTTATCCACCTTCTTGGAGCGAGGCCTAGATATAACATGAATAATTGATTGATATAGTTCTAATTGGATACTATATAAAAGATATAACACAAATTGCACATCAAAATCTAAGGTGTCATGACTTCCCACGGTACCTCAACGACTTGAACAATTCTTGGAAATTCAGGCCGACATGAGAGCAACGACCATGTGACGTAACATGAGCGCGAGATGATGAGGCCAAAGTTGCAGCACATTAGTGAGACGGGGAGAAAACATCGGGCCTGAGCACGCGATGACGAAGATGAGTCAAGGAGCCGTGTAGGCCCCATAGTTTGCGAGGGAAGAGGAGGCATGCCGGGAGACGGACGGCCGGTTCCAGCCACCTTCCGCCATAATCGATGGGACTCCATCATCAACAATGGCGTGTCTTATCGGCCTAGGGTTTAGTCCTAAGTCAATGGTGCCCAATTGCATGTTGGGAAATGAGGAGAAGTCAGGAAGATATGGATGAGTGGCAGAAAATCTGGACAAAGTGGCGATAGAGTTAGCTTACTAGGCCCAATTAGTTAATTGCCTAGTTGGGCCATTCAGTGGAGGGAGATAGGGGCACAAATGTTTGCTTGTGTCTGGGGCTGAATATGCTATATATTTTTGAAATTTTCATATCCATACCTAGTATATACTATGTTGAACTAAGTGGTGATAGAGTCGGCTAACTTGCCCAATTAGCTAATATTGTAGTTGGCCATTGAGAGGAAGGAAATAGGGCACGAAGAGGCCCTCTCGTTTGTTTTCGGCTGATATGCCGTATAATTTGGAATTTTCATATACATACCTATTATATACTACGTATATCTAAATATTTCAATACATTTGAAGACCTTGAAATTGGCCTAGCCCCGCCCCTTGGAGACAGAGAGAAGCCGACTGATCCTGGAAATGGATTATATGGGACCCCAATTATGAACTGGCAAATGTGGGGATAGCCGAGTGACCATAGGTGCATGACGTGGGAAGAAAGGCTTGTTATCCCTTATATACCAAAATGTTTGATAATAAAGTTGCACATAACACAAAATTAAACCACCTTTGGCAGCAAGCCCTAACTTTTTGGTGTAATATATTGCAACGGCCCAAATAGATGTTTTAGGGACCTTAAGAGCGCATCCGACATTTGGGCCTAGATTTCTATGATTTTTTTTTCAAAAAAATCGTACATCACAATTACACATTAATTTTAAAACATAGGAAACATAATGTTAGAAAAATTGGGATACCACAATTTTTTGTATAATGTCTATGTTTTGTACCCTTGTGTTTCAATTTTCTTAAATGGTTTACCATAATAATTTTTTTAAACCATTGTGGTATAGGTATACCATTTTAAAAAGTCATATAGTTATGATATACGATATATAAATCTGGGCCCACAAATCAAATACATAGTTAAGGGTCCTAAATATTGTCTAGCTACAACGTATTAAAGTTAGGATCATGTGCAAAAGGTGTTTTGATTCTGTGTTTTATGTAATTGTTTTACCAAACATTGGTGCCATGGTGTTATGCACAATTTTTTCACCCCTACACATGCAGGCCCAAAACGCCATTATGCAAGGGCCTCTAAAACCTTTTGCATGCCGGGTTGTGTATGAATGATATGTGCTACTCCCTCCATTTCATGAAGGTTGTTTGAAATTTGTCAAAATTTAGATGCATCTAGATAATATTTAGTGTCTATATACATTCAAATTTTGATAATTTTTAAACAACATTCGTGGGACACAGAGGGAGTATAACAACATCTTGGTTTTAGTCAATTGAGTTTGCTTATTTTTTGCAGGTGGGCTTGTTTTAGTGTGTATGCTAGGGTTGCTCCTAGACTGAGAGTATCACTAGTCTGGAAACTTTTTTTCTTTTCGGGAAACCTGATGCAAAGTAAATGCACAGTGCAAAGTTCGATTTACCCAAATTCAAATTTGAATTCTATGTAACCGCTTCAATAATTGTTATCTCTATACATCAGGTGAATATGGTTGGAGGTAAAGAAAGCACCTCAGAAAGACGACACTCCACAAGAAACGTTCAAACTCGAAAGGCTGCCACGATCTATTCCCCACTCTATCTGCCTATCTCAGCCTTGCGCCTTCTTCCACACCCGGGGCCACCCATCCCACCCTCCAGACCACACCACGACACCCCAATGCGCTGTTTTTTTTCATTGCCCTTCTCCGCTTGTTTTGCTTCCTTGACCTTGACCAAGACCACCCACACATGGCATCTCCGACCTCGCCGCCGCCGTCGTCGCCATGGGTCATCCTAGGCAGCATCCCAAGTGTCTCCACGCCAGGAGATGGCGGTGATGAATCCGTCGCTCTCACGGGGCTGCCGCGCATCTCGGTCCTCACCGTGTCCTCGCGCGGCTTTCCGAATCCCCTAGCGCCCCACTTCTTCCTCTTCGTGCTCGCTTCCGACCCTTCCGGCATGCTCCTCGTCCAATCCAACCTGCGCCGCACCCCTACCCGTGAAGTCATCGATCGTCCTAGCACCATGTGCGCCAGCTGGAAACACTACGACCGGCGCTACTTCGTGGTCGACACAACCACCTCCTCGGTGTTCCAGGCCTACCTCGGTCTTGTCGTCTCCCCTGGCGGCGGCACTACATGGTCGTGGAGCTCCAGCCCTGGTCAGCATGGACACAACCACACTCCTCTGCTTCTCTTCCGAGGTTGGGGAGTGGGTCGAGAAGCGTGTCCATTACGTGCTCAAGCACCGGCCGTGGACTCCCATTTGCGTGCTCTCATACCACGGGTGGATCTGGTGGTGTGATTTTTTGCGTCGAGGCGCTAGGCACTTGACGCAAACGGACGCGCTACCGAATTTGATCATTTGAATCGACGTAAACGGACGCAGACGGTCAATTCGGTGTACGTTGTGGGCCCTTTGAAGATGGCCTAAGAGCATCTCCACTCGTTGGCGCTCCCCACGCCCAAATCCGGCGAAAGTTTCGTCCGGATTGGAGGAAAACTAGGCCTGGGGAGCGCCGAAGTTCCAGCCGTCCCCCCGGCAGGACACCCCCAACTTGGGGCATTTGACATATTTCAAACAAATTCGACATAAAATTTAACAAGTTCGGCAAACAAGATTCGGAAAATTGCTGAAACAAATTCGGCGAAAAGCAGTACAATGTTTAACAAGTGCTGAAACAAATGAAGCACACAATTTCACAAGTTTTGAAACAAATAAATAAAGACGGACTAGTTGGCGTCGGCGTTGGCGTTGCCTCGGAGCGTTCATATGTGCTCCACCGGATCATCTTGCGACTGTTGATGCATTGTAGAGTCTCGGATCTCCTGGCGCATAGCAATGAAGGCGGCCCATGATGTCGGCACCTGGTGATTAGGCTGTGCAAGAGGTCCCTCTCTCTCATATGGTGTTTGTTGCTCAGCCAGAGGAATCGGATGTTTTCACTCATTTTCAATAATCATATTGTGTAGGCACACACAGCAGTTCATCACCTCCCACATCTGATCTTTGGACCAAGTCATAGCGGGGAACCGGACGACAGCAAATCTCTGCTGGAGGACACCAAATGCACGCTCGACGTCTTTTCAGCAAGCTTCTTGTTTCTTCACAAACTCGCAAAGTTTGGGGGTGCCAGGTTTCGAGACAGTCTTCACAAATGTTGCCCACTTTGGATAGATACCGTCTGCAAGGTAGTAATCCTTTGTTGTAGTGCCGACCATTGATCACATAGTCCACCGGGGGAGCATGACCCTCAACAAGCTTGGAAAAGATCGGGGAGCAGTTTAGGACGTTGATGTCATTGTTGGATCCAGGCATACCAAAGAAAGAGTGCCAAATCCGAGAGATCATGGGTAGCCATCGCTTCAAGTATCACGATGCAGCCGTTTTTGTGACCCTTGTACATTCCCCGCCACGCAAACGGACGAGTTCTTCCATTTCCAATGCATGCGAGTCAATGCTTCCAAGCATCCCTGGAAAACCCCTAGCTTCATTTGTTGCAAGGATCCTCCGAGTGTCTTCGACGAGTGGGTGATCTCAAGTAAAAGTCCCCGAACATCGCTATGACGGCCCTCCGTAACCGGTAGAAACAATCAAGGGCGGTGGACTCCGCCATCCGAAGATAGTCATCCGCACCATCGCCGGGAGCTCCATACGCCGGCATCCTCATAGCCACCGTGCACTTCCGCAGGTGACGAAAATCCTACCAAACCAGTGCAATCCGCCTTGCATCTGAAGTAGGGGTCAAAGTCTCGGATGGCATACACAATTTGCAGAAATAGCTTTCTGCTCATCCTGAAATGACGCCAGAAAACACTCTCACCATGCAATGGATTGTCGGCGAAGTAGTCGGTGTACAACATGCAGTAGCCCTCCATTCGTTGTCTCGGCTTGCACTTCCGGCGACCTGGTGCCGACCCAACACGTCGACCAGTTGCCAGTCCGGCGTACATGCTTGACAAGCAACCGAGGATCATCATGTGCTCCTCGTCTTGGGCGGTGGCTGCCATCTCTTCTCGCATAAGCTCGATGAACATCTGCTCCTCCTCTTCGTCCGAGTCCATGGCCGGCGAGGCAAATGGACGAACACCTGACGGGCGTGGTCGAGGCAACCCGAGCCGCGAGCGACGAGGAGTAGGCCAAAGTCGGAAAACAGGCCGACGGAGGAGCAGCCAGATAGGCCTTCGTCGAAAGACGGCGGAATATAGGCAGGTGGAGAAGGAGGGACGGCGGAATTTGGGCAACAAGCCGGCGGGGTGGTGTCGGCGGCGAGAGAGATACGAGGGGTGGGGGATATTTTGAGCGAGGTGGCGGTGGGGTTCGTGTGTCGAGTCGCCGACAGATCGGGCCCTTCCCTGCTTTTCACTCGTCCGGAGTCCCCGATAGATCCCCGGGGGACCCGGGATGGCGTGGGCTCGCCGGATGGATGAAGGGCCAAATCCGGACGAAAACGAGGAACCGGGGGCACGACTGGGCGAATTTCGCCGTCCGGATGGAAAAAACATCGCCCGGGGGCCTCGTCTGGGAGACGAGTGGAGATGCTCTAAAGCACCTAAGGGCATGAGCAATGGAGGCAGCTGTCCAACTAGGTTTGGATAAAACTTTTAACATATGCATGCCATGTTATGTTCCCATTAATATGTCTTTCTCACAAAAGCTGATTTGGTTTTCTCTTTCTCTCTTACATTTTCACTCAGTTTTTATTTTATGGCTGAAGAGGTTGCCTCCTGATAAAAAAAATTGCCTCCTTATCCGAATCTAATTTGAACCACCCGAACCAAGATAAAGCTGCGAGCCAACATCCCTTGGAGCTATGCATTAACCATGCCCTAAGTGAAACGTTAAGAAACGTTCATCAAAGCTCAAACTCGAAAGGCTGCCACACCCCTGTTCCCCGCGGCGATTTGCACAAAAATAACCCAAAACTTAAAGAAAAGCACAGACTGACCCTCCGGCGAAACTATTTCACCCATCTAACCCTTTTGTGTGGCGTCACACATGCCAGTGAGGCGCCCCTCCTGCCGGCGCCACACACCCAGCCGACGTGGCGCCATCGACGCTGAGCTGGTCCGCCGATCCGACGTGGCAACATGTGTGGCGCCCCTCCCATCGGCGCCACACATGCCCTTACAATTGCCCAAACATACTGTGAGACAATTCGTCTGGGACTTAGCCGTTTTGGCGAGGCTCTATGTGTGGCGTTGATGCCGCGGGCGCCACACTAGCATGTGTGGTGCCGATGCCACGGGCGCCACACATCCACTTAAGTGTGGCGCCCGCGCCCGCCCCAGCCCGACCCTCTTCTTCTTCTCTGTTTCTTCTCCTCCCTCCCTCTCTCCCCCAAGGTGGCCGGCGGTTCCTCCTCCTCCCTCCCTCTCTCCCCCAACAAATCGGCCACAAATTCGTCAGATCTGACCGGCCAATCTCTTCCCCATCCATTCCTCAAGGTAATCCCCTTCGAATCCCTCACATTCATCCACTAATTTCATAGATCTTGCTAGATTTGTACATGAACTCTAGACATGGAAACTAGATTTGAAATGGCTATGTATGTGTTGAATGTGTATGTGTAGGAACCCTAGATATGTAGGAACCCTAGATATGTAGGAACCCTAGATGTGTTGAATGAAATTTTACATGTATGTGTTGAAACCCTATGTATGTATGTGTTGAAATGTCTAATATTTGCCTAGCAAATGCATTCAAATTTGTTACATATGCCTATTATTTGTGATGGAATAACTCATATTTGAACCAAATATTTGTTGGAACCCTAGATATGAATGTATGTGTGTATGTATGGAACCTTATGTATGTATGTGGTGAAAGGCAAAATTGGAGCTTAGCAAATGCATTCTATTGTCTTAAATATGTCTATTATGTGCCTAGGAATGGTATGTCTTACGAAATTCATATGTGTGATGTATTTGGATATGAACTCTCATGTATGTGTGATGTATAGGTGATTCGAAAGTTAGATATATTCTCATGTATGTGTTGCTCATTTTTGTTAGTGGAATGACTCATAATATGGTTGTGTAAACATGTAGGATGGTGTGGCTTCCGGATGAAGAGTACGACGGGGAGCACCGGGCTGTTCATATGACGGAGAGGGGAACGGATCTTCACCCTTTGAAGATTCGTTACCATGGCACAGTGGATATACCGTATGACGAGAGGTACACGGAGTTCATCCAGCCTACCGGTCTTATGCCGTTCATATCCCTTGTAAGCCGTGGGGGGCCGAACATGAACCCCTCTGCACTCACCGCCCTTGTCGACCGGTGGAGGCCGGAGACTCACACCTTCCACTTGAGGGCCGGCGAGATGGCCCCTACTCTCCAGGATGTTTCCATGATCCTTGGACTACCTATTCAGGGCGAGCCACTGTGTATGAACACAACTTCTGATGGGTGGCGCGGACAGATGGAGGACCTTATTGGCAGGACTCCTCCGGCGCCAGCAAATCCAAAGGAGAGGGTTCCCGCCGGCGCATCTTTCTCTTGGATCAGGACTAACTTTGCAGAATGCCCGGAAGGGGCCAACGAGGACACTCGGAGGACGTACGCCCGCGTGTACTTATGGTACATGATTTCGAGGACTCTCTTTCCTGACAGTGGGGGGAAGCTGGCCCATTGGTGTTGGCTGAAGGCGCTTACTGTGTTGGACAACCGGTGGAGTTGGGGAACAACGGCACTTGCCTACCTCTACCGGCAGGTGATGACTTGTTCTATGTACTATTTTCCTATAGTACTGTGCTAGACAAAGTAGTAACCAAATGTCTTATGTACGCAGTTGGACGAAGCTTGTCGCGGGACTCGGGAGCAGGACCGGGAGCGGCGGTATTGGTGGATGCTTGCTCCTACTTTCCGTATGGAGCCGGGACCGCATATCAGTTGGGCGGCCTAGGATACTCAACGAGAGGCCATGGCCTCATCACCATGAGAACCCTGATCGGGAGCCCACTTGGGCATACCTTTGGGACAATGTCTCGGAGATGACAAGCGATCCAATGGTCATGTACAGGCACTCTTACCGCTGAGCAGATAACCGATCACTCTTTTGCAATCCTAGTTTTCATTGATTCTACTGGCATGTTCTAAATTCTGAAATATTTGTATGGTGCAGGTGGAATGGGAGCCATATGGTACATACTACCGTATTGGCGCGGGGATGGCTGACCTCAACCGCAAGTGCACGGAGGAGGCGCTGCTCGGCGGATGCGCTGCCCACTCATATGCATGTGGCTTGTTGAACACCACCAGCCGCACGAGTGATGAGACAGTTTGGGCTGTATCGGAGTGCCCACCTCAGTGGCAAGACACGGACAGGGCGCTTCATAGGTAAACTTCTGGAATCATGCGACGGAAGATTCTTGATAGAAGAGGTAGAATCTAACTTCTTGATTCTTGCAGGCTTGATAGGCAGCGGCAGAGGAAGATCACAAATTGGCCAGTTCATCATAGCGGCCACGTCGCAGCGTTCTACACTACTTGGAAGCGACATGGACTGCTGGCCCTGTGGAGATTGTGCCTCACGACTTGGCCGCTTTCAACAACTACCTCCAGTGGTTCCATGAAAACACGCGTATCGAGTTAGTGAAGCGCGCGTATGCTGACTACATCTTGGACGACCCCATCGAGTTCGATGAGGTTGCGCAAAGCCAGCACGACACCTATGCTCGCGAGAGGAGATCGACTTCTATTGCTTCCGAGCTGAACTTCGTGGTAATGAATTCTCTCACTAAATAGTACATCATCTAGATTGCCATGTGCTCGCTTAAATTGTGTATGCTATGTTTGTCACGGTGGTCGGAGATCCAAAAACAGTGCCGACGATCTGCGAGACTATGTGGGACCAGAGCGGGAGAGATGAAAAGCCTGTCGGACCGTTGCGCCATTTCATTAAGGTATGATCACCAACTTTGAATGTACGCTATTATGTTCTGGTGGCTTTGTAACCATGAGTTCCATGACGCAGAACACTGCACGAAAGATGCGGCGGTTAGCCAACTTGTTAGGTGGCCGCGAAGGCGAAATCCCTACATCCTCCTCTTCTGAAGAACCGCAGGTATGGACTATTTTGTTGCTGTCAAACATGTTCTTACTAATTTCAACTTTTGTAATCTCATGTGTTCATGTTTGTGAAGATTCCTCCCGACGACGACTTGATTCTGAGTCAAAGCATACCTCCAAAGCATACCTCCAAGCAAGCCCCACGGTCAGCTTACCAGTCTGAAGCCAAGGGGCAATGCTCCAAAACGGTACACTCCGGAAGATTATGTCACCCGAGGAAAGAAGGTTGTCATTGAGGAGGATGAGGGGCCGGTGCGGAGATCATCTTTGTCGAGGATGAGGAACGACGAGCCGTTCTCTTCAGAGGAGGAGGAGCAGGAGGAGCAGCAGCAGCAGCAACAAGAGCCACGGCAGCGGACGAAGAGGATGGCCGTCCGGAAGCAGCCCGTGAGGACGACACGTCGAGGATGACACTAGAATGTGCTCCGTGTTGTTGTGAACTCTATCTTCATAAGTATCGACTTGTGAACCCTATGTCATTTCGAACCATGTCTGTAATGCTACTTGTTGTTTGAATCTACTTGCTATGATGTGAGCTATGAAGTGTTATATGTGTATGTTCTGAAATTGCTACTTGTTGTGTCCAATGTTGTACTCAAAACTGTTGGAGTTTGGTAGGATTTTTCATGGTTTTAACACAAGTCAATGTGTGGCGCCCTTCACAATGGCGCCACACTGCACTGTGTGGCGCCCGTGGTATCGGCGCCACACATGCCAACTTATATCAACTTTTGGGTCGAAAACATCCAGGGGCTCCGGACGATAAGTCCTTAGCCGTTTTGGCGACCCTCTTTGTGTGGCGCCCGTGGCATCGGCGCCACACATGCTAGTGTGGCGCCCGTGGCATCGGCGCCACACATAGAGCCTTGCCAAAACGGCTAAGTCCCAGACGAATTGTCTCACAGTATGTTTTGGGTAATTGTAAGTGCATGTGTGGCGCCGATGGGAGGGGCGCCACACATGCTGCCACGTCGGATCGGCGGACCAGCTCAGCGTCGAGGGTGCCACGTCGGCTGGGTGTGTAGCGTCGGTAGGAGCGCCACACTGGCATGTGTGACGCTGATGTGAGGGCGCCACACAAAAGAATTAGATGGGTGAAATAGTTTCGCCGGAGGGGGTCAGTCTGTGCTTTTCTTTTAGGTTATTTTTGTGCAAATCGCCGTTCCCCGCTGATATCTCAGCTCTGCTCTGCGCCTTCTTCCACACCACGCCACCCTCCACACACCACACCGCGCCAAGCTCTGCTTTTTCCCATTACTCTTCCCAGCTTTCTTCGCTTCGTTGCCAGTCCAAGCCCAAGACCATCCACGGATGGCGTCTCCGTCCACGCCGCCGTCGTCGTCTTGGGTCATCCTAGGCAGCATCCCACGTGTGTCCACGGCGGCGGACGTCGGCGACGCCTCCGTCGCGCTCACGGCGCCGCCGCGCGTCTCCATCCTCACCGTGTCCCCGCGCGTCTTCCCGAATCCCCCAACGCCCCACTTCTTCCCCTTCGTCCTCGCCGCCGACCCTTCCGGCATGCTCCTCCTCCAGGCCAACCTGCGCTGCACCCCGACCCGTGAAGCCATCGACCGTCCCTACACCAAGTCCGTCAGCTGGAAATTAGACGACCGGCGCTACTTCGTCCTCGACGCGACCACCTGCTCCGCGTTCCAGCTTCCCGACCCCGCGGCAACCATCCTGCACCAGGCCCTCCTCGGCCTTGTCGTCTCCCCTGGCGGAGGCGGCCACTACATGGTCGCGGAGCTCCAGCCCATCGTCGGCATGGATACGGCCACGCTCCTCTGCTTCTCTTCGGAGGTTGGGGAGTGGGTCGAGAAGCACGTCCATTACCCTCTCCCGCCCCGGCCGTGGGCTGCCATCTGCGTGCTCTCGCACCTCGGGAGGCTCTGGTGGGTCGACATCTCATGGGGCGTCATCACCTGCGACCCCTTCGCCGACGAGCCGGTCCTGGGATTCATCCCGCTCCCTGCAGAGAGGGTGCTCAAGTGCAGGGAGGGTTGGGGAGTCGCCGACAAGTACCGCTGCGTTGGGGTGAGCGGCGCCAAGCTGCGTTTCGTGGACCTGTACCCTCGTAGCGAGTGCGCTCCCAATGTCGCCGTGTGGACTCTGGCCGATCCAGAATCCAAGGAGTGGACGCTGGAGCACGAGGCGAGGTTTACTGAGATCTGGGCCGATGAGAGCTACCAGGCGACCGGACTGCCCAACAAGATTCCCGTACTCGCCCTGATTCACCCCAGGAACCCCGACGTGGTGTACTTCTTTCTAGAAGAGCACCTCTTCGGTGTTGACGTGCGTGCTCTGAAGGTGGTGGAGTGCGAGGTCTATGGGCTGGTTGCGCCGCCGAGCTGCTGCATCGCCAGCCGCTTCGTCCGTGCATGGGAGCTGCCGCGGGCACTCTCCTCAGGTAATGATACCATCATCCCTTCCCCTGTTTTTGTGTCTGTTTTCTGTTGTTTGATAGTTGTGCTGAATGTCCAATTTTTTCCCCTTCTAATTTGGTGGTCCGTTAGCTTGTAGTGTTCAGTTGCTATATATTTTTTTTAAGATAATGTTATATGAGTGATGCAGAAAAAGGATACTGTTTTATTGATAGTATGCACGTTTCTTGCCTGTGAACGATCACGGTTCATGATCAGTTCGTGATATACTTACAACTTACTATAAGGCTAACATCAAGTATACTAAGTTGGATCTGTGGATATAGGCAATTAGGCATGACTTCTCTGTATCTGAATTCTAAAGCCTCCCTTCTATGCCTAACATATTAAAAAGTTCATGCATGGACTGCTTAGGATAGTTTTGCACTAATTTTTGACTAAGGGTGACGATCATGCTAATTATGTCAATTGGTTGTATGACTTGTGGAAGATGATTTGTACTGTAATATTTAAAATGATTACTTTTCACTGATGATTTATGATGGTGACTGAGAATGCGATTACTAATAGAATGTGGGTATGTACTTGCTTCATATTCCCCTGTTTTTATGTTTGTTATCTTGATGTATATAGTTGTGTAATGTTGTATGTCCATTCCACTCCCTTCTAATTGGACTGAGTTTGTCGTGTGCATTATATATATAAATGCTGCCCCAACAATGGTGTTCTTTTGGATATTATATGCTGGTTTCGTGCCCCTGGACTCCATTCTACCATTTTTAGTTTTCCTCAGCCTTTTATCCAATGTAATGTGATTTTGTAGTGTGACAAACTTATCAACTTTTCTCAAGGCCAGTCAAACACTCAAAATAGTTCATGCCTGGACTACTTCAGGATGGTTATGCTCCATTGCATTGCTTAAGTATGGCTAGAGTGTCCAAAAACATTTTTACTTGGGGTCCATGATGGAACCCGATCATACCAATTACATAAACTAGTATTACGACTTGTAGATGCTAATAAATTGATGCTGAAATACTAGTAGTCTTCACTAGTAGGCGTTATATGTGTTAACTTTCCGCTGTTGGCTTATGAATGGTTGAGATAGAATGTTTGCACTCACCGCCATACAACAATTACACCTCATATATATAGGTAAACGGTTTGCTAGAAAGATATTTATCAGGGGATATAGTTGTTGGGGTTATCAAAATAGTAATACTACACCATTTTCTCATTTGATTAGTCCTTTACATATCCTGATTTGTCAAATGGCTTTTAACTGACATTATTTCTTACCTCTGAAGGGAACTGGACTGATGGCATCAACTTGGCTGAAGAAACCTACACGCGACCATACAAGCCGTCGCCAGGGGACTACCACTTGGTGGGAGATTTCAGGCAGACATTCATAGGATGAACTGGTGGAACATGGTGCAAGTGTTCAGGGCTAACAGTTTCCTAGGTACGCTCAAATTCACCCAACGTACCTGTAGGATCTCGCCATAAGGCCCTGTGGCTGCAGCAGTACTAATGTTCTTGTGCTGAAATTTTCTTTTGGTCCAGGTGGCATTGTGGCAGGTGTAGTGCTGAATTCAAGTTATGGAGTGGGTGTATCTGAC
This sequence comes from Lolium rigidum, assembly GCF_022539505.1. Taxonomy (NCBI): domain Eukaryota; kingdom Viridiplantae; phylum Streptophyta; class Magnoliopsida; order Poales; family Poaceae; genus Lolium; species Lolium rigidum. Next base: position 142,732,748 of record NC_061513.1, on the reverse strand, counting down.
ATGATATGGTCCGCCCTGATGACATTCTTGTTCGCGCAAAGTAGCTTAATACTATGTCTTTAATTATCGGATGGATTGATCAAAGTGCTGGGTGAACACTCTCGGTTACTTTGTTTTTAGCTCCCCATGGCATGGATGGAACACTAACTTGTACTGGAAGTGCGACTTGGTTTCAGTGACCATTTGAACAGCAGAAGCTGTGATTCTCTTCTCGGTTATTTCCTGTTGTTTCACTTTGCTGAATTTGACCGGTGTTCCATGCTTAAATTTGCCTTTTGTTACTGTGCCGTGTTTGGTTAGATCTAGCCATTCCCTGTTGATGAGTCGCGAAAAGCAAAGCTCAGCCTCCGGACGGAGATGATGAAACCCTAGCCTAGTGCAGCGCACCCGCCACCCACCCGCTGCCAACGCCGGCGAGCCCCGCTTCCCGTCGGCCACCCATTCACCATGGGATCCCCGTCTGCCTCCTCCCAGTCCCGGAGGTGGGCCGACTACACCGATGACGAAGAGGAGGAGGTCTCTCGCCGTTCCTACTGCGAAGTCCTCCGAAGTGGAACGGTCCTGGTGGCTCCGGTGGAGCTCGGGCTTCGTCGCCGCCATCGACGACGAGTGGTGCTCCGGCGGCCCCTAGGGGCGTGGATGCGGCGGCGGGCGCCAGGACCGTCGCAGGTGGCCGTTGGGCTGTGGACGACAGCACGCGTCGCTCGTCATGGCCCCGGCGCAAGATCCTGCTCCGGTGGCGAGGGCTCCTGCTTCGGGCGCGTGGGCGCAAGAGGGCACGCAACCAGCCGACGACGTTGCCGGCGTGGACTGTCCGCTCCGGCATCCCCATCAACCTCGCCGGCGCATGCTTCAACTGCACGCGGACGTGCCACATATCCGCGGAGTGCACGTACGAAACCGTGTGCTTGCGATGCGGAGAGGAGGGACATCATGCCCGTGAGTGCCCGCAGGGCCGCCGGGCTGGTGGTGAGCAGCGTGGAGCTCGTGGAGCTGGTCCGGCGGTGCCCGCGCATCAGCGGCATGGGCAACGCGGACATGGACGTGCGGTTGGCACCTGCCGGCGGATGAGCCGCGCGTGGAGCAGGGATCCTCGACACGACGTGTGGATGGCACCGTTCTGCCGGCGGGTAAGCCGCGCGTGGAGCAGGGATCCTCGACACCGGCGCCGGCGCCGGAGCCGGACAGATATCAGATTCCTGCGCGTCAAAGGGTTGGCTTGGGTGCGCCACACGTTCAGCTGCCGGTGCAGGACCCCTCGCTGCCGCCAGTGGTGGTTCGCGTCCCGGTGTACTAGCATCTTGGGGACCATGGTCGGGAGCAGCCGTCGCCACCACCTGTGCAGGAGGAGGCGGTTGGCTCCTCGTCAAGGCAGGCGAACCGGGGCTGCCATGCGGGCGTCAACCGCTCGGTGCGTGGTCACCGACCTACGCGTTCGCCATCTGCGGGGAGAGCCGGCTCGCCGCCAAGATCGCCCTCCCCCCCCCCCAAGGAACGAGCCCCGGCTTGGGCAGTCGAGTTCGAGGCCAGGGAAGGAGACGTGGCCACGCATGCGCATGGCAGATCCGGTCTACGTGCCCCGCACGGCTGAGGTCGACACGGCTGAAGCCGCCCTTAGGTACGCCGTCGTCGCCTTCGCCTTCGACAAGCGGGCGTACATCACTCTCGGCGAGGTGGGTGCTGCGTTGGTGGAGAGGGTGCCACGGGCGGAGGACAACTTCACAGTGGCCAGGAGACTTCCTGTTCGTGTGCAGCAGCCGGCATGTGCGGGATGAGGTGATGGCCGCGGATGCTGCTCATGGGCGTGATTTTTCGCTCCGTTTCACACCATGGAACCGCCAGCTGCAAGCAATGCAGTGCCGCATGAGGTATCGCGCGCACTTCGAGCTCAAGGGGGTGCCCGCTCATGTCTGGAACCGCTCTACAGCAACGGCGGTGCTTTGCTCCGATGCATGGGTCAAATGCCTGGGCGCGGCAACTGCAAACCATGAAGACCTGGGGAGGTTCCAGGTGGTGGCGTGGACGAACAATGTGGCTGCGTTCCCGAAGGAGAAGGACCTGCTCATAGAGGAGCCTGACGATCGCATGGAGGAGGATGAGGGCCTGGTTCTCCCCGGCGAGGCTCTGATCCCTCTAGAGAAGAACATGCTCCGGTACCTTGTCAGCGTTCGCTCGTGCACGCGGAGGATATGTTGCCTTCCGATGAAGATAGTGACGGAGACGACGGTGGCTCTGGCGGCGGTGCTGACAGCGACGGGCGGTGTGACCGTGACGGTGCCGACCAAGATCCGAGGGATGACCAGGATGGTCGTAGAGGCCACGGCGGGCGCCGCCGATATGATGACAGAGGTCGGGACCGTGAGCGTGGGGGTGACCGTGGTGCGCGTGATGGCAACGACCGCCGTGGTGAGCGTGGTGGCGGTGACCGCCGCTCGCGCGCCCATCACGAGGACGCCCTACGCTGCCGACCCTCTGGTGGATGGGGCGGAAGCCGCCGCGTGGCAACGAACACAACAAGGGAGGTTACGCCTTGTCCGGAGGTAGACGAAGAAGCTGACGTGGAAAGCAGTCCAAGGCACAGACGGGAAAGCGGAGCCAGGGACGTGGGCGACAGACGGGAAAGCAGTCCAAGGCTTCATGGAGTGGGATCCACGGTGAAGTCGTTGTCTCGCGTGGAGGCTGCGCATCTGCATGGCGGTTTGGAGCTGGCCACTCATGGGAAGACGCGTGGGGAATCAGGGCCGGATATTCCTGGAGGATCCCCTCCGCCGGGCCCCACCGCCGCTGCGCTGGCCAATGGGAGCGCCTCCCCTAGTTAGACTCCTGCTGGGTTTGGAGCTGGCGCTGCGTCTGCTCTGTCCTTGCCGCATGAGGAAGTTTCTGACTGGGAGGAAGGCGAATTCAGAAGGGAACTCCTGTTTAAAGCGTCTTCCTCCTCTGAAGTGGGCCACGGCCAGGCTGCTGCACAAGACAGGCATTTGAATTGCCAATTGTGTGACTCGGGTCTGCTCTCTTCTCCAACAAGCGACAGCTGCGCATGGCCATCCCCAGAATCGGCTGTGCCAAAGCAATCCGGCTTTCCTCCAACAGTGCTTGACTCCTTTCCGGTCAGCATCTCTCCAAACAGGGAAGTGGCCCTTTGGCCGTGGACACCAGCTGCAATGAGGTGGGACCGGACCTCGCGCAGTTTCGCGGAGCATGCAGGAAGCCCATCTCCCCGGTGCTCAGCAGGCCGGCCAGGAGATGCCGCAAGAAGCGTGTCTACTCCGGTCCGGTGAGACGCAGTAGGAGGATCCGGGGGAGCTACACATACAAGACACCTGTCCATCAGCAGCGGCGTGCCCTGATGGTCCAGCTAGGCATTGCGCGCGAAGGAGAGATCATTGGAGACGAAGCTCTCAACGCCTACCTCGACCTCTTCACCAGACCTTTCCGTCCGCAGCATCTAGACGTGGTTTTGCGCCTCTTTGGGTGGCTTCCGCAGGATCTTCAGCTCTCTATGGACACACCGGTGGATTGCCCGATGTGATGTACCCTGATTCCTGAGTCGTGCCTGGTTTTTCTCTAGACGTATGTGGTGTCCCATCTAGCTGTAATAATGGATTCCCCTGATGTTTGTGTTGCCATCTGGAATGCGCGTTGTTTAAATTCAGCTGCGAGACGTCTTGCTGTTTATCAGGCCATTTCACCCTCTAGACCGGCTGTTGTGTGCCTCCAAGAAACTAAGATGGTGGTCATCTCCTACCGTGTGGTGAGGGAGTCCCTGGGACCCTCCTTTGATGGGTTTTATTTCTTGCCCACCACAGGCACGCGTGGGGGGATCCTTCTGGCCTGGCAGTCTGCCTTGGTGTTGGTATCCAACCCGCACCTTTCGGAGAATGCGATCACGGCTCAAGTCACAGTAGGTGACGGGGATGGATGGTGGTTTACCGAAGTCTATGGACCGCAGTCCGATACGTCTCCGACGTATCGATAATTTCTTATGTTCTATGCCATATTATTGATGATACCTACATGTTTTATACACACTTTATGTCATATTCGTGCATTTTCTGGAACTAACTTATTAACAAGATGCCGAAGTGCCAGTTGCTGTTTTCTGCTGTTTTTGGTTTCAGAAATCCTAGTAACGAAATATTCTCGGAATCGGACGAAATCAAGACCCTGGTTCCTATTTTCACCGGAAGCATCCAGAACACCCGGGAAGGACCAGAGGGGGGGCACTGGGCCCCCAGACCATAGGCCGGCGCGGCCCAGGCCCTGGCCGCGCCGCCATATGGTGTGGCCACCCCTTCGACCCTCCTGCGCTGCCCTTCCGCCTATTTAAAGCCTCCGTCGCGAAAACCCTGATACGAAAAACCACGATACGGAAAACCTTCCAGAGCCGCCGCCATCGCGAAGCCAAGATCCGGGGGACAAGAGTCTCCGTTCCGGCACCCTGCCGGAGCGGGGAAGTGCCCCGCAAGGCTTCTCCATCGACACCGCTGCCATCTCCACCGCCATCTTCATCACCGTTGCTGCTCCCATGAGGAGGGAGTAGTTCTCCATCGAGGCTCGGGGCTGTACCGGTAGCTATGTGGTTAATCTCTCTCCTATGTACTTCAATACAATAATCTCATGAGCTGCCTTACATGATTGAGATTCATATGATGATGCTTGTAATCTAGATGTCACTATGCTAGTCAAGTGAGTTTTACTTATGTGATCTCCGGAGACTCCTTGTCCCACGTGTGTAAAGGTGACGAGTGTGTGCACCGTGTGGGTCTCTTAAGCTATATTTCACGAATACTTACTCACCGTATGAATGGCGTAGTGAAGTGCTTATTTATATCTCTTTATGATTGCAATGTGTTTTGTATCACAATTTATCTATGTGCTACTCTAGTGATGTGTTATTAAAGTAGTTTATTCCTCCCGCACGGTGTAATGGTGACAAGTGTGTGCATCCGTGTTAGTACTTGGCGTATGCTATGATCATGATCTCTTGTAGATTGTGAAGTTAACTATTGCTATGATTGTATTGATATGATCTATTCCTCCTACGTGGCGTGAAGGTGACAGTGTGCATGCTATGTTAGTACTTGGTTTAGTCGAATTGATCTTTCATGCACTCTAAGGTTATTTAAATATGAACATTGAATTGTGGAGCTTGTTAACTCCGGCATTGAGGATTCGTGTAATCCTACGCAATGTGTTCATCATCCAACAAGAGTGTAGAGTATGCATTTATCTATTCTGTTATGTGATCAACGTTGAGGGTGTCCACTAGTGAAAGTCTAATCCCTAGGCCTTGTTCCTAAATACTGCTATCGCTGCTTGTTTACTTGTTTTATCGCGTTACTACTACTGCGTTACTACTGCTTGTTTACTGTCCTGGGCAAAACACTTTTCTGGTGCCGTCGCTACTACTTATTCATACCACCTGTATTTCACTATCTCTTCGCCGAACTAGTGCACCTATTAGGTGTGTTGGGGACACAAGAGACTTCTTGCTTTGTGGTTGCAGGGTTGCATGAGAGGGATATCTTTGACCTCTTCCTCCCCGAGATCGATAAACCTTGGGTAATCCACTTAAGGGAAACTTGCTCGCTGTTCTACAAACCTCTCGCTCTTGGAGGCCCAACACTGTCTACAAGAATAGAAGCTCCCGTAGACATCAAACACTTTTCCGGCGCCGTTGCCGGGAGGAAAGGTAAAAGGCACTCATACTCCGGTCCCGTGTAAAGTATTTTTCCGGCGCCGTTGTGTGTGTGCTCGAAGCTATTTCCTTTAGATCCTGCAATTGCATCTTTTTGTTTCTTGTTTACACTAGTTTGGCATAATGGACAACAATGAGCTTCTTATTCTATTTCCTGATTTAAAACATGGATTGTTTGATGCGAAAATTAAAAAACCTATGGAACCTTATTTGCATGCCGGTAGTAATATTAGTATGAACGCTTTGAACACCATTGTTGATAATGATATAGAAAGTTCTAAGCTTGGGGAAGCTGGTTTTCATGATATTTTTAGTCCCCCAAGCATTGAGGAGAAAATTTTCTTTGATGATACTTTGCCTCCTATTTATGATGATTATAATAGTGGTCTTTTGGTACAACCTACTATGGAGAGTAAATTTTATTGTGATTATACTATGCCTCCTACACTTGATGAGAATAATAATGATAGCTACTTTGTTGAATTTGCTCCCGCTATTACTAATAAAATTGATTATGCTTATGTGGAGAGTAATAATTTTATGCATGAGACTCATGATAAGAATGATTTATGTGATAGTTATATTGTTGAGTTTGCTCATGATGCTACTGAAAGTTATTATGAGAGAGGAAAATATGGTTGTAGAAATTTTCATGTTACTAAAACACCTCTCTATGTGCTGAAATTTTTGAAGCTATACTTGTTTTATCTTCCTATGCTTGTTACTTTGCTCTTCATGAACTTGTTTATTTACAAGATTCCTATGCATAGGAAGCATGTTAGACTTAAATGTGTTTTGAATTTGCCTCTTGATGCTCTCTTTTGCTTCACATACTATCTTTTGCGAGTGCATCATTAAAACTGCTTGAGCCCATCTTAACGGCTATAAAGAAAGAACTTCTTGGGAGATAACCCATGTGTTATTTTGCTACAGTACTTTATTTTATATTTGTGTCTTGGAAGTTGTTTACTACTGTAGCAACCTCTCCTTATCTTAGTTTTGAGTTTTGTTGTGCCAAGTAAAGTCTTTGATAGTAAAGTAAGTACTAGATTTGGATTACTGCGCAGTTCCAGATTTCTTTGCTGTCACGAATCGGGGTCTACCTCCTGTAGGTAGCTCAGAAAATTAAGCCAATTTACGTGCATGATCCTCAGATATGTACGCAACTTTCATTCAATTTGAGCATTTTCATTTGAGCAAGTCTGGTGGCCTAATAAAATCCATCTTTACGGACTGTTCTGGTTTTGACAGATTCTGCCTTTTATTTCGCATTGCCTCTTTTGCTATGTTGGATGAATTTCTTTGATCCATTAATGTCCAGTAGCTTTATGCAATGTCCAGAAGTGTTAAGAATGATTGTGTCACCTCTGAACATGTTAATTTTTATTGTCCACTAACCCTCTAATGAGTTGTTTCGAGTTTGGTGTGGAGGAAGTTTTCAAGGGTCAAGAGAGGAGGATGATATACTATGATCAAGAAGAGTGAAAGCTCTAAGCTTGGGGATGCCCCGGTGGTTCACCCCTGCATATTATAAGAAGACTCAAGCGTCTAAGCTTGGGGATGCCCAAGGCATCCCCTTCTTCATCGACAACATCATCGGGTTCCTCCCCGAAACTATATTTTTATTCCGTCACATCTTATGCACTTTGCTTGGAGCGTCGGTTTGTTTTTTGTTTTTGTTTTGTTTGAATAAAATGGATCCTAGCATTCACTTTGTGGGAGAGAGACACGCTCCGCTGTAGCATATGGACAAATATGTCCTTAGGCTCTACTCATAGTATTCATGGCGAAGCTTCATCTTCGTTAAATTGTTATATGGTTGGAATTGGAAAATGCTACATGTAGTAACTCTAAAATGTCTTGGGTAATTTGATACTTGGCAATTGTTGTGCTCATGCTTAAGCTCTTGCATCATATACTTTGCACCCATTAATGAAGAAATACTTAGAGCTTGCTAATTTGGTTTGCATATTTGGTTTCTCTAGAGTCTAGATAACATCTAGTATTGAGTTTTGAACAACAAGGAAGACTGGTATGGAGTCTTATAATGTTTACAATATGTCTTTTATGTGAGTTTTGCTGTACCGTTCATCCTTGTGTTTGTTTCAAATAACCTTGCTAGCCTAAACCTTGTATCGAGAGGGAATACTTCTCATGCAACCAAAATACTTGAGCCAACCACTATGCCATTTGTGTCCACCATACCTACCTACTACATGGTATTTCTCCGCCATTCCAAAGTAAATTGCTTGAGTGCTACCTTTAAAATTCCATCATTCACCTTTGCAATATATAGCTCATGGGACAAATAGCTTAAAAACTATTGTGGTATTGAATATGTACTTATGCACTTTATCTCTTATTAAGTTGCTCGTTGTGCGATAACCATGTTTCTGGGGACGCCATCAACTATTCTTTGTTGAATATCATGTGAGTTGCTATGCATGTCCGTCTTGTCTGAAGTAAGAGAGATATACCACCTTTATGGTTGGAGCATGCATATTGTTAGAGAAGAACATTGGACCGCTAACTAAAGCCATGATTCATGGTGGAAGTTTCAGTTTTGGACACATATCCTCAATCTCATATGAGAATAATAATTGTTGCCACA
>NC_061513.1:142676895-142724339 GCF_022539505.1 Lolium rigidum | reverse complement strand
CTTCTTCTTTTTTTTTTTTTTTTTTTTTTTTTTTTTTTTTTTTTTTTTTTTTTTTTTTTTTTTTTTCTTTTTTTTTTTTTCTTCTTCTTCTCTCTTCTTCTTCTTCTTTTTTTTCTCCTTTTTTTTTTTTTTTTTTTTTTTTTTTTTTTCAAACCATACTTACAAAATGGGGTGACACAAAGGGGATAAGCACCTGCTTCGGCTGGAAAGGACAATCGCGAGGTAACGTTCCCGCATTCTGTGGCTCCAGGAAGGCGATGCTTGCACGCGTTTCTTCCACTTGCATGCGAGTCACAGGAGGAGGAAAAACTTCATCGGACATCTCATCGTCGACAATGTGCGCATCACAGAGCACGTGGACAAGGCTGAGGCCGTGGATGGTTTCTTTGATGACCTCTTGGGCTCTGTGGCTGACAGGCCTTTCACCCTTGACTTAGACTACTTGGGGCTTCCTTCCTTTACCTCCAACACATTGACGGGGAGTTCTCTGAGGCGAAAGTGTGGAAAGCAATCAAAGACATGCCTTTGGACAAGTGCCCAGGACCAGACGGATTCTCGGCGCGCTTCTTCGTGGTATGCAATGATATCATCAAGGAGGACATTATGGATGCTTTCAGCTCCTTATTGAGGCTTGATTGTCATGGATTCGGGGCCGTAAATGGAGCCCTGGTAACCCTTCTCCCTAAGAAGCCAGGGGCGGAGGAGGTGCGAGATTTTAGGCCGATCAGTCTCATTCACGGCATCGCCAAGTGGGTGAGTACTGGCAAACCCTATTGCCCCAGTCCTCCCGCAGATGGTAGGTGCTCACCAGAGTGCTTTTGTACGTGGACGGTGCCTGCACGACAATTTCATGATGGTTCAGGGGACTGCGCGCAAACTCCATAGCAGCTCCATCCCGGCTGTCCTCATGAAGTTGGACATCACTAAGGCTTTTGACACGGTGGACTGGTCTTTCCTCGTGGACGTTCTCCGGAAGCTGGGCTTTGGAGAGAGGCTCATCACGTGTTTTTGTGCTCTTCTTTCCACGACCTCGACACGTGTCTTGCTTAACGGCACTCCGGGCTCGCGGATTGCCAATAGGCGTGGACTCAGACAGGGTGATCCTTTATCCCCACAGCTCTTCATTCTGCTCATGGAGGTCTTGCACTTGATGATCCAGAAGGCCACGGATGTGGGACTGCTGAGTCCTCTTGCACCATCAGGCTTGCATCATCGCACATCCATTTATGCGGATGATGTCATCACCTTCCTGCGGCCCTCAGTGCTGGACTTTCGGACTTTCATGGCGGTGATTGAGGATTTCGGGACAGCCTCGAGGCTCCGTACCAACATCGCCAAATGCTCTGCAAACCTCATCCAATGCACGGACGCCCACGTGGCATTAGTGGAACAGGAGCTGAGGAGCCATGTTGAGCCTTTTCCTCAACGGTACCTGGGGCTTCCGCTGTCTTTGAGGAAACCATCCGCGGCACAGCTCCAACACCTCGTGGACAATGTAGCGAATAAGCTACCAGGATGGAAGGCGTCGCTTCTTGACAAGGGGGGGGGGCGTCTGGAGCTCGTCCGATCAACCTTGTCCACGATGCCTATCTTCTCCATGATGTCCCTCGACATCCCGGTCAAGACCATCCTTGAGATTGAGAAGATCATAAGGGGCTTCCTCTGGAAAGGCCGGAAGGACGTGAAGGGGGACCACTGTCTAGTGGCATGGGACAGAGTTTGCACTCCCAAGGCTTGGGGTGGGCTCGGTATTCCAAACTTGAGGATGATGAATGTGGCATTGAGGACTAGATGGCTCTGGCTTCAGCGGGTTGATGAATCCAAGCCGTGGAAGGAACTAAATATTCAGGTTCCCGAGCTAGCGAAGCAACTCTTCGAGGGAGCCACTTACTCAGTGATAGGGGATGGAGCGTCTACTCTCTTCTGGCTAGACCGTTGGCTGCCTGATGGACGGATCAACGACATTGCACCGAACTTGTTTGCCGCTGTGCCAAAACGCGCGGTCAAACAACGACGGGTCCGCGAGGGACTGGCAGGGGGTTGGCTTGAGGACCTATCCCCGGACCTAGGCACGCCTGCGCTTATGGAATTGTTCGCAGTTGCAGATCGGCTAGTCCATGTCAACCTTGCCGAAGGCATGGAGGACAGTTTCCGATGGAGGTGGGAGAATGACAACTCCTGCTCCGCCAGATCCTGTTACGAGGGGATGTTCGGAGCCAGAGTGGACATGGTCGGTGCACTCCAGATTTGGAAATCACGCGCCCCACCAAACTGCAAAATATTCATGTGGCTTGCTGCGCGGAATAGATGCTAGACAGCTGAAAGGCTCAGTCGGCGTGGACTCCCACACCTGGTGTCTTGCCCTTTCTGCGACCAGGGGAGTGAGACCCTGGATCACCTTCTCGTGGGCTGTGTCCTGGCGCGTGAGGTCTGGGCTGTGTTTCTACGCCTGTGGGGCAAACTCCATTGGATGCCACAGCCGGACACCACAGTCGTCAGTTGGTTGCAGGAAAAGAAGGGGGGCCCGGGAGGTGACCGCGACCTTTGGACGGCGACGGTGCTAGTATGCTGGAGCCTCAGGCGTCATCGCAATGACGTGGTCTTCGAGGGTGTGGCTCCATCCAAGGAAGTGATGATCCGCAAGATCTCAGAGGATGCGGAGCTTTGGCGAGCGGCTAGGTTGTTTAGAGGCATGCTTGCGCCGGTAGAAAAGTGGAGATGTCACGAGTAGTTGTTTAGTTTTGTGAGTGCTAACCTTCTGGGTTAGCGTGTGATGCGTGTAGTTGACACGTCCGTTGGGAACCCCAAGAGGAAGGTGTGATGCGCACAGCGGCAAGTTTCCCTCAGTAAGAAACCAAGGTTTAATCGAACCGGTAGGAGTCAAGAAGCACGTTGAAGGTTGATGGCGGCGGGATGTAGTGCGGCGCAACACCAGAGATTCCGGCGCCAACGTGGAACCTGCACAACACAACCAAAGTACTTTGCCCCAACGAAACAGTGAGGTTGTCAATCTCACCGGCTTGTTGTAACAAAGGATTAACCGTATTGTGTGGAAGATGATTGTTTGCGGAGAAAACGAGTAAAAACAAGTATTGCAACAGATTTGTATTTCAGTATTAAAGAATGGACCGGGGTCCACAGTTCACTAGAGGTGTCTCTCCCATAAGATAAAAGCATGTTGGGTGAAAAAATTACAGTCGGGCAATTGACAAATAGAGAGGGCATAACAATGCACATACATGACATGATAAGTATAGTGAGATTTAATTGGGCATTACGACAAAGTACATAGACCGCCATCCAACCGCATCTATGCCTAAAAAGTCCACCTTCGAGGTTATCATCCGAACCCCTCCGAGTATTAAGTTGCAAAGCAACGAGACAATTGCATTAAGTATGGTGTGTAATGTAATCAACAACTACATCCTCGGACATAGCGCCAATGTTTTATCCCTAGTGGCAACAAGCACAACACAACCTTAGAACTTTCTCGTCATCTGTCCCAGGTGTCAATGCAGGCATGAACCCACTATCGAGCATAAATACTCCCTCTTGGAGTTAAAAGTAAAAGCTTGGCCGAGCCTCTACTAGAAACGGAGAGCATGCAAGATCATAAACAACACATGTGTAATAACTTGATAATTAACATGACATGGTATTCTCTATCCATCGGATCCCGACAAACACAACATATAGAATTACAGATAGATGATCTTGATCATGTTAGGCAGCTCACAAGATCCAACAATGAAGCACAATGAGGAGAAGACAACCATCTAGCTACTGCTATGGACCCATAGTCCAGGGGTGAACTACTCACTCATCACTCCGGAGGCGACCATGGCGGTGTAGAGTCCTCCGGGAGATGAATCCCCTCTCCGGCAGGGTGCCGGAGGAGATCTCCAGAATCCCCGAGATGGGATCGGCGGCGGCGGCGTCTGAGTAAGGTTTTGCGTATCGTGGTTTTTCGCATCGGGGGTTTCGCGACGGAGGCTTTAAGTAGGCGGAAGGGCAGAGTCGGGGGCCGGACGAGGGGCCACACCATAGGGCGGCGCGGGCCCCCCGGCCGCGCCGCCACGTGGTGTCGCCACCTCGTGGCCCCACTTCGTATGTTCTTCGGTCTTCTGGAAGCTCCGTGGAAATGTAGGCCCCGGGTCTTTGTTTCGTCCAATTCCGAGAATATTTCGTTACTAGGATTTCGAAACCAAAAACAGCGAGAAAACGAGAACCGGCACTTCGGCATCTTGTTAATAGGTTAGTTCCGGAAAATGCACGAATATGACATAAAGTGTGCATAAAACATGTAGGTATCATCAATAATATGGCATAGAACATAAGAAATTATCGATACGTCGGAGACGTATCAAGCATCCCCAAGCTTAGTTCTCGCTCGTCCCGAGCAGTAAAACGATAACAAAGATAATTTCTGAAGTGATATGCCATCATAACCTTGATCATACTATTTGTAAACATATGTAGTGGATGCAGCGATCAAAACAATGGTAATGACATGAGAAAACAAGTGAATCATATAGCAAAGACTTTTCATGAATAGTACTTCAAGACAAGTATTAATAAGTCTTGCATAAGAGTTAACTCATAAAGCAATAAATCAAAGTAAAGGCATTGAAGCAACGCAAAGGAAGATTAAGTTTCAGCGGTTGCTTTCAACTTGTAACATGTATATCTCATGGATAATTGTCAACATAGAGTAATATAACAAGTACAATATGCAAGTATGTAGGAATCAATGCACAGTTCACACAAGTGTTTGCTTCTTGAGGTGGAGAGAGATAGGTGAACTGACTCAACATAAAAGTAAAGAGAATGGTCCTTCAAAGAGGAAAGCATCGATTGCTATATTTGTGCTAGAGCTTTTATTTTGAAAACATGAAACAATTTTGTCAACGGTAGTAATAAAGCATATGAGTTATGTACATTATATCTTACAAGTTGCAAGTCTCATGCATAGTATACTAATAGTGCCCGCACCTTGTCCTAATTAACTTGGACTACCGGATCTTTGCAATGCACATGTTTTGACCAAGTGTCACAATGGGGTACCTCCATGCCGCCTCGTACAAAGGTCTAAGGAGAAAGCTCGCATTTTGGATTTCTCGCTTTTGATTATTCTCAACTTAGACATCCATACCGGGACAACATGGACAACAGATAATGGACTCCTCTTTAATGCATAAGCATGTGGCAACAATTATTATTCTCATATGAGATTGAGGATATATGTCCAAACTGAAACTTCCACCATGAATCATGACTTTAGTTAGCGGCCCAAAGTTCTTCTCTAACAATATGCATGCTCCAACCATGAAGGTGGTAGATCTCTCTTGCTTCAGACAAGACGGACATGCATAGCAACTCACATGATATTCAACAAAGAATAGTTGATGGCGTCCCCTGAAACATGGTTATCGCACAACAAGCAACTTAATAAGAGATAAAGTGCATAAGTACATATTCAATACCACAATAGTTTTTAAGCTATTTGTCCCATGAGCTATATATTGCAAAGGTGAATGATGGAATTTTAAAGGTAGCACTCAAGCAATTTACTTTGGAATGGCGGATAAATACCATGTAGTAGGTAGGTATGGTGGACACAATTGGCATAGTGGTTGGCTCAAGTATTTTGGATGCATGAGAAGTATTCCCTCTCGATACAAGGTTTAGGCTAGCAAGGTTATTTGAAACAAACACAAGGATGAACGGTACAGCAAAACTCACATAAAAGACATATGGTAAACATTATAAGACTCCATACCGTCTTCCTTGTTGTTCAAAACTCAATACTAGATGTTATCTAGACTCTAGAGAAACCAAATATGCAAACCAAATTAGCAAGCTCTAAGTATTTCTTCATTAATGGGTGCAAAGTATATGATGCAAGAGCTTAAACATGAGCACAACAATTGCCAAGTATCAAATTATCCAAGAAATTTTAGAGTTACTACATGTAGCATTTTCCAATTCCAACCATATAACAATTTAACGAAGAAGAAACTTCGCCATGAATACTATGAGTAGAGCCTAAGGACATATTTGTCCATATGCTACAGCGGAGCGTGTCTCTCTCCCATAAAGTGAATGCTAGGATCCATTTTATTCAAACAAAACAAAAAACAAAAACAAACCGACGCTCCAAGCAAAGTGCATAAGATGTGACGGAATAAAAATATAGTTTCAGGGGAGGAACCTGATAATGTTGTCGATGAAGAAGGGGATGCCTTGGGCATCCCCAAGCTTAGACGCTTGAGTCTTCTTAATATATGCAGGGGTGAACCACCAGGGCATCCCCAAGCTTAGAGCTTTCACTCTCCTTGATCATATTGCATCATACTCCTCTCTTGATCCTTGAAAACTTCCTCCACACCAAACTCGAAACAACTCATTAGAGGGTTAGTGCATAATAAAAATTCACATGTTCAGAGGTGACACAATCATTCTTAACACTTCTGGACATTGCATAAAGCTACTGGACATTAGTAGATCAAAGAAATTCATCCAACATAGCAAAAGAGGCAATGCGAAATAAAAGACAGAATCTGTCAAAACAGAACAGTCCGTAAAGATGGATTTTATTAGGCCACCAGACTTGCTCAAACGAAAATGCTCAAATTGAATGAAAGTTGCGTACATATCTGAGGATCATGCTCGTAAATTGGCGTAATTTTCTGAGCTACCTACGGGGAGATAGACCCAGATTCGTGACAAGCAAAGAAATCTGGAACTGCGCAGTAATCCAAATCTAGTACTTACTTTTCTATCAAAGACTTTACTTGGCACAACAAAACATAAAACTAAGATAAGGAGAGGTTGCTACAGTAGTAAACAACTTCCAAGACACAAATATAAAACAAAAATACTGGAGTAAAAACATGGGTTGTCTCCCATAAGCGCTTTTCTTTAACGCCTTTCAGCTAGGCGCAGAGTGTATCTCAAGTAACATCGAGAGATGAAGCATCAACATCATAATTTGTTCTAATAATAGAATCATAAGGTACCTTCATTCTCTTTCTAGGGAAGTGTTCCATACCTTTCTTGAGAGGAAATTGATATTTAATATTACCTTCCTTCATATCAATAGTAGCACCAACGGTTCGGAGAAAAGGTCTTCCCAATATAATGGGGCAAGATGCATTGCATTCAATATCCAAGACAACAAAATCAACGGGGACAAGGTTATTGTTAACCATAATATGAACATTATCAACTTTCCCCAAAGGTTTCTTTTTAGCATTATCAGCGAGATTAACATCCAAATAACAATTCTTCAATGGTGGCAAGTCAAGCATATCATAGACTTTTTTAGGCATAACAGAAATACTTGCACCAAGATCACATAAAGCATTACAATCAAAATCTTTGACTCTCATTTTAATGATGGGCTCCCAACCATCCTCTAGTTTTCTAGGAATAGAAGTTTCAAGTTTTAGTTTCTCTTCTCTAGCTTTTATGAGAGCATTTGTAATATGTTTTGTGAAAGCCAAATTTATAGCACTAGCATTGGGACTTTTAGCAAGTTTTTGTAAGAACTTTATAACTTCAGAGATATGGCAATCATCAAAATCTAAATCATTACAATCTAAAGCAATTGGATTATCATCCCCAAGGTTGGAAAAAATTTCAGCAGTTTTATCACGAAGCAGTTTCAGCAGTTTTAGCAGTTTCAGGTAATTTCGCGCGCTTTGCACTAGGAGTAGAAGCATTGCTAACACCAATTATTTTACCATTGATAGTAGGAGGTGCAGCAACATATGAATCATTAGCATTGCTAGTGGTGGTAATAGTCCAAACTTTAGCTACATTTTCCTTTTTAGCTAGTTTTTCATTTTCTTCTCTATCCCACCTAGCACGCAGTTTAGCCATTAATCTTATATTCTCATTAATTCTAACTTGGATGGCATTTGCTGTAGTAACAATTTTATTTTCAATATCCCTATTAGGCATACCCTTCGATTTCAAAAGATCAACATCAGAGGCAAGACTATCAACTCTAGAAACAAGAATATCAATTTTATTGAGCTTTTCCTCAACAGATTTGTTAAAGGTAGTTTGTGTACTAATAAATTCTTTAAGCATGGCTTCAAGTCCAGGGGGTGTATTCCAATTATTGTTGTAAGAATTCCCATAAGAATTAGCATAACCGTTACCATTATTATAAGGATATGGCCTATAGTTATTACTAGAATTGTTCCGATAAGCATTGTTGTTGAAATTATTATTTTTAATGAAGTTTACATCAACTTGTTCTTCTTGGGCAACCAATGAAGCTAATGGAACATTATTAGGATCAACATTAGTCCTATCATTCGCAAGCATAGACATAATAGCATCAACTTTATCATTCAAGGAAGAGGATTCTTCAACAGAATTTACCTTCTTACCTTGTGGAGCTCTTTCCGTGTGCCATTCAGAGTAATTAACCATCATATTATCAAGAAGCTTTGTTGCTTCACCAAGAGTGATGGACATAAAGGTACCTCCAGCAGCTGAATCCAATAAATTCCGCGAAGAAAAATTTAGTCCTGCATAGAAGGTTTGGATGATCATCCAAGTAGTCGACTCTATGGGTTGGGCAATTTTTAACCAGAGATTTCATTCTTTCCCAAGCTTGAGCAACATGTTCATTATCTAATTGTTTAAAATTCATTATGCTACTCCTCAAAGATATAATTTTAGCAGGGGGATAATATCTACCAATAAAAGCATCCTTGCATTTAGTCCATGAATCAATACTATTCTTAGGCGAGAGATAACAACCAATCTTTAGCTCTTCCTCTTAATGAGAAAGGAAACAATTTTAATTTTATAATGTCACCATCTACATCTTGATATTTTTGCATTTCACATAGTTCAACAAAATTATTGAGATGGGCAGCAAGCATCATCGGAACTAACACCAGAAAATTGCTCTCTCATGACAAGATTAAGTAAAGCAGGTTTAATTTCAAAGAATTCTGCTGTAGTAGCAGGTGGAGCAATAGGTGTGCATAGGAAATCATTATTATTTGTGCTAGTGAAGTCACACAACTTAGTATTTTCAGGGGTAGCCATTTTAACAGTAGTAAATAAAGCAAACTAGATAAAGTAGATGCAAGTAAC
Organism: Lolium rigidum; assembly: GCF_022539505.1. Lineage (NCBI taxonomy): Eukaryota > Viridiplantae > Streptophyta > Magnoliopsida > Poales > Poaceae > Lolium > Lolium rigidum. Next base: position 142,715,219 of record NC_061513.1, on the reverse strand, counting down.
TAATTTTTTTTTTGTGTTTTTGATATAGCAAACAAGACAGTAAGTAAAGTAAAGCTAGCAACTAATTTTTTTGTGTTTTGATATAAGTGCAGCAAACAAAGTAGTAAATAAAATAAAGCAAGACAAAAACAAAGTAAAGAGATTGAGAAGTGGAGACTCTCCTTGCAGCGTGTCTTGATCTCCCCGGCAACGGCGCCAGAAATTTGCTTGATGCGTGTAGTTGACACGTCCGTTGGGAACCCCAAGAGGAAGGTGTGATGCGCACAGCGGCAAGTTTCCTCAGTAAGAAACCAAGGTTTAATCGAACCAAGTAGGAGTCAAGAAGCACGTTGAAGGTTGATGGCGGCGGGATGTAGTGCGGCGCAACACCGGAGATTCCGGCGCCAACGTGGAACCCGCACAACACAACCAAAGTACTTTGCCCCAACGAAACAAGTGAGGTTGTCAATCTCACCGGCTTGCTGTAACAAAGGATTAACCGTATTGTGTGGAAGATGATTGTTTGCAGAGAAAACAGTAAAAACAAGTATTGCAGCAGATTTGTATTTCAGTATTAAAGAATGGACCGGGGTCCACAGTTCACTAGAGGTGTCTCTCCCATAAGATAAAAGCATGTTGGGTGAAAAAATTACAGTCGGGCGATTGACAAATAGAGAGGGCATAACAATGCACATACATGACATGATAAGTATAGTGAGATTTAATTGGGCATTACGACAAAGTACATAGACCGCCATCCAACTGTATCTATGCCTAAAAAGTCCACCCCTTCGAGTTATCATCCGAACCCCTCCAAGTATTAAGTTGCAAAGCAACGTGACAATTGCATTAAGTATGGTGCGTAATGTAATCAACAACTACATCCTCGGACATAGCGCCAATGTTTTATCCCTAGTGGCAACAGCACAACACAACCTTAGAACTTTCTGTCACTGTCCCAGGTGTCAATGCAGGCATGAACCCACTATCGAGCATAAATACTCCCTCTTGGAGTTAAAAGTAAAAGCTTGGCCAGAGCCTCTACTAGAAACGGAGAGCATGCAAGATCATAAACAACACATGTGTAATAACTTGATAATTAACATGACATGGTATTCTCTATCCATTGGATCCCGACAAACACAACATATAGAATTACAGATAGATGATCTTGATCATGTTAGGCAGCTCACAAGATCCAACAATGAAGCACAATGAGGAGAAGACAACCATCTAGCTACCGCTATGGACCCATAGTCCAGGGGTGAACTACTCACTCATCACTCCGGAGGCGACCATGGCGGTGTAGAGTCCTCCGGGAGATGAATCCCCTCTCCGGCAGGGTGCCGGAGGAGATCTCCAGAATCCCCCGAGATGGGATCGGCGGCGGCGGCGTCTCTGTAAGGTTTTCCGTATCGTGGTTTTTCGCATCAGGGGTTTCGCGACGGAGGCTTTAAGTAGGCGGAAGGGCAGAGTCGGGGGCCAGACGAGGGGGCCACACCATAGGGCGGCGCGGGCCCCCTGGCCGCGCCGCCACGTGGTGTCGCCACCTCGTGGCCCCACTTCGTATGTTCTTTGGTCTTCTGGAAGCTCCGTGGAAAAGTAGGCCCCTGGGTCTTTGTTTCGTCCAATTCCGAGAATATTTCGTTACTAGGATTTCTGAAACCAAAAACAGCAGAAAACAGGAACTGGCACTTCGGCATCTTGTTAATAGGTTAGTTCCAGAAAATGCACGAATATGACATAAAGTGTGCATAAAACATGTAGGTATCATCAATAATATGGCATAGAACATAAGAAATTATCGATACGTCGGAGACGTATCAGCGTGGTGTTGCACCCATGGCGTTTGTGCTAGAGGTATGTTGTACTCTGGCCGCTTGGCCATTTCTTCTATGAAACCGATACGTCTATCCATGATGTATCCTTGAAAAATTCCCTGTTGATTGTCACATGTGTGGCCTGAGTTGCGCTTCTACGTGTTGTTCAGTGTTGCACAAAGAAAAGTGTGGGCAGTTCAGAGAGGAGCTGAGGGCTGAGGCGCGGCAGGTCTCTTGGCCATGGCAGTGCTTGCAAGCTCACGTCACTCTCTTGGCATTGGCAACATTTTTGTCCAAGACGCAGTGGCTACCCGAAGAACATCTTCAGCCACACCAGGTTCATGTCCCTCAAACTTGGGCTGCCCATGGTTGCGCCCCTCGTCAGCTCATCCACATCGCCAATCTGCAACACCTTCATTACCTGCTAGCTATTGACCTGTTTACATGGCACCCGTAAAATTGCCTTTGAAACTGCAAATACAATGTTCTTGTGTGTGGGTTCACGATGCCCTTTAAATATAGGTTTTTTCAACCAAAACTTTAAAGTTAGTTATTTTAAGGGTTCGATTGCTTTTACGGGATCTGCTAGAGTCCTAGAGATGCTTTTAGCCCTCTAAATTTGTTAGTTTGCGCATGTCGGCTTGACCCCTACTCGCCGACGTGCTCGACGGAGGGACGAGATGGCGGATCGGGAGCGAAACCTGGCGGGTTTCATCCCCTTCGCTACTCTGATGAAGGAGGCCGAGTGAGAAGCAAGGCATCCCTAGGAGGACCGTCTGGCGGAGATGCGGAGACAGGTGAAGCTTCGCCAAAAGTTGTTGCTCCTCCACGTGCCTAGCCTCAAAGTGGGCGGTCAAGCAAATGGCAGAGCCGGTGGGATGACTCGCAACTATCGGGGCAGGGAATCGCACGGCAGATCGCGGCGGTGCAAGCTGTGTTCAACCTCAAGGACACATCCGATTCGATGAGGGAGTGCACGAAGTGGCGGATCGAGGAATTGGAGAGCTCGCCTTTCTAGGGCTCCGGTGAGATCGGTCTCGCCGACTCGCCCTACTCCGCATCATCCTCGACGTTAGTATGACGCGGTGGAGATCCTCCGCTTGGATGAGGCTGGGGCAGACGATTGGTCTTTAGGAGCGGGGATGGGAGATCGCGGGTGGAGCGTATCCGCCGTTGTTTCCCATGCCGACGAGGTCAGGGTCGCCGCTGTGGATCGTGATGAAGCCGAGGAAAGGGATTGAGGATCAAAGCGGAGGACGGTCGTCTGATCGTGGTGTGGGCTTGTTCCGTAGTGACACACCGTCTCGCCAGAGCGTCACCACAGTTGTGCGACACCTGGTGCCATCCGAGTTGTTGGTGTTGGTGGTCGGGTGGTGGAAAAATCTTATCTACCTTCTCCTTGTATTAAGGTGCTCGGTGACTATGCGGAGCTCCCCAGTGATATTCAATTCAAGATCTAGGGTTCGGGCTTCCACCCCGATATTATTCTGGGTGCAGAAGGATCTAGTGGCAAGCAAGTCCTTCTCGTTGGAAGATAGTTTCCCTTCGGGTGGAGGATGGTTTCCAATTCCTACGAAGATTAATTCCTCAAGAGATCTATGTGGAGTTGGGAGTGGGAAGGCGGTATTTGCTGAAGTTGTGAAGATGGTGGGAGGAGGAAAGAATAGTGGTCGTGCTGGTGGCAGTCGTGGTGCAGGGCGAGGAAACCACCTTCTGCAAGAGGAAGCGCGGGGCCTCAAGCAGCGAGTCTCCAGCAGTAGAAATAGTTGAATTTGCCTCAGCAACATCCAGTGCTTCTCCTAGAGAATTTTCCTCAAGCCATGATGCAACAACTAGACGTTATCCCTCCTGGTATGCTTCCTACGATGCATCCGGGGATGTTGAACTTGCCAATGAACCAATTGACGAGGGTTAACCTCTGTAATGTCCATGGATATGGATTTAGTGTTTTTGGGGAAAGAGGTGCGCTGGTGGTTTCATTGGCTGATCAGACAAACAAGGTAGTTCAACAATGTATTGATTGTAAAGCAAAGTCGTCGTAAAGCTAGAACAAAACTAGGGTTACATCGGTTGATTCGGTATCTCCTCTCGCTATCTCCTCTAAGACTTTATATAGGAGGTTAGGTCTCGGAGTCCAGTTCGGGTCGGTTTACAAGTAATCGTATCGTTGAGGATTCGTAGTACAAAACAAAAAATTCTAACTAACACAACCCCTATTGCCCAGATGTATCTAGGAGTAATGATGTAACAGAGAAGATATCAGTGACGTACTCTCGTAGAACGATAGCGGTTAACATTCCGTTAGAACGTGGTTGATGTAGTCGTACTTCGTCGCCGACCTCGGGGTCGTGTAGAAGTCCTCCCATTGCCGACCGCTGGAACTTTTCTTATTACGCACAATAAAACAAAATTTATACAACATTGGGGTATGCCATGATCTACAAAGATGTTTGCAGATACATTTAAGACTTAGTTCATAATTTCTGAGTTCAAATTCAATAAAATTATTTAATGAGCTCGCACTAGAAAACATCATCCCTAAGAATGTTTCAAGTGATTATATGATCCTTCCCAGTCATACCACCCCGAGCATCACGGTCGTTAGCATAACCTAAAGGTAGATATTGGTATATCAATAACATCATCTATATGGTTCATGCTTAACCTTTCGGTCAGTGTTCGAGGCCATGTATGTACATGCTAGGCTCGCCAGTAACAACCTTTGTGTATTTGCAGTGCAACATGGCTTGCTTCTTTTTTTACATGACCGTCAATATGTATAGCACCCGGTCATCGTAGTGTGCTTCATATCGATGAGCCAATCTATCGTGGTGAAACACCGAGGGACAACATTGTTGGTATTAGGTTCAGGGATCATCTTATTTAAAGCTGTCGTTGAGGAAACATAACACTAGCAACTAAACAAGATGTTATGGCGGTATCTACATCAAATGTATTAAGTAGCATGCCATGGGTGAATCATCTACACAACTAGATCTCCATCATGTGCTCTGGCATGGCACCCACTTCGTGACGCCTCCAGTTGATTGACCATCATGGCGATGGGCTAGCACTACAACTTAGCAACAACTAGTATAAAACTACTTTACAACATGACAATAACATGTTACAAGTCCCTTTGCAACACAAAGATAGATGCCTCTACTTTGTTGCATGCAAATTTTACGTGGTTTTAGGGCTTTCGCAAAAGAACCATTCTTACCTACGAACATAAAACCACAACACCAAGTAAAAAATTGTCTCTACTAGACCCCTTTCGGGGCCCTCCGTTGCAAATGCCTTACCACTAAAGTAAGAGAGACAGACACCCCCAAGCCGCGTATATGGTACAAGCCATATGTCAAGTGCGAAACTAGTCTCACATAAGTGTACGTGTGATGTCAATTGGGGACGCTGACGTGGGCATTACCCTTCGGCTAACTGTTATTGCCCTATCCTGTACGGCCCAGCTCGAGGCCCATGAAGACACCCGATGGCAAGGTGGGCCGCTACGTCGGTGCCAAAGAAGATTCCTTGAAGAACAAGACGAAGAAGCGAAGGATACAAGGAAAGTCTAGCACTAGGGTCCGTTGTAACCTAGTCGTACCCGGACAGACCTCTCGAGACCTGGCTCCCTATATAAGGGCCAGGAGAGGGGCTTCCGAGGGACACGCGCAATCTTAGCAACTTTAGCCACCAGAAGTCTAGAGCTAGGGTTTCATAGCACTTAGCCTGGATCACAGCCGAAACCTTTGGCACCCCATTGTAACCCAATATTTTCATAATCAAGATCAGACAGGCAGGACGTAAGGGTTTTACCTCATCGAGGGCCCCGAACCTGGGTAAATCGCTTTCCCCGCTTGTTTGATAACCGATGTCTCGTGTCAGCCTACAGGATTCCATCTACCCTAAGCCCCTAACGGAGGGCATTGCCGAGGAGTACCCTCGACAATTGGCGCCGTCTGTGGGAACCCTGTTGGCACAAGATCCGTCATCGGCAGATCCAACCATGTCGTCGGCAGCTTCGTCGACACCATCATCATCGCCAAGCTTGGGGAGTCCGATCCGGTTCGGCTCCTACGAGTTCACCCCGCACAACGACTCTTCCCGCTCGACTTTCTCGGGTCTGCAAGGAAACATGGAGATGACGTTCGGGAGCGTCCACTACAACGTCAACACGGAAGGAGTCCTTCGTCTGCTTGAACCGCTCGCCCCCAGATCAGCAAGGAAATCGCCCCCATCGGCCGCAGGGTCAATCATGTCATCATCAGTCGACCTTTCGGCAGGCCTGACAGACTCGACGAATTCATCCCCGCCATCAACCCCTCGATCGACGTCCTCGATGTCGGTTGGATCCGATAACCCCGTATCATCAGAGATGACCTCGTACTACTGTCTGAACTGCGACACCAGGCACGGGTTGGGATCAAATGACACACCGTTCATCTGCAGTGCCCAGTATTCATCGGGAGAAGACAATGTCGACAGCATTGCCAAGGAGGTCACCCGGAAAACGGCGCATCACCAAGTCTATGTCGCCAATAACACAGGAAACGCGAGGAACGGGGGAGGTGGAGATCACACCCCGCGCTCCAGCAGACGACAGAGCTTTGAAAATAGTGCCAGTAACAATGATAGCGATTACACCATCGCGGAGGAAGAATGGGCAGCAGCCAGGGCAGCCGTACTTAATAACACACCGCTTCCCGCCGGAACTTCGGTTGGAACCCTCAATGCTTATCGCTCCATCTTGGAGAAGAATCGGGAGCGACTATCGAACGAGCAGGCCACCCTCGAAAGGCGTCTGTTAGCAGCAGATCAATCCAGCGAACGGCGGAGGGGCTCACGAGGAAGCGCGTCTCGAAGCAGCCAAGGTATAGGGAGGCCGCGGGTATGTTAAGGCCAAAAACCGTCGAAGGAGCAACTGCCAACCTCGCGGCATACCTCATCAACCAACGACCCGAAGGTTCTATGGCTCAGGCTCATCGGGGCGCCCTGGAAAGCCTCGCAATCTTGGGCGACAATCTGGTTCCACGAAAGGAAAAGCCCACGCTCCAAGCCAGCGGCTCGAAGCACCATTCAAGGGACGCCCGAGACGAAATCACCCAGAGCAGAATCGACAAAGCCAGGCGACGGCGAGCCGCAAGGGAGGAGTACGATAGCGACACCTCGGAAGAAATCCAGGAGCACGGCGGCGAGATGCGAGGAGCTGATTGTTTAAGCTACAAGATCCGCGAGACAATGCCACCCAAAAGGTTCAAACCTACTCCCACTGATGCCGCTAAGTACGATGGACAGCAGGAGCCGAGGTCCTGGATAGATGATTATTTACAGACAGTGATCCTACACAAAGGAAATTAGATAGCAGCAATGCAATGCTTACAGCTGTACTTGAAAGATGCATGGGCCTGGTTGAGAGGCCTGCCGAAGGGTTCCATCAAATCATGGGATGACCTGGTGGACGCCTTCGTCACAAAATTTCAAGCAACATACAAGAGGCCTGTCGGGATCGATGAGTTACGACACTGCCAACAGAAGCCGAAGGAGTCGATGCGTGCGTACATCGGGAGGTTCACCAAAATCTTGAACGCCGCTGAAGATGTTTCCGTCGACAGAGCAATCGATGCCTTTAGCGATGGCATTCGACGTGAGACCTACATAGAGGAACTCGGGCGCAAGAAGCCGAAAACTATAACAAAGTTAATGGAGATCGCCAACAGCTGGGTTGATGGCGAAGACAACGTATGAAGGCCTCGACAGCGCAGCGATGACGAAGACGACGATCAGCCGAGGAACGACTCGGGTGGTCGAAGAGATCGTCGTAAGAAAAGGAAAGACTGCAGTTACGACGACAGCAACTTGGTAACCGCGGGATATTCCGAACGACGAGATGATCGGTATGATGACAGACGAGACGATCGGCAAGATGGCAATCGGAGTAACTCTGGGAACCATAGTAATTAAAAACCACGACCTCAGAGAACCCCAGAGTTACCCTTCGCTGAGCAGATAAATGTTCCTTGCTACTTGCACTCCTACATCGACCAAAAAGATAACAAGAAAAAGTCAAGCCATCTGCTCAGAGACTGTCGACAGTTCATCGAGATGCAGAAGCTCATCCAGCAGCAGCAGCCGATTCCACCTCCACCTCCGCCTCAACACCAGGTCCAGCAAGTCCAGCCTCACAACTCTAACGAGTCCTTTCCGCCACCGCGTGGGCAAATGATTATGATTCATAGGACCGGTGTTTCGAGAAGGGAAATGAAGAAGCTCACCCAAGAAATCAACCTGGCAGAAAGCATGGCTAATATTCCCGAATATATCGACTGGTCCTCTCAGAGCATTATGTTCAGCAGAGCGGATCACCCGATGACAATCCCAACCAGGGCACGCTGCCTTAGTAGTTGAGGCGCAAATCGGAGGATTTAAAATGAGCAAAGTTTTCATGGACGGTGGAAGCGGATTAAACCTGATATCCCTCGACACGATCAAAAGCATGAGAATCGGGATGAGGATGCTAGAAGAAACGGATACCTGTTTCCACGGAATTCTTCCCACCTTACCGGCGTACTCTCTTGGCAAAGTTTATCTGAACATTGTCTTTGGAAAACCCGACAACTTCAGGAAGGAAAAGATCGAGTTCAAAGTAGTAAACTGGGAATCGCAGTACCACGCTATACTCGGAAGATCAGCTTATGCCAAGTTCATGGCTGTTTCGCATTACGCATACCTCAAGCTGAAAATGCCTGGGAACAATGGAACAAACATCACAGTCTATGGAAGTTTTTCACGCTCGGATAATTGTGATCGCGAGTTTCAGAAAATCGCTGCGAAGTTCGGGCTCAAGCAGGAACCTGTCGACTTCCCCTCAAAATTGTCAGCAATCGACAGTAAGGAAGATGAACGCGTCAAGATGACGAAGAAGAAGCCAGCCGACCTTGCCCCGGACGCTTCGACAGTGAATATCTCGGCAGCTGATGGCAAGATCATCATGGAAGAAAACAAAACCCCGGCAATTGCCGCGATAGCTCCTGATGAAACCAGTGATGCTTCCAAAGCCACTGGCGCGGCGGACAAGCTCGAAGATAAGAAGAACCCTTCTCTTGCTTAAAAGGACGGATAGCATCATACTTAGTTTCTTTCTCTTTCTCTTTTCAGCAGGGCTCCTTTTTGCCCTATAGTTTTTCGCTTACTTTATTAATAAGGACTCAAGTTTTGTTTCTTTGAAGAATTGCAGTAATTCGGGATACCTGAACTACATTATCAGGAACTTTGTCCATATATTGCAACGAACAACAGTTCGATGGAAAATAAGCCCGGAGGTTGCACTCTAAAGAAGCCTCTGAAATTACGAGCGCTATGATGCAAAACCGACGGGGACTTCGCTCTCCTCCTTCGCTATAGATGCCTCAAAGAGTGCCGCAAATAGCAAGGATCATGAAACACGTACGAAAACAACCCACGCTCGATACTTTAAACTACAGAAGTGTCAAGGAGTGACGGAGTCATCGGCAGATCTAGTGCCACCGATTTAATCGGGAGCTGCTGTCAAGACATGCATCGGTTGAAAGCAAAGTTGCACATACAACGGGTTTAGCAAGACCCGCAACACGAGATGATCACTCAAATAATTTGCTACCGACCAACATACATATACATCATAACTCAGATGTAAAAACGAGTAATTAAGATTTACTCCTTCAAAATTTGCCAACGGCACTAACATGGCAGAAGTACGCATCTGCCGACAAAATAAGTTTAAACTGTGAACATCCGAACATTCGGATACGACAAGTATCGAGGTTTCCTACTTACAAAAGGGGCATATCTCCGAATTACTCCTGAGGAGTCGTTTTTTCTTCGGCTGTCACTGAGGCTCCTTCAAGTCTCTCAATAACAATTGTGGCAGGAAGATCCACCTTCGGGTAAAGCGGCCCCAATTCACCTACTGCATTGGCAATCGCCAGCAGGTCTGCTGAAGGATGATATATAAGGACAAGGGCGAGTGCAGCTCTAGCTCCTGCATGAAGTTGTGCTCGAACCAAGCTTCGGATCTTCTTGGCGTTACTAAATTCTGACATTAGAGTCAACAGCGTGGGAAGGACTGCGTCCAAAGGGAACATTGTCTTCCAGATCACTCTCAATGCTTTATAGCACTTGTCGAAGAAACGGTGGACCTGCTGGACCCGATCTTTGAATTTCGCAATTGTGGAAGATTTCGAATGATCTTTCCAGAAAACCTCATCAAAAGATGATAGTTGAGTCAATGCGTTCACGCGCTCGTGAATCCGCTTGTTCTCCTCAGCTGGGTTCAAAGCTATAACTAGAAAAGGAAACAAAGGAAGATAAGAAGATATCTTTCATGAGAAACAATGAACAAGAGGACAGAGGTGCTTATAGTTTAAACTCTCTATGGATCTATGCAATTCAGCAAGCGCATATCGTTCCGCGTCAACCGCAAGCTCGTTCTTCTTCCTGATAATCGCAGCCAAGGCGTAAGTACTGCGCAAGTCTTTTTCCATCTGAGCGATTCGATCCTTCATACGTCGGAGTCGATCACTTTCAGAGCAAGCACCCGAGGAATCATCGGTAAATGAAGGCACGGGAAAAACCTGTAAAAATTGTTAAAAGGTGTGATGGATCATACGGATTCGACACTGGAATTTACTCCCATCGGGAGCGCGCAAATCAAAAGGTGTTATGGCAAGAAGACGCTGGCAACATTGCCAGCATGGAATTTGTTACAAACATAGAAAGTTTTATGACAGGACATTGTTTCAACCAAAGCAAGATTACAACAATAGAATCAAGGGGCTTGGGTCTGGTTGGACATGCTTGGTCCAATGGACGATTTCTTCACTGAGACCAGCTCAAGGAGCTGACGAGCACACTTAAGCGACGAGATCTTAAAGGCGCCCAAGTCAACAAGTCACCCATCTTGCTCTTTCGGCAGCTCCTTGGACATCTCTTCGATATTGGCTTTGAAGCCATGGCCCATCATAAGCTGAAAAGCTAGCAGGGCACCATAGGTACGTGAAGTACGTTTGAATACCTCGAGGACCTCCCTCGTATTGATGGCGAAAGCATAGATCAGCTGCCCCAAGGTCTTGTTCTGATCGATCTTGGGGAAGATCATCGAGTGCATCCGCGCCATGGCTCCTTTACCCTTCTGAAGGAGGTCCTTAACAAGCTGGTGAGACCCGAGGGTCATCGACAAAGCATTTGCTGGAGAATTATTTGGCAGCTTATCCAGAGCCTCAGCAGGGATGTCGGCAGCTTCTGGAGAAAGTGAAAGAGGAGGAACTCACTAACCAAAATCAAATCGATAAAGCAAAAGTCAGAAAGGAGGCAAAAAGGGAATTATTGAGCAAGGCCAAGGAAGATTGGCAAAGGATCTCATCTTTTTCAATCGACCGAGCTTCGGCAGCAAGCCTGGATGCCTATTCATCCTTCAGCCTCTTCCTTAGCCCCTCAAGCTCACCCTTCAAGGAATCAACCTCCTGGCGGGCCTCGGCAGCTATCTTTATCGCACCCTCCAGCTTCGAGGAAGAAGACTCGACCTCCTTTTGCAGCCGAGTCTTGTCAACTTCCAGAGAAGTGTATTGGAAGGCGAAGGCCTCCAGAGAAGTAATAGCAGCTCGCAAATCCTTAAGAAATAAGGAAAAGTAATTAGACAAAGAGCTGGTTGTCAACAAACTTACAATTTAATCAGGGAAACTGTCACACATTGATATATTGTTAAAACAGGAAAAGCTTACAGGTTTCCCTGGAGGAGAAGCTGTAGCCACGACAGTCAAAGAAATCTCCTTCCCTTTGGAAAGGGAATAAGCTGTTGATATTTGAGCCATGGGGGCTGCGGCAGGAGCCAAAGCCTCGGAAGCGGCCGGATTCGGCACAATGGCACCAGACTTGGCCTTCTTGGCCGGAGGCTCGATGAAGCTCTCTTCACTGCAAGAACAGGAAACTAGCAAATTCAGAATCGGATGCATATGGTGAAGTTAGAACACTATCCTGGGAAAGGAAGCGAGGACTTACAAATCATAGAGATCATCTTCATCGGCAAAGCCGCCGGATGATCTCTTTGGAGGCAGCGCCTCGGCCTTCTCCGCAGCTGCATCAACAAAGGCAGAACGATCAGTGTTGTCATCATGCATTGACCCTGCTGTGTCGCTTATATCATCGGCAGAGAATCGAGGATTGATGGAAAAGCTTCAGGATTCATCGGATCATCATGTTGGTCTATCGGGCTTGCGTCCCCTTCAGTATGGGACCCTACAAGGACTGAGGAATCCTTTTTTCGGAAGAATTGTTCAACAAGTCTTGCAAACATTCGGGAGCCGTAGGAATCTGTCGAAATCGACAAGTGAGAATAATGGCAGTTAAAATAATCAAAAGGAACAGGCCAATAAGAGCGTAAAAGAAAAATTTACCTCGGTTGGCGGATGATCAGTGTCAAATGGCGGTTGAGGAGATATCAATGGAATCGAGTCTTCCTGGCTAAAGAGAGTGAGACGCCGGACCTCGTCAAGCAGTTCTTTTTCGGATAATTCAGCAATATTTACTCTAGTCTCGTCCCTAGGACCCGAATACAACCACATCGGATGGGCCCTAGACATGATCGGCTGAACTCGACGTTTTAAGAACACAGCGGCTACCTCAGTACCTATCATGGTTTGACCATCAGATTCCTTGATCCGAAGGAATCTATCAAATAACTTGTCAACAGTTGGCTTCTCATCGGGTGAGAGGATGTTTTTCCAAGACTTCTTGGGTTTGGCTTCTAGGACGTCGGAGAATTGGGGGAGCTGGGAGTCGGCTGCTGATGAGTCTCTAATATAAAACCACTTCAGCCTCCATCCTTGCACTGACTCTTTCATCGGGAAGTTGAAGTATTTGACTTCCTTTCGAGCAACAAAACAAACTCCACCAATGACAAAGGACCCACCACTACTGTTGTATCTTTTCACAAAGAAAATCTTCTTCCACAAACCAAAGTGGGGCTCAATGCCCAAAAACGCTTCGCAAAGAGTGATGAAGATGGCAAGGTGAAGGATTGAGTTGGGGGTTAACTGCCACAATTGAATCTCATACACTCGAAGGATATGGTGAAGAAATTTATGAGCGGGGAGCGAAAGACCTTGGTACAAGAAGGATAAGAACATCACAGTAAAACCGGCAGGAGGATTGGGCCGTGAAATCGCACCTGGAAGAATAACATTCCCCTCGTCAGAAGAAATTATTCCGAGGCTCCGGGCCCTCTTTTCATCTCGCTTCGTGGTGGTAGAAGTTGGCCAATCGCCAGGAGTAGGCCCGGTCGCGGAACTTGACGGCGCTGGCGGCGCCGGAGCTGACGGAGGAACATCTGACGCGCTTCTCCGCGGCGGGTTTGGAGGAACCCTGGCGGTGGCGCCACTGCTCACGACGCTGGTAGCGAGAGTGGGGTTCTTCTTCTTCACCATTGTAGGATCTGAGGAAGATCTGGGAGCTGCGACGACGATGCGGTAGTTGCAAGCGAAAAAGTTGGATGAAGAAGAAGGGGCGTGATACCTCTCAAACATATCTATAATTTCTTATGTTCCATGCTACTTTTATGATGATACTCACATGTTTTATACACATTATATGTCATTATTATGCATTTTCCGGCACTAACCTATTGACGAGATGCCGAAGAGCCGCTTGTTGTTTTCCGCTGTTTTTGGTTTCAGAAATCCTAGTAAGGAAATATTCTCTGAATTGGACGAAATCAACGTCCAGTGGGCCTATTTTTACACGAAGCTTCCGTAAGACCGAAGGAGTCACGAAGTGGGGCCACGGGGCGCCGCCACACTAGGGCGGCGCGGCCTAGAGGGGGCCCGTGCGGCCCTAGCGTGTGGGGCCCCCGTGACGCCTCCTGACCTGCCCTTCCGCCTACCTAAAGCCTTCGTCGCGAAACCCCCAGTACCGAGAGCCACGATACGGAAAACCTTCCAGAGACGCCGCCGCCGCCAATCCCATCTCGGGGGATTCAGGAGATCACCTCCGGCACCCCCGCCGGAGAGAGGAATCATCTCCCGGAGTTCTCTTCATCGCCATGATCGCCTCCGGATCGATGTGTGACTAGTCCACCCCCGGACTATGGGTCCATAGCGTAGCTAGATGGTTGTCTTCTCCTCATTGTGCTATCATGTTAGATCTTGTGAGCTGCCTATCATGATCAAGATCATCTATTTGTAATGCTACATGTTGTGTTTGTTGGGATCCGATGAATATTGAATACTATGTCAAGTTGATTATCAATCTATCATATATGTTGTTTATGTTCTTGCATGCTCTCCGTTGCTAGTAGAGGCTCCGGCCAAGTTGATACTTGTGACTCCAAGAGGGAGTATTTATGCTCGATAGTGGGTTCATGCCTCCATTAAATCTGGGACAAGTGATGGAAAGTTCTAAGGTTGTGGATGTGCTGTTGCCACTAGGGATAAAACATCGATGCTTTGTCTAAGGATATTTGTGTTGATTACATTACGCACCATACTTAATGCAATTGTCTGTTGTTTGCAACTTAATACCGGAGGGGGTTCGGATGATAATCCGAAGGTGGACTTTTTAGGCATAGATGCATGCTGGATAGCGGTCTATGTACTTTGTCGTAATGCCCTGATTAAATCTCATAGTACTCATCATGATATATGTATGTGCATTGTTATGCCTTCTTTATTTGTCAATTGCCCAACTGTAATTTGTTCACCCAAAATCTGTTTATCTTATGGGAGAGACACCACTAGTGAACTGTGGACCCCGGTCCTATTCTTTACATCTGAAATACAATCTACTGCAATTGTTCATTACTGTTCTTCGCAAACAATCATCATCTTCTACACAATACATCTAATCCTTTGTTTACAGCAAGCCGATGAGATTGACAACCTCACTGTTACGTTGGGGCAAAGTACTTTAATTGTGTTGTGCAGGTTCCACGTTGGCGCCGGAATCCCTGGTGTTGCGCCGCACTACACTCCACCGCCATCAACCTTCAACGTGCTTCTTGGCTCCTACTGGTTCGATAAACCTTGGTTTCTTTCTGAGGGAAAACTTGCTACCGTACGCATCACACCTTCCTCTTGGGGTTCCCAACGGACGTGTGTCAATCGCACGCATCAAGCTCTTTTTCCGGCGCTCGTTGCCGGGAGATCAAGACACGCTGCAAGGGGAGTCTCCCACATCCAATCTCTTTACTTTGTTTTTGTCTTGCTTTGTTTTACTTTATTTACTGCTTTTTTTGCTTCTTATATTAAAAACACAAAAAAATTAGTTGCTAGCTTTACTTTATTTACTTTCTTGTTCTCTATATTAAAAACACAAAAAAATTAGTTACTTGCATTTACTTTATTTAGTTTGCTTTATTTACTACTGCTAAAATGGGTACCGTTGAAAATACTAAGTTTTGTGACTTCACTAGCACAAATAATAATGATTTCTTATGCACACCTATTGATCCACCTGCTACTACAGCAGAATTCTTTGAAATTAAACCAGCTTTACTGAATCTTGTTATGAGAGAGCAATTTTCCGGTGTTAGTTCCGATGATGTCATCGCTCATCTTAATAATTTTGTTGAACTATGTGAAATGCAAAAGTATAAGGATGTAGATGGTGACATTATAAAATTAAAATTGTTTCCTTTCTCTTTAAGAGGAAGAGCTAAAGATTGGTTGCTATCTCTGCCTAGAAATAGTATTGATTCATGGACTAAATGTAAGGATGCTTTTATTGGTAGATATTATCCTCCCGCTAAAATTATATCTTTGAGAAGTACCATAATGAATTTTAAGCCATTAGATAATGAACATGTTGCTCAAGCATGGGAGAGAATGAAATCTTTGGTGAAGAATTGCCCTACCCATGGACTAACTACTTGGATGATCATCCAAACCTTCTATGCAGGATTGAATTTTTCTTCGCGGAACCTATTGGATTCAGCTGCTGGAGGTACCTTTATGTCCATTACTTTGGGGGCGGCAACAAAGCTTCTTGATGATATGATGACAAATTACTCCGAATGGCACACTGAAAGGGCTCCACAAGGTAAGAAGGTAAATTCTGTTCAAGAAACCTCCTCCTTGAGTGATAAGATTGATGCTATTATGTCTATGCTTGTGAATGGTAGATCTAATGTTGATCCTAACAATGTTCCTTTAGCTTCATTGGTTGCCCAAGAAGAACATGTTGATGTTAATTTCATTAGAAGTAATAATTTCAACAATAATGCTTATAGGAATAATTCTGGTAACAACTATAGGCCATATCCTGCTGCTAATGGTAATAGTTATGGTAATTCTTATGGGAATTCTTACAACAATAATAGGAGTGTACCCCTAGTCTTGATGCCATGCTTAAAGAATTTATTAGTACACAAACTGCTTTTAACAAATGCGTTGAGGAAAAGCTTGATAAAATTGATATTCTTGCTTCTAAGGTTGATAGTCTTGCCTCCGATGTTGATCTTTTAAAATTGAAAGTTATGCCTAATAAGGATATTGATAATAAAATTGTTACTACAGCAAATGCCATCCAAGTTCGAATTAATGAGAATATTAGATTGATGGCTGAATTGCATGCTAGGTGGGAAAGAGAAGAAAACGAAAAACTAGCTAAAGAGAATAATGTAGCTAAAGTTTGGACTATTACCACCACTAGTAATGTTAATACTTCACATGTTGCTACACCTCCTACTATCAATGGTAAAATAATTGGTGTTGGCAATGTTTCTACCCCTAGTGCAAAGCGTGCAAAATTGCTTGAAACTGCTAAAACTGCTGAAACTGATAAAACTGCTGAAATTTTTCAAAATATTGGGGTCAATGATCCCATTGCTGTAGATCATAATGGTTTAGATTTTTATGATTGCCACATCTCTGAAGTTATAAAGTTCTTACAAAAACTTGATAAAAGTCCCAATGCTAGTGCTATAAATTTGGCCTTTACAAAACATATTACAAATGCTCTCATAAAAGCTAGAGAAGAGAAACTAAAACTTGAAACTTCTATTCCTAGGAAGTTAGAAGATGGTTGGGAGCCCATCATTAAGATGAGGGTCAATGATTTTGATTGTAATGCTTTATGTGATCTTGGTGCAAGTATTTATGTTATGCCTAAGAAAATCTATGATATGCTTGACTTGCCACCATTGAAAAATTGTTATGTGGATGTTAATCTTGCTGATAATGCTATAAAGAAACCTTTGGGGAGAATTGATAATGTTCGCATTATGGTTAACAACAACCTTGTCCCCGTTGATTTTGTTGTCTTGGATATTGAATGCAATGCATCTTGTCCCATTATATTGGGAAGACCTTTTCTTCGAACTGTTGGTGCTACCATTGATATGAAGGAACGTAATATTAAATATCAATTTCCTCTCAAGAAAGGTATGGAACACTTCCCTAGAAAGAGAATGAAGTTACCTTATGATTCTATTATTAGAACAAACTATGTTGTTGATGCTTCATCTCTTGATGTTACTTGATTCACACTTTCTGCGCCTAGCTGAAAGGCGTTAAAGAAAAGCGCTTATGGGAGACAACCCATTATTTTACTTCTGCACTTTTGTTTTATATTTGAGTCTTGGAAGTTTTTACTACTGTAGCAACCTCTCCTTATCTTTATTTTATTGCATTGTTGTGCCAAGTAAAGTCTTTGATAGTAAAGTCAATACTAGATTTGGATTGCTGCGCAGAAATAGATTTCTTGCTGTCACGAATTTGAGCAGTAGTCTCTGTAGAAAATTTATAAAAATCTGCCAATTTACGTGCGTGATCCTCCGATATGTACGCAACTTTCATTCAATTTGGGAATTTTCATCTGAGCAAGTCTGGTGCCTCTAAAAATTCGTCTTTACGGACTGTTCTGTTTTGACAGATTCTGCCTTTTATTTCGCATTGCCTGTTTTGCTATGTTTGATGGATTTCTTTGTTCCATTAGCTTTCAGTAGCTTTGTGCAATGTCCAGAAGTGTTAAGAATGATTATGTCACCTCTGAATATATGAATTATGCACTGACCCTCTAATGAGTTTGTTTTGAGTTTGGTGTGGAGGAAGTTTTCAAGGGTCAAGAGAGGAGGATGATACAATATGATCAAGAAGATTGAAAAGTATAAGCTTGGGGATGCCCCCGTGGTTCATCCCTGCATATTTTAAGAAGACTCAAGCATCTAAGCTTGGGGATGCCCAAGGCATCCCTTCTTCATCGACAACATTATCAGGTTCCTCTAGTGAAACTATATTTTTATTCCGTCACATCTTATGTGCTTTACTTGGAGCGTCTGTTTGTTTTTGTTTTTGTTTTTGTTTGAATAAATCGGACCCTAGCATTCTTTATTTGGGAGAGAGACACGCTCCGCTGTTTCGTATGAAGACATATGTTCTTAGCTTTATTCTTAATGTTCATTGCGAAATTTGAACTACTTCATTCATTGCTATATGGTTGGAAACGGAAAATGCCGCATGTGGTAAATGGTATAATGTCTTGAATAATTTGATACTTGGCAATTGTTGTGCTCATATAGATCATGTTTAAGCTCTTGCATCATGTACTTTGCACCCATTAATGAAGAACTACATAGAGCTTGTTAAAATTTGGTTTGCATGATTGATCTCTAGAGTCTAGATATTTTCTGGTTAAGGTGTTTGAACAATAAGGAGACAATGTAAAGTCTTATAATACTTACAATATGTTCATATGTGAGTCTTGCTGCACCTTTTATTCTTGAGTTTGCTTCAAACAACCTTGCTAGCCTAGCCTTGTATTGAGAGGAATTCTTCTCGTGCATCCAAATCCTTGAGCCAAACACTATGCCATTTGTGTCCACCATACCTACCTACTACATGGTATTTCTCCGCCATTCCAAAGTAAATTACTTGAGTGCTACCTTTAAAATTTCTATCCTTTGTCTTTGCAATATATAGCTCATGGGAAAAATAGCCTTCAAAACTATTGTGGTGAAGAATATGTACTTATGTGTCTTATTTCTTAATAAGTTGCTTGTTGAGCGGTAACCATGTTTCTGGGGACGCCATCAACTTTTACCTTTGTTGAATATCATGTGAGTTGCTATGCATGTTCGTCTTGTCTGAAGTAAGGGCGATTTTCATGATCATATGGTTTGAGTATGCATATTGTTAGAGAAGAACATTGGGCCGCTAACTAAAGCCATGATCCATGGTGGAAGTTTCAGTTTGGACAATCAATCCTCAATCTCTTATGAGAATATTATCTGTTGTTGAATGCTTATGCATTAAAGAGGAGTCCATTATCTGTTGTCTATGTTGTCCCGGTATGGATGTCTAAGTTGAGAATAATCAAAAGCGAGAAATCCAATGCGAACTTTCTCCTTAGACCTTTGTACAGACGGCATAGAGGTACCCCTTTGTGACACTTGGTTGAAACATATGCTATGCTATGATAATCCATGTTAATCCAAGCTAATTAGGACAAGGTGCGAGCACTATTGGTATACTATGCATGAGGCTTGCAACTTATAGGATATCTTATACATAACACATATGCTTTATTACTACCGTTGACAAAATTGTTTCTTGTTTTCAAAATGAAAAGCTCTAGCACAAAAATAGTAATCCATGCTTCCTCTCGCGAAGGGCCATTCTTCTACTTTATTGTTGAGTCAGTTTACCTACTTCTTTCTATCTTAGAAGCAAACACTTGTATCAACTGTGTGCATTGAGTCTTACATGTTTACTTATTGCACTTGTTATATTACTTTGTGTTGACAATTATCCATGAGATAAATTTGTTGAAGTTGAAAGCAACTGCAGAAACTTATATCTTCCTTTGTGTTGCTTCAATGCTTTTACTTTGAATCTATTGCTTTATGAGTAACTCTTATGCAAGTCTTATTGATGCTTGTCTTGAAAGTATTATTCATGAAAAGTCTTTGCTATATGATTCATTTGTTTACTCATTATCTTTGCCATTGCTTCGAATCGCTGCATTCATCTCATATGCTTTACAATAGTATGATCAAGATTATGATAGCATGTCACTTCAGAAATTATCTTTGTTATCGTTTACCTACTCGAGGGCGAGTAGGAACTAAGCTTGGGGATGCTTGATACGTCTCAAACGTATCTATAATTTCTTATGTTCCATGCTACTTTTATGATGATACTCACATGTTTTATACACATTATATGTCATTATTATGCATTTTCCGGCACTAACCTATTGACGAGATGCCGAAGAGCCGATTCTGTGTTTCTCGCTGTTTTTGGTTTCAGAAATCCTAGTAAGGAAATATTCTCGGAATTGGACGAAATCAACGCCCAGGGGCCTATTTTACACGAAGCTTCCAGAAGACCGAAGGAGTCATGAAGTGGGGCCACGGGGCGCCGCCACACTAGGGCGGCGCGGCCCTAGCGTGTGGGGCCCCCGTGACGCCTCCTGACCTGCCCTTCCGCCTACTTAAAGCCTTCGTCGTGAAACCCCCAGTACCGAGAGCCACGATACGGAAAACCTTCCAGAGACGCCGCCGCCGCCAATCCCATCTCGGGGGATTCAGGAGATCGCCTCCGGCACCCTGCCGGAGAGAGGAATCATCTCCGGAGGTCTCTTCATCGCCATGATCGCCTCCGGATCGATGTGTGAGTAGTCCACCCCTGGACTATGGGTCCATAGCAGTAGCTAGATGGTTGTCTTCTCCTCATTGTGCTATCATGTTAGATCTTGTGAGCTGCCTATCATGATCAAGATCATCTATTTGTAATGCTACATGTTGTGTTTGTTGGGATCCGATGAATATTGAATACTATGTCAAGTTGATTATCAATCTATCATATATGTTGTTTATGTTCTTGCATGCTCTCCGTTGCTAGTAGAGGCTCTGGCCAAGTTGATACTTGTGACTCCAAGAGGGAGTATTTATGCTCGATAGTGGGTTCATGCCTCCATTAAATCTGGGACGAAAGTTCTAAGGTTGTGGATGTGCTGTTGCCACTAGGGATAAAACATCGATGCTTTGTCTAAGGATATTTGTGTTGATTACATTACGCACCATGCTTAATGCAATTGTCTCGTTGTTTGCAACTTAATACCGGAGGGGTTCGGATGATAACTCTGAAGGTGGACTTTTTAGGCATAGATGCATGCTGGATAGCGGTCTATGTACTTTGTCGTAATGCCCCGATTAAATCTCATAGTACTCATCATGATATATGTATGTGCATTGTTATGCCTTCTTTATTTGTCAATTGCCCAACTATAATTTGTTCACCCAACATTTGTTTATCTTATGGGAGAGACACCACTAGTGAACTGTGGACCCCGGTCCAATTCTTTACATCTGAAATACAATCTACTGCAATTGTTCTTTACTGTTCTTCGCAAACAATCATCATCTTCTACACAATACATCTAATCCTTTGTTTACAGCAAGCCGGTGAGATTGACAACCTCACTGTTACGTTGGGGCAAAGTACTTTGATTGTGTTATGCAGGTTCCACGTTGGCGCCGGAATCCCTGGTGTTGCGCCGCACTACACTCCGCCGCCATCAACCTTCAACGTGCTTCTTGGCTCCTACTGGTTCGATAAACCTTGGTTTCTTTCTGAGGGAAAACTTGCTACTGTACGCATCACACCTTCCTCTTGGGGTTCCCAACGGATGTGTGTCAACTGCACGCATCAGGGCGCAAGGACGAAGTATGGAAAGGTTAGTTTACTCCTAGAGATTATAAAGTGAAAGGGAAACCTGAGGATTGAGCGGACACGTGTCGTTGCTTTCAATTTAGTAAGGAGATTTTTTCTCATCATTGATCGCGGAAATCAAGGAGTCATCTTGGTAACTGCGCGCAAGTAGTGGTCATTTCTTAAACAAAACCGTCCAGAAGAGGGATGGGCCCGTCAGGTCACGTCCTGTCAGTCAGATTTACAACAGTAGTTACGTCATCACTGACGTTAAGTTCGCTTGACGCATCCGAAGAAAAACTAAAATCGTTGAGTAGATCAACTTGAGTCTACGCACGGATTGCAAACATCCGCACCTAGACTCGGGGGCTACTCCCATCGGGAGCGCTGGACGCGCACCCGATAACTTTGGCGCTCCCGATAAATGTGGACTCGAAGACTTTGTTGTAAGGAAGCGTGCAAAAGGAATATCTAAGGAAAAGATTGGAATCGTTCGGCTCGAGTCCACGTACGGATTACAAACATCCGCACCTAGACTCGGGGGCTACTCCCATCAGGAGCGCCGATTGCGCACCCGACGAACTCTTTTGCACTCTAGGATCATGCTCGGGGACTTGATTCTGTGTAGAGTAGTGTTGTTTTCCCTTTGGCAGTTAACCAGCAAAGCTGGGCGCGCTACTCAATATCCTTTACGCATTAAACTTTCAGAATTTGAAGCCCCGATGCAAATGTATCGGATGACCTACGAAGACCTGCAGGAAACTTCGGCAGGAGAAGACGTTCGAGTAACACAACTTGAGTCTACGCACGGATTGCAAGCATCCGTACCTAGACTCGGGGGCTACTCCCATCGGGAGCGCTGGACGCGCACCCGATAGAAGAAGAAGAATTATCAAGGAAAAAGGACATTTGGTGGAGGCATGCTTTAGTCTCTACCCGAAATATCTTCGGCTAGACACTCGGGGGATACTGACGTGGGCATTGCCCTTCGGGTAACTGTTATTGCCCTATCCTGTACGGCCCAGCTGGAGGCCCATGAAGACACCCGATGGCAAGGTGGGCCGCTACGTCGGTGCCAAAGAAGATTCCTTGAAGAACAAGACGAAGAAGCGAAGGATACAAGGAAAGTCTAGAACCAGGGTCCATTATAACCTAGTCGTACCCGGACAGACCTCTCGAGACCTGGCTCCCTATATAAGGGCCAGGAGAGGGGCTGCTGAGGGACACGCGCAATCTTAGCAACTTTAGCCACCAGAAGTCTAGAGCTAGGGTTTCATAGCACTTAGCCTCTCGACGAGATCACAGCCGAAACCTTCGATACCCCATTGTAACCCAATATTTTCATAATCAAGATCAGACAGGCAGGACGTAAGGGTTTTACCTCATCGAGGGCCCCGAACCTGGGTAAATCGCTTTCCCCGCTTGTTTGATAACCGATGTCTCGTGTCAGCCTACAGGATTCCATCTACCCTAAGCCCCTAACGGAGGGCATTGCCGAGGAGTAACCTCCATAGACGCTTCATAAAACAATGTCGCAGTAATGAACAAGTACACGTGAGAGGGTAACAATTATACAATCGATGCCCGCATGCAGCGCATGCATTCTAACCGTACAAACATACTTCGCATAGATCTGCTATGATATCACTGTTGGGGATTTGTAGCAGAAAAAATTGTAACTAACGCAACCATGTTCCCCAGATCTATCTAGGAGTAATGTTGTAACGGAGAAGATATCGGTGACGTACCCTCGTAGACCATAGCGGTTAACGTTCTGCTGGAACATGGTTGATGTAGTCGTACTTCGTCGCCGACCTCGAGGTCATGTAGAAGTCCTCCCGTACCACCATGAGTACCGCAAATGCAGCACCTCGCAGTTTCACACACATACAATGCTCAATGACACTCCAGTCCTCAGATCCAGCTAAGGTTGCGGAAGAAGATCTTCTGGATCCAATTCCCGACAACGCTCCCGCGTACCAGGTGGAGTACTCCCTCCAAGCGTAGCTCTTCGAGGAGCCACGGGTTGAGAGAGAACAAGAGAGAGGGAGAGATAAGGGAAGAGGAGAGGAGGTGCCCAAAGGGGTTCCTTTTTCTCCCAAACCCTAATTCTCATTGTGTGCTCTCCTCCTCCAAATCCCTCCACTATATATAGGGGGAAGGGGAGGGGTGGATTTTCATCCCTTGGCAATATGGGTAAAAAGGGGACATGGGAGGGGGTGGCCGGATGGGCCCCTTAAGGCCCCCGCGTGCCCCCTTTTCCCGAACCCTAGCCCCCAATCTCATGGAGGGTGGCCGACCACTTAGTGGGCCCCTCTCCAGGAGATGCCCATTAAGGTTGGCAATACCTTTTATTAATAAATACATACTTATTTAATATTAATTCATTTAATTAACATACAATACATATTATTTAACTCCCGGTGATCCTAGACACCTCTTGTATAACTCTGAACACCTTCAAATTCTCCCAGAACTCTTTCTGGTTCTCTCTTATCTATTCTACGGTGTTTCCTTTGAATCCAAAACAATCTTAAGTTTTGTTGAACCCTTAAGTGTGTTTCTCTATGATTCGACAATGACATAGACATGATCGAGACACTCTTCGATCAATGATCACCAGGGTGTTTTGGAGACCAATAGTGAACTCCATGTATTCTACGAAGATGTGATCGTCGTTTGAACCATTGTGTCGTATCCCATTCCCTTTGTTAGTTTGATACCGGCACTTGATCATCGGTGTCAAGATACCTAGTTCGATCTCGTTACCAACAAGGTTGTTCAACTCGTTCCGTTCGATTCCATCCTCATGAACTAGTCATGTGTTGCAAATCTGATGTAATCTCACCGAGTGGGCCCAGAGTATCTTCTGTCACGTGGATGAACACATCCCGCTCTTGATCCATATGCCTCAAACCATCCCATTTGATACCCAACTACACCTTTATTACCACCCTGCTACAGTGTGGCGATTGATGCAGCCAAAGCAGCTTCTGGTGACGGTAATTAGATATGGTCTCACAGTCTAAGGATTAGGTTACTATGCTTTCATAAATATTGTAATGTTGAACTTGATGTGACTTTGATCGCGTTACAATACTTATATGTGGGAATTTCCATCATATCATTCACTCAATAATATGATTGCATTGTTGATGACTACGTGTCCATGATCGGGAAACCTCGGCCTACGATTGACCATAATGAACTAGTTGTGCACATGTGCTCACTAGTGACACTGGTTTGTTTACAGTACCACACGTGTATCAATGTTTCCGATTGATACACTAATAACATGGCATCAAACTATTATGACCTATTGATATATAATAATAGATAAACACTCTTTAATTTTTTTGCCTCTAGGGCACTATATCCAACAAGTACAAGGCTATGTTTATGTCGACTTTTATATGGGCCTTCCTTTATTCAACACGCTTAGATCCTGGGCTCCGGATGCTTCCAGTCTTCTAGCTTCATGGGCTTCTTCCTGATTATGTACCATGGATATTGATGTCATACGACAAATGAGGTATACCCATGTCACCAGTGGCCTCAATATTTTGGGCAGTAACAAATGCAAGTGAATCCTTTTAATCCTATGATGGCAGTTCCTCCAGCTCAGTTTAACCCACTGATGACGATGCTTGCTAATGTCATCACGTTGGGACTCCAAGTGCAGAATGTCGTAGTCAGAGAAGTCTTTTCCCCACAAGGATGACTCGAGGGTTTATATCGAACTCTCGGGGAATTGACTTAGAGGTATCTTCTTTTCTTCTTCTTCTAGCAATCCCGCAAAGAAAAGTTTTGCCTTGTGTCCCCAACTCCACCGTGTGGTTGTCAAGCACAAAGTTTCATATTAGTGATTGTAGACAAAAGAGGTAATATAAGTAAAGTAAAGTAAATAAACTATGTAGACTAAATAAAAGCGGTAAAGAGATAGTTATTTATTGGTTTTTGTGTGTGATTAAGTAAAGAAATTATTTTTGTATTTTCGGATTAAAATAGTGTTGCAAGTAGAAAGTAAGATAAATGCAATGGAAAGGTGTTTCTTATGATTAAAATTGGACCGGGGTTCATGGGTTCACTTGTCTACTCTCTTTTTTAAGTTGTAGTGGAATCTAACAATTCATCAATGAAATAATATAGGTGGAACTTAAATATGTGTTTGATAAGCATTCATATGGGCATCACATCCTAACATTGAGATGATGCAACACATCTCTCTTACACTCCACAAGAAAGGGAAAACTCCAAGAAATCTTGTATTACGAATTAACAGAGCATAGCTTTAAGTACTTTGACATGATGTTTGAATATCAAATATGCTACCTTGAGCAAACAAGATTATCACTATTTTCACATCATAAACATAGCACATGCATGCATTCACTTTATCCCTTGTTAGGCGGCAAAGGAAAAGTTAAAACCTTAATAGATCATGAATTTGTTTTCACTATTCAATCATAAAACCATGCTACTCCATCTAATACACACATCTCCCCACACATGTTCTTGCATACAAGGTTGATCAGAATAAGCACTTACGAACAGGGTACATAATATGCATCTATCAATACATCTTACACATAATAGATTCCAATCTTGTATCTTAATATCATAGAATAAAGATCCACCACATAGGAATTACATATATGACCATAATCATGTTGGGCAGCTCATAGGGTACTAAGATCTATGAAGAACAAGAGAGAAATAGATCAAGCTACTGCCACAAACCCATAGTCTAGAGGTGAACTACTCCCCCTTCATCATGGTGTTGATGTGGAAGACGTTGGAGAAGGTGGAGACCCCTCCGGTGGCGGCTCTGGCGGAGTCTCCCCCTCCAATCTTCGCTGCTGCAGCCTCTGTTTTGGTGTTTCTATCCTTCGGCGGCTCTCTCCTCAAGGAAACCCTAGGGGTGTCATATATATAGGTTTTTTTAGGTCAAAGGGAGTTCATGGACGAAAGAATCAGGCGAAACGAACAGTCGATGGCGAAAAGTGGGTGGGTGGCGTGCCCACCCATACTAGGAGTGCCAACACCGCTCTTTTGGGCCTCAGGCTCTCTCTCGTGAGGTCCAAGCGGTCCATATGCTCCTTGTGGCGAAATATTGATGTCCCTAAAATCCTATCTCAATTTGACTCCGTATAGGTCCCTGAAAGTGGAAAATACACCAAACAAGTTTTTCCTGTTCTACAGAGTTATAGCCCAAATAAAGGGGATAAATCCCCATAAATCAATGTAGAACATGGATATAAAATCATATATGTTGCAAATATGTGGAAATATGTGTCAATAAAGTACAAAGTTCATGTTTTTATTTGAAATGGGGGAAATATCGCCCCAGCTTCTAACAACATTTTACAAAGTTCATGTATGCATTTTACATGAATCACCCGCTGGTTCCCCCAAGTTCTAATAGCTAAGGCAGTGGCATTGGCTAAAAAGGGAACTCTCAACAACAACCATATGTGTCTCGTTTGAACAAGAACAATAAGAAAGTACAGAAGATACAAAGTTCGTAAAGTCGGAAAATCAGTGTTGAGAAAGTGATTACTGCTGGTAGGGATCAGATTTCTCGGGCAGTTGGGCCTGCTTTAGATCCTAGGTTCAAGATGTTGTATGTTATAATGTATTGAACCTGGCCATTATGTTGGTTTGTGCCCTAGGATTAAGAGATGCTTTATCTGTAGCAAAACTAGGCATCATATGGATGCATGTCACATGTGGTACACTCCTATGCCGAATACTTTGTATTGGGGTAGTGCCAATCCAGGCCTTGGTTTCTTTCATGTGGAGGTTGAAGGCCCTAAAGCTATGTAGTGGCTCAATATGGAGAATGTTGGTTTTGTGATAATTAAGGAGGAGGGCATTTCTGAGAATGAACTTGAACAAAATTTCAATGAGATATGGAAAGTAAATTGGTTCTAGCAGATCAAACAATTGTTTGCCAAGAAGTTCCTTGTTAGATTTCCACCCGACAAGAAAATCAAAGATTTTGTGGAATACCCTCTATCAACCTCAAGAAGAAGGGAGTGATTGTGTACTTCATTAACTGGAAGGTGGAGGTTGATCCTTTTGAAGAATTTCAAGAGGTCTGGGTGAAGATTGTGGGTTTCCCTACTAAATGGCTTACCTGGAAGTTCATTTGCTAGGTGTCTACTTCCTTAGGTGTGTTGGTCAATGTTGATTGGCATGGTATATTCAGAAGTTTCTATAGAGATGTGAGAGTGAAGGTCTCTCTCAGAGATGTTAACAAAATCCCTACCAATAAGCTATCTGAGATGGAACAATGGTTTTTCCTAATTGACTTCTCTGTTTAGAATGCTTTGGAGGCAGGGTGATGGAGATGAGGATGATGATGGTCATGATGACCTTGAAGAACAAGGTGATGGAGAGAAAGATGTAGGGGATGATTTTCAGGATCATGCAAAACAAGCTAAAAGTGGTGGATCTAGTAGGATGGATAGTGATACCAATACTCCTAAACCAAATCCAGCTGAAACAAGAGGTAGCAGAACAGTAACAAACTCAATGCAGGATGCTCTTGAAGCAAGTGTGATTAGAAAGGTTTTAAATATTGGTCGTTCTGTGATCCCATGTTCTCAGCCTCTGGTGGCAAGGAGGGTTGAGGAAAACATTGATGGACATCTATTGCAGAGGTTTGATGCAGAAAGTGATATGGATATCCAGGCCTGGTACACTAGGACAGCCATTGATACGAGGATTAAGTCTAAGGTTGTACCATTATTATATCGTATTGTTATTATTAGGGAATAATGTAGCCAGGTCATGTGGTGGGCCATCTAGGGATTTAAGTTGTGTCTGTTTGACTTGGTCCTGTCTGAGTCAAACTAGGGTTAGGCCCATAATGGGGCGCCCCAGCCCAATAGGGGCTGGCCGGACACCTTACCCCTCATATAAGGAGGTGTGGCGGCTAGGGTTTAGATAGCTAAGTTTAGACTAAAGATTAGGGTTTACCCCATTGCGTGTGATCACGTGTATCATCCCTCCGGGGGTACGGCACTGCCGTTTATCTATTATATCCGTTGCGAAGGTTCTTGTGTTCATCAAGGATTATCTAGCTCAAGGTTTGAGGCGTATCGTTCATCGGTCCGTTGCTTGCTGGATTCGTTCCCTCTTCTCCAGGCTGCGTTCATCGCGTTGTTGGGAGGATCTATTATCCCGGGTTCTCGCTGTGAAAGATCGGGCATCAACCTAGGAGGATCTGCTGGGATCCCCCTTATCAGAAAGTGAGGAAGGGGTGCAAGCTGGCACAACAATCAAAGCTGTTGTGGCGCCCCTGGTCCCTACACATGTGCTATCTATGAAGAAGTCTGCTCCCGTTAATGGGAAGAAGACTTGGGGCCTTGTTTAGGCAATAAGGATGAGCAATAGGATTCAGCGGGATAGATGCTTTGTCATTGAGAAAGCCCAAGAAATTAAGAAGGCCAAGAATCTTGAATTGCCCAAAGGTAAGTAAAAAAAATCATGGGTTCTCTAACTCCTTTGAAGCTTTAGACAATTATAAGCTCCTACAAAATGCTAGAGAAGCAGTCATTATAGCCTGGGATGTAGTGATGATGATATTGTTAGAAATATAGATGTTATTAAATCTGTAGAGGTGGTTGATAATCCTAATATGTTCCTTCCTATTGACATTAGTCTAACAACAGAGGATATCGGGGCCCCTGAGTTGGATCATGTTGGGTCACTCTAGGGTGATAAGTATGATCACATTAGTGATATTTCTGATGATGGGGCTGCTTGGACGGTGATCTCTAGTAGGAAAAGAAGTAAAAAAAAGAAAACGATCTTTAACTATTATATTTCTGATAATTTGTTTTTGTGAATCAAAAAAGATGGGCTTCACTACCCTACAGTAGGGAAGTTTGCTTGGAACTCGCTCCCTGTTAAGAATACTACTGGTGCTATTCTTGTGGGTATCAGTAATGATCTATTTGATGTTGTCGGGACATACATGTGTATTATGTATGTGTCTTTATTAAAAATAAGAAATACAATGTGATATGGAGGATTATTATGGATCTTCCTATGAGGAGCATAAATTAGAGTTCATTAATGAGCTTCACAATGTTCTCTCTTGTTGTGCAGGACCCACTATAGTGGGGAGGGGTGGGGTGATTTCAATCTCATTAGAGATAGTAGTGAGAAAAATAATGGAAATATCAATCAACATTGGGAAAACTTGTTCATTGACTGGATTAACAAGTTTGGCCTAATTGAAATTAAGAATGCTAGTAGACAGTTTTCTTGGGCAAATAATAAGGATAATCTGATTATGGCTCTTCTAGATAGAGTGTTTGTTACTACATGTTGAGATGGTATCTTCCCTTCAAGTTGTGTTACTTCAAAAACTAGAGTGGATAGCGACCATACTCCTATGTTTTTGGCTGAAGCCATTAAAATCCCTGGAACAAAGTAGTTTGCATTTGAGAAGTGGTGGCTACAAGTGGGGGATGTAGATCAAGTGGTGGCCAAATTCTAGTTGGCCCCTTTGAAAGGACACATATGTCGCCTAGAGGGGGTGAATAGGTGATTTAAAAAATTTATGAGATGGGCTTAAAAAATGCGGAATAAAACTAGCTTTTACTTTGTCAAGCCCAAAACCTATATACTATGGTTCACCTTTGTGCACCAATAACTTATGCTAAGCAATACAAGCAACTATGTGATAGCAAGATATATAACTTCAAGCACGAAGGCTATCACAAAGTAAAGTGCATAAGTAAAGAATTTGGGTATAGTGATAACCGAGGCACGCATAGACGATGATCTACCCCGAAGGTCACACTCTTGCAAGAGCTAATCTCCATTGGAGAGGTGCGGTGGCTTTGTACTCCCCGAGCGCCACAAGACCTCACCTTGAGGTGTGGCTTCATGATGAACACCAACACCACAAAGGCCTCACCCCAAGATGTGGTAGAACACCACACACCGAATGCCACAAATGCCTCACCTTATTCTCCGGTGACCCTCACCACAAAGGCCTAGGTCACGGTTCCACTAAGGGATTTCCTTCGAGGCAACAATCGGGCCTTACACAAAGCTTGGGGCACACATCCAAAACGGGCACACATCCAAAACTTAATTGGAGGCTCCCAAGAAATCGTCACAAAGGCCTCAAAGTTGTCTAGGATCCAAGAAGCCAAGAGTAACATGCTCCTCACTTTCACTTCCATCAATCTTCTTGGAAATATCAAACCGATGCACCAAATGCAATGGCAAGTCCCTCACTCTCAAATTCCACCAAAGCTACAAAAGCTATTGGGGGAATAAGAGAGGAAGAACAAAGTAGGAAAACACCAAATGCTCCGAGATCTAGATCTAGAGGGTTCCCCTCACAAAGAGAGGGATTTGTTTTGTGGAAATGTAGATCTAGATCACCTCTCTCTTTTCCCTTAAAAATATGCAAGAATCATGGGAGGAATCAAGAACTAGGGCAAGCATTGAAGGTCAACAATGGCGGAGAGAGAAGGGGAAGAAGCCACTGGTCCAAGGAGGAATAAGGGGGTCTTATATACCCTCTCCCAATGAAATATGATAGTTCGGGACCTCCCATGCCGGATTATCCGCCCTCGGACCGGCTTATCCGCCCCAACCCTCGGAAAACGGTTAAGGACGTTAGTAGGACCAAAAACGCGAGCCCCTCTATAGGGACCAGATATTTTGCCGTATTATTGGCTGGATTATTCCTTTGGGACGGATATTTCACGGTCCGGATTAGCCACCCCCAACTAGGGCCGGATAATCCTCCCCCCGAAAACCGGTAGAAACAACAAAACAAGAATGAACATAACTTGAGCATCTGGACTCCGGTTTTGATTATCTTGGGATTTTTTTTGAAGCTAGTAACAAGATCTACAAGGTCATGAAGGGAAACATCATAGTCCAGCTAAAAGGACATGGATGCCGCCTAGAGGGGGTGAATAGGAGGTTTAAAACTTTTACGAATATGGCTTAACAAATGCGGAATAAAACTAGTGTTTAATTTGTCATGCACAAACCTATGTGATAGCACTACAAGTAACTATGTGATAGAAAGATATATAACTTCAAGCATGAAGGCTATCACAATGTAAAGTGCATAAGTAAAGAGCTCGGGTATATGAATAACTGAAGTGACGGGGAGACAACGATGTATCCCGAAGTTCACACTCTTGCGAGTTCTACTCTGCGTTGGAGCGGTGTGGAAGACAAGTCACTCCAAACACACGAAGGCCACCGCATTCTCCTCGATAATTTCCCACCAAAAGGGATGTCCTCGATCCACTATGGAACCTTAGTGTGGTCACCGAACCCGCACAAAGCTTGGGGATATCTCCACAACTTAATTGGAGGCTCCCAATAAATTGCCACAAAGGCCTTTCCCTTGAAGAATCTCCACAACTTAATTGGAGTCCCCAAGAACACCACAAAGACCACTAAGCC
Source organism: Lolium rigidum (assembly GCF_022539505.1). NCBI lineage: Eukaryota > Viridiplantae > Streptophyta > Magnoliopsida > Poales > Poaceae > Lolium > Lolium rigidum. The sequence goes on along the minus strand of NC_061513.1, from coordinate 142,683,286 downwards.
GTCTAGGGTCCAAAGACCCAAGAGGAACAAGCTCCGTGAACAAGCTCCCGAAGTGCACGAACTTTCACCTCCACGTATCACCGTGGAGAAGTCAAATCGATGCACCAAATGCAATGTCTAGAACACCACAAAGATGCCCAGATCCTTCACTCTCAAATCCCAACAAAGCTACTAAAGCTATTGGGGGAATAAGATAGGAAGAACAAAATAATAAGAGGAACACAAAATTTCTCTCCAAGATATAGATCTAGAGATTCCCTCACAAAGAGGGGGATTTGATTGGTGCAAATATAGATCTAGATCAATCTCCTCTCACTTTTCCTCAAATTTGAGCAAGAATCATGGAGGGATTGAGGGAGAGGAAAAGCTCTCAAAATGCAACAATGGTGGAGAGCAAGAGGTTGAAGAAGTAGTAGACAACCCAAAAGAGAGATGAGGGGATGCCAAAAACTGCCCGTTGGGGCTGGCTCGACTTGGGCCGGTAGTACCCTGGGAGGTACTACCGGCCATGCTCGGGCGGTACTACCGGCCAGCCCAAACTCCTCTCTTTTTCTATTAAAAACAAATATGGGCAAACTTAGAAAAACAATAACTAGAGTTTGGAAACTCCGATCGACATGAAACCAATTTTGTTAGAAAATATGGAAACTAGTTGGGGACGATTTTCTATTACTTTTAGAGTGAAACCTCTCAATACGAGAAACCGGGAATATCACCGATATCGAAAACGCAACAAGTGATAAACGCGAAATCCATTTTTGATGAACTAGAGCTTATCATGGAACTAACCACAAGCTCTAAAACACCACATGGATAAGATCCAAATACAACCAAGAAAGATAATGCAAGAATGCAAAGGTTTGACCACACTCCGAACGATACGATCGAGTTACTCACCCAAGAGCCCCTTGATAGTACGACACCTAGCCTATAAACCGATCTCCCAACAAAACCATGAGAGCGGTAAGAAAGAAACCCTATCCAGAGCAAACCTTAACTTTGCGCATTCCACTTGAACTTGATGATGACGATCTTGACCGCAACAAGATGGAACACCTTTCTTCATTGTGCTTGCTTGATGAAGTCTTGCGGATTGTTTCCCCATAATCCACTATGGGAGAGATTCTTCTTCGGTGCATCTTCACATATCCATGAAGACAATATGAATGGCAAGCTTCAAGCATATGATCTCTCCGAGTTGGGTTATCTTGAACTTGCACCTCATTTCATCTTATTGCAACCTTGAAGCTAGCATATGGTTCAAGCATTGCCTATGGACAACTCCTACAAATATAACTCAATGTAACCATTAGTCCATATGGATTCTCATTAATTACCAAAACTACACATGGGGGCTCTATGCAATTTCACCAGCAAGGAAGGATAAAAACAAATGATGAGAGGTTTGACCTATCTAAAAAAGATAAACCGGTAAAACTTCCAACCTTCAAAATGCAATAAAGAATGCATATGAAATCCGTTTTTGATGAACTAGAGCTTTCCATGGAGAATAACACAAGTTCTAAATCCTCTCATGGATTAGAACCAAATAAGAACCAAGAAAGATGATGCCCATGATGCAAAGGTTTGAGCTCTCTCCGAATGATATGGTGAAATTTTTCACTTGAGAGCCACTATCCTATAACCCGGCCTCACAACTAACACCACAAGACCGGTAAGAAACAAACCCTATTAATATCATACATTTTCCTTGCGTATATTCCACTTGACGTTGATGATGACGATCTTTTCCACCTCAAGATGGAACACATTTATTGATTACACTTGCTTGTTGGAGACTTGCAAATTGCTCCCCCATACTCCTATGGGAGATGCTCTTATTTGGGCATGTCTTCAAATATCCATGATCACCATAAGAATGGAAAGCTTCAAGCATATGATCTCTTCTAGATGCCCATCTTGAACTTCCACTTCATTTCTTCATTCTTCATCATGTTGATGTCTTGAAGGTGCACTTGAGAGCACACTTCATCTTTGTCTTCAAGACATACTTGACACTTTATCTTCTTCATTTTTATCTTCTTGCATCCTTCAAGCCAACATATGGTTCAAGCATTGCCCCTGGACAAATCCTACGAATATAACTCAATGCAATCATTAGTCCACAAGGATTGTCATTAATTACGAAAACCACACATGGGGGTTCCATGCACTTTCACACTTGTCATCTTGTTAAATCTATTGACAGGTGACAATTTAAAATAATAAATACTATGAAATGGCTAAAGGGATAACATTGAATCTGCCAAATATAAACTTAAGCAAAAACTTGTTGATGGGTATGATTTGTTGGATATTATTTCCGAAACTCAATGTTTATCTCCTGTTTGAAAAGCTAGAATGAAAATCATTTATGATGAGCTCTCTGATGTTTGGAAGAAGGAGGAAATTAAAGCTAGGCATAGATCTAGAGAGAGATACATCTTATAAGGAGATCGTAATACTGCTTTTCCCATTATGTAATTAATTAGAGGAGGAGGAAGAAATAATGGGACTTCAAGGTGAGGATGGTCTAGTGGAAGATAACAAAGGTATGTTGAAAATTGATGTTGCATATTACAAGTTTTTATTTGGTAGGGAAGATAGGCTAGATATTGACCTGGACGATAACTTTTAGCATGATCAGAAACTTGTCACTAATTAACATAATAATATGCTAGATGCTGAATTCTATGAGAAAGAAATAAAGGATGATGTGTTTAGTTCATATGTTGATGCCCCGGTCCTGAAGGATTTTTTGTTTTATTCTACCAGCACTTTTGGGATCTCATTAAACTTGACTTGAGGGCTATGGTTAATGATTGGAATAAGGGGGAGTTGGAAATTTTTAGATTGATTTTTTCTCTTTTGGCCTTAATCCCAAAAGAGGCTGATGTTGTAACTATACAGAAGTCTAGGCCTATTTCTCTAACTAATTCCAATTTTTAGATTTTTTCCAGATGTGCAACCAATAGGTTGGGAGTTGTTAGTAAAGACTTGATTTCTCCAAATCAAACAACCTTCATTAAAGGCGGACATATTCTGGAAAGTGTTGTATCTACACATGAAATTATTCATGATGTTGTACATAGTAGTCAGTCTGGATTTATTTTTAAACTAGATTATGAAAAAGCCTATGATAGAGTTTATAGATAGTTCTTCCTAAAAATGTTGGAGATGACGGGTTTTAGCCCCAAGTGGTTGGAAATTTTAATAATCCTTCTGCATAATGGCTTTGTGGGGGTTAGGATGAATCATGAGGGCTTTGGCAAGGGGACCCCATATCCCCTATTTTGTTTACCTTTATGGCAGATGTTTTCCCAAAAAAGTCAATGAAAGCGGCTGCCAACAGTTAGATTACTTGCTTAATGAAAAATATGAATGGAACCGGGGTTATTACCATGCATTATGCTCATGATACCCTCCTCTTCTTGGAGAACAACCTTAATACTGATATTAACATGAAATGAATTGTGTCATGTTTTGAACAAATGTCTGGCATGCGTATTAATTTCCATAAGTGTGATCTTGTTCCTACCAATATTGAGGATGCAAATGCACATATGATAGGTCAAAATCTAAGCTGCAAGTTAGGGATTTTCCTTTAAATTACTTAGGAGTGCCTCTGCATAATAAGAAGCTTGGAACAGAATATCTTCATCCTATCATAGATAAGATTTTGAAGAAAGAAGCTAGATGGAGGGAAAACTTCTTAACCATGTTGCCAAATTAGAGTTGGTTAGAAGTGTCATGTCCAACATTCCCCTTCATTTACTAAATTTCATTAAGTTTCCCAAATGGGCCATCTCCATGATCAAATCTCAGATGGCCCATTGCCTTTGGGATGATTACGAGGGCCATTTCAAATATGATTTAGCTAATTGGAGCGTGGTGACTCAGTAAAAGGAGTTTGGGGGGCTTGATATCCCAAACTTAGCTGAGATGAATATGTGCGCCTCCTTGCTTCTTGGGTAAAAAGCTATAGCCTTGACGATAACAAACTTTGGAAACATATACTGAATACAAATACACGGTTGATAACCCTAATATCTTTCCTAGCTCTTCCATTGGTACCTCTCCCTTTTGGAAAGGTGTTATATGGGATGTTAAAGATGCCAAGATGGGCTATCAATGGAAGGTGGGGGTGGTAGGAAGGTTAAGTTCTGGGAAGAGCATAGGTTTGGGACCTTAGTGACAAGGTATCAACTTGTCAACTTAGTGATGTTGCTTCAAGTGCTTGGGCTGAAATTCAAAGAGTGAGCATTAGCTCCAACTCTCTCACTTTGGTCAGTACCTCCAACTTATAAAATAATAGCAAAAATAATATGGTGCCTAATAGGATAAATGTTGGAATTATGTGGAATCTTTGGTTAATTAGAAATGATTCATGCTTCAATTGTGCTCCTTGGATTGGGATGCAAGTGGTATAAAGGAAGGTTTCTTACACTCTTGCTCAATGGAGTGTCTTGCTAAAAGAAGTGAAAAAGGGAAGGCTCATGGCAGTGGTGGCCAAGCTAGAGGCATTAGCTCGTGCTCCACCACTACTGTTGTGGCCGGAGCCTGGCTGACAAAAGAGAAGAAAGCTAAAACTGAAGATGACGTGATGATGCACAACCAGATCCACAATTGCGATGAGCATGGGATGATCACAACCCTAGATCCGAAGAATACGTTGAAGGCAAAAACGATGATGTTGGTCGGGGATGGAGATGGCTTCATAGTGATGCCTAGGCTCTAGTGCTCTCTCAGCTTCCGTCTCCTGGTTTTTGGGTCTTGTCACTATGTTCTGGTTGTTGTTGATGTCCTAGAGTTGAGTGTCCCAATGTGTGTTATAAACTGGCGGGGCCAAAAGTCTTTCCGAGGCTTGAAAAGGAACTTATGTTATGTGTATGTGTTTGAAATGAAACCGGGACTACATCCCCTTTCTTCTAAAAATCTGCTAGAGTTGCCCCTAGAATGTGGGAAAACTTGTGCCTGGAAATGTTTTACTCCCTAACCCGATGCAAAGTAAATACTATGGTTGTCCATAAAATAATATCAAATATTATCTAAATTCTGATGTATTTATACACTAAAGAGTGTCTTGACAAACTTCTAAGAGCATCTCCAGTCGCGTCCCCCAAACCGTCCCCCAAACGGCGTCGGATCGAGCGTTTGGGGGACGTCGCTCCCCATCCGCGTCCCCCAAACACCATCCCCAATCAAAAATTCAAATAGTTTGCATTCAAAAGAGATCGTTCCCGCCGAATCGTCGCGATCAAAGTAGCGGCGATTAAAGTACTGGGCGTGCGATCATATTATAGACCGGTGGTGCATGCTAAATTAGAAGAATGGGTTGGGTGACGCCGACGCATCCTGAGTCGACGTAGGCCCGTCGATCACGATGAACTCATCGTGATCTACCCGGTGTGCATGCTCCGTATGCTCCGTCGCCGACGCCGAGACAGAGGCCGACGCAGGTGTAGTAGCAGATGCTGTCGTAGACGCGTATGCCGGCTCTTGCTCCGGGGTTGGGGTTGCTGCCACTGCCGCTGCCGCTGCCGCTGCCTGGGCCGCCGCCTCGGCCGCCGCCATTTTGGCTTCGATGTCGTCGAGGATCTGGCCTTTGAAGAAGTTGTGCGCCGCCCGCGTCCGGGGAGACATTCCTTCTATCGACGCTCTCAGCAGGGACATGTCGTCCCTGCTTTTCTTGAGCTCCATCTTCTCCTCTTGCCTCTTGAGCAGCGCCGCCGACCTTTCGTCGGCCTTTTTGTCGCGGGAGAGCAAGGTCGAGGAGACCTCGACGAGGCATTTCGCGATCAACGCCTGCGTCTTCTCGGACGATGCAGCGTCGGCCAAGGTGGCCTTGGCATCCTTGTTGCCGATAGGGCGCCCTGCCGATGTTGCCAGCGGCGCATCCAGATCAATGACGTCTTTCCCCTTCGACAATGACTGGCGCATCAACCGCCATTTCTCGTTCATCTTGAGCTTGCTATAGCAATGCGTCAGCGTGAAAGACTTATGTCCTTCCGAGTTTCTCCGGTACAAATCCATGGCCTTGTCAAACTAACCAAAGGAAACACAATCATTTCATCGAACAAAATGTAGGCGCTACAGATTATGTAAGAAAGATTCGCACCATTTGGCTGATGTCGACGCCGCGTGATACGTTGCAAACGTATCTATAATTTTTTATGCTCCATGCTTGTTTTCTACCAATTCCCTTATGTTTTATGTGCATTTCAATACACTTTTTAGCATTTTCTGAAACTAACCGATTGACATAGTGCCACAGTGCCAGTTCCTGTTTTCTGCTATTTTTGTGTTTCAAAAAAGTTGTACAGGAAATATTCTCGGAATTGCACGGGACAAAAACCCGGGACCTTATAATTTCGAGGGGAAGCCTGAGCCG